>NW_028277167.1:10235000-10835000 GCF_051122295.1 Plectrocnemia conspersa
TTTTTGACTTGTTTAAATTTGATAATGTCTGAAAATAAAATTAAACAGTGATAAGCAATTAAAAAAAAATTATACGATTTTTTCTTATCTTTTACGGTGAGATACATTCCCTTTCGCTCGCTCGCGTGTTAAGTGACGAGAGTGAGTGAGAGATAAGGGCGTGCGGAACGCATATAACGCACGCCAGTATCTCACTCACTCTCGTCCCTTAACCCGCGAGCGAGCGAAAGGGAATGTATCTCACCTTACGCGCCTGGTATATACATACGTTAAAACAAGTTGCCGACATTTGTTGAAGTTTAATCTTGCGGCATGTATGTGTTAAAAATAATCTTGACTAACATGATACATAATTCGAAATCGGACGCAATTAATGAGAATAAATCAAAAACACATATTAAAGTATTTACTATTTATCAATGTTATATATATATCCCAAAAGCACTTACATATAACTTAATGTTATATATATCTCAAAAGCACTTACATATTTCTACAATATTATACACATGGGTTTTTGGCAGTAAAATAAAGTCAACCGTCTTCGGTACATTTGCACATATAAGACCCTCTTACAAACACCGCATCAACAGGGCAAACAATGAGGCATATTTACATAATAATTGTGCGTAGTATTGACTTTCTTAGCTGAGCTCGTGGCTCAATTTGCAATATTCGTAACTCGCTGCTCGGCGACATTAAGAGCCCTGTGATGTGTGCAATAAATTTTGCCGGAATTGTTTGACCCTCATTGTTAACTATACCGAGTACATATTCTTGGGCACACAGTCAAGTGGATGTACTTGCCCAAAACCACAATCTTTCCCTAGCCAAACGTTGCTAGAGATTAATTTTCGTATTACGCACACGCGAAATCTTCTGGGTGTGTTTTGGATTAAAGTGATACACACTACGTAATTAAGTTTATTGTTTATATAAATTCTAAATTAGTCTATTAATTTATGCAAATTTAAAAAATGTGTTATCATTATAATTTATATTAAAATCATATATTTGTTTATGTATACATCATTGTTAATTGTATTCGTAAAGGATGCTTATCATTTCTTGTGTTAATTCGGTGCAGTATTCTTTCATCACCTGTCGCAATGTAAATAACCGTTTCCTATTCTTTGCTGCTTAATATAGACGTTCACAGGTAAATAATTTCCAATATTAACATTCTAACCATTGATTTCTATATACGCTGTATTTTTGTGCCTGTTTTTTGCACTTTTTCCTTCTATATTTTTAGCTTATCATTGAATAATATTTTCTGTCTAGTTAACTCGATAAGCTTAAAGCTCAAAGTCCTAAAATTTTATCGGTAACTTTGATCGAATTCAACAAAACATATTTGTAAATATTTTATAGGAATAAAAATTTTACATCATAAAAGTTGTATTAGTACGTATAATTCGTATAAACACATGATAAAATTACGCATTTATTTATGGACTATATTTTAGTGTTGTACGATATACTGACCAGTCGTTTTTAACTCCTAGATTGTCCTTACATAACCTTTATTACAGTGTGCATACATTTGTATCGGGACGTGTCCTTTTACGTAGCATTGTCGCTTCGCGGCAATTTTATTATCTTTCCCTTTATATTTGTATACGGTATGTAACGCAATCTGCCGCGATCGGTAACCCAACCACCCATTGTACTACCCATGCAGTTTTCTAAGTAACTGGTTAAAAACAAACACGTGGGCCGGTAACGAACCGAACGAAGACCACCGAACGGTCAGCTCGCTCGCATAATTTCCATGTGGGCGGACTAACTAATATGGCACCGAAAGGGTTAACTGCGAAGAATCGTATGACCTAATAAATATGCATGTCCACGGATACCACATACAAATTGTTAATTACGGATGAGCAACGATATTGTTCGATGCACTGTGCGCTCGCGGGGGCTTCTGATTACCCCGTGCTGGGCGTTAAATTTTCAAAGAGATGCCTACTATAATCACATGCATATTTCATTGCCGTATTGACGGTTTGGATATGTGTGTATGGATATGGATGTGGACTATATGCGTGGTGTATTGTGGTGTATCTCATAAAAGAGTAACGTGACCGCATGTGGATATAAATATTCGTTTCTACATAGGGTTGGGTGCTATTTTCCTTGAACGAATATGCCGAAGGTAGATATGGTTAAGCTGACCGATATCATAGATGAAATATCATGGGTTTGAAAATTTTACTTTGAGAATAAAATTCTTGAATTAAAATAATATCAATGTATCTATAAAACATAACAAAAGCATAGTTTTGAAAGCTTTTAGTAAAAATATTGTATAGAAAAAAAACTTACAATATGTATAAAATGAGCGTGATATTTTACATATAAATCAAGTATTATATTTGTCATCCGACCAGTTATTTCATATGCCTCCCCCGTCTGGGGAGGTATACTTAGTCGTAATTATTCGAAATCACTACAAACGCAACAAAATATTGCGCTAAGAATGGCGACAAATGCCCAATGGTTTGTCCGAAACTCAAATATACATAAAGATTTAAAAATAGACACTTTACGCGATTATTTCGATAAACTTAAAGTAAATTACCATGACAGAAATAAAAATCATTCTAACCCATTAGTTAAAAACCTTAATAAGGTAACATGAATATTTGTAAAAAAAAGTGCTAGCTAACATAATAAGAAACAAAGTTTTTTTTTTACTTTTTTTTTTTTTTGCCCTAAAAATAAATAAATAAAAGTGAGAACCAATTAATAGATACCCAGGTAAATGGCTTTGGCCAGGAACTGGAAAAAAATAAATATTAGACACTGTATTTGTGTCATTGATATTGATATTATATTTATGTTTATTAAAATAGTATTCAAATAATCATTTACACATTTAAAAGTTCGATTTATTGGTTACGAATATATCCTAACCTTGAGTTAAAAACAATCTGTTTATATTAACCAGATGCTCTTCGCTTAATGGTAAACCGACATAAAGCAATCGAATAATATTCATAATGAAGTCATTCGACCTTTTGACTCTTCCCGTAATTGTATCCACAATTTTTACACAATCCAACAATGAGAACATTGTAAGACATATAATGAAGATGTCTGAGCCGAAACAAAGTATCATATGTACATAAATACATGCATTATTTATGGGTTTTTAGCATACAGCGGCGTCGCATAATGACTGAATTACGCATGCTCTTTGCGTAGTACCAAAAACAAATTACCACCCTGTACGTATATTCAGAGTTATTGTAGTAATGCACTTGGATATTGCCAATGGTTAGGATAATGCATTTAGGAATTGACCGTGAGCACACTCAAAATGGTGCATAATTGAATTAAAACCCACTTTCGTTTGGGACCGGGACTCCCCATTCGAGTACATCACCAATTACCGGTTCAATTATCGTGATTCGTCTGTTTTGTGTCAATTGGTAAGATAGGCGAGCGAACTGTGTTCGACTGTATGTTTTTTAAACATTAACGAAAAGGCTAATGGGCAAACATGGTTTAAAAATGTGTCATTAATGATTCATGGCACTTCAAAAGTATGTTGCTGTTTTTTAAAACAAATAATTTCGAAGTGCTTGATTGGATGTTATTACTGAATATTTCAAAAAATATTTTACATCTACAAAAGTGTCTTTGGATAACCACATTGTCACCGATAGAAACACAGTAAATTTCCTAAAATAAAATTAAAAAATATCAGAGACTTGAAGTACAACATTTATTTATTTTTCCTTCCTGTGAATTTTACTATATTAGGGTTAGACAATTAACACATAAAGCCATCGTTGCATTCGAAAGTTTTCACTTAGTTAAAAATTTGCCTAATCATAAATTTGACAACAAAGCAGGGGTCGAGAGCAGAGAGAAACCGCCCGTTCAAGTTTAGAGACGGCCAACTTGATCTTTTAATCTCCACCGCTTTATTCGACTCACAAGTTTAACAATCGCACAACAGAAGCCCCGGGATTCGCACCGGCCAGGCTTCATTAACAATGGCCTTCTTTGCGAGGTAGCAGCTATGCGACCACTCTTTGGCAAATATAAATTAAACGCCACTGCATTGTGAGCACAATCTGACGCCTTTTGTTCTCCGCGACACAATGCAGTGACCGCGGCTGATTCTCCAGAGACAATCACACCTCGCCCACGGGATTCGGGATTCGACCGCGGGGATTCATACTTTGGCAACTGTATATGTATTCAAAATTGGTCATATAATATTCATTAGAGCGACACGCGGACGCGTGCCGGTCACGTGTTGTCGGAAATTTACCGCATGGGGTCAATTATATAACGAGATACTTTGGCACGACCCCCTGCAATGTGTATAATTGTGTTTAAACTGTTGTGATCTTGAGTAAAGGCTGATTTACGAATATGGCTACAGAATGAAACTTTAACATATTGTCTATTGTATATAAATAAAATAAAAACAACGATATTCACATTTATTTTTTGTAGCAACGTTCACATATTACGTATAACGGAAGTATGACTTGAGTTTCCATGTGTTTTGAATATTATTCGCATTATATAGCGTATTACCGGTACTTGACATCTTCGAGTGCTCTCGTGTGGGCGACGAGATCATCCCTTGTACTGAAGGGCAATTAATTACACTAGCACTCAAATTATATAAATGTATGTGGGATATTCTAAAAATAAAGAACCCATGTCCAGAAAATATCTCTAAAACATTTTATTTTGAGATTCAGAACACACTATTATTTATTTGAATATATCTCGATATTGTTTACCAAGTATAATACATCGATCATTGAACATCTATAAAATCGACAAAACAAAATGTAGTTCTGACAAATTCTGCCTCACGCTAACACCGAAAAAAGCCTTATATATTTATCTTTGAAAAATTTTTTTTGTATATACTTTCCAAATGAAAATTCGGTCAAAGTAATACGCACATAGCTAGGTAGCTAAAGATTTTTCTCAAATTCGCTACGCGCAATTTTAGAACTTTAATTAATTTTATCTTTAGAATCTTTTGTTAATAAATCGAACTTTATTTATTAACCCTACTTAACAATAAACGCAAAACTTTTAATTGCAACTTTTTGCGATAAGACCAGAGGTGTCGATTTTTTGTTGCTTATAATTAATTTTTAAGCGATTTTATAAAAATTTTTTTAAGAAATATGTATTTATTTATATATTCAATATAAAAGTAAGATTAATATTTTAAGATATCTGCAATATCAAAAAAACATACTTTTATTTATAGTATGATATAAAAAATATATAAACATGTAAAACATATTTACGCTTAGTTTACCTACAAAATACTTTTAAATTAAACTCTCAGTGATTCCCAACTAACAGGTTTATTGTTAAATTTATTGAAACGACAAAGTATTTTTTATCGCGATATGCTAGCTGTGACTCGGGATCGATATTATCAATATCCTAGCGGACCATATGGTACGGAATGATATATGACATATCTCTCAGGACAAAAGGGGCTTCTATATATATCATTTTAATTGAAAATCTGATGAAATCAAAGATACGTTATTCATTGTCTTACCGTTTTTAAATGACTATGTAGCGTTCGTTTCCCCTAACTACGTACGACTTATATCCAGTATAATCTCGATTATCTGGGCTAATGTAAAGGAAGAAGGGCACTGATAAATGAAAAACTTAAATTTTCATTTGCTTTTAAAATATCTATAATATATTTACAATACGGATTTTTTTTTTTAATCTGTAATTATCGTTTGCTTTTAAAAATCTCTCAATACTTTTCGAATATCATTAAAAATGTTCCTATATGAATCTCATTTGGTTGATATAATCCAGTCAGTGCCATCTTTTAACTAATGTAATTGTTAGTATCTTCTTCTTTATTAGTATTCTCACTATCACTCCCTTTATTCTGTTTGAGTGACAATATAAGCGATATAAATAATAACACAAAAAACATTCCTTCATGTTTTGATCTTTTTTTTGCATTTTAAAGCATTTTATAATTCATATTAATCTGCATATTCCAGATAATCCCTTGCCTCAGTATCTTCAGAATTCAATACATATATTTTCACGTTGGATAAATCTTTCTACACGATCTAAAAGGTGTTACTGGCTATACTTTTGAGCAAGATTGTGCTATTTCATGTATATTGTATAACATCCAATGTCGTCATTTTTTTGTCGTTATTAATATTTTTTTTTTTAAAATAATAATTTTTTTTAACATTAAATTATACAAAATTAACGATGCTTTAAGTTTCATATATGTTATCACTATAAATAATCAGTTATATAGTTGCTACATAAACGTTTATGAATCACCTATTCTAATTATACATAAATGTTTTACGTTTAAAATAAATGTTCATTGTATAGTCATTAGATCGCCCGTCGAGCATAATAAAGTCAATATAAAGATTCGTTTACAATGCCACTTATTTAAACTCATGTTTGTCGTGTCAATTTATTCTACATTAACCATTTATATGTTCAATAAAACAAATTAACCCATTTAGACACACACACACACATAGTGGATGTTTTATTAGCCCTCTCCCTTACGTATCTCATACTCAAAGTCATACATTTATTTACCTCACTGTTTTGAACTGCCCGTCTCCCTCAAGAAATAATGAAAAGTCCTACGTCTGGTGCTCGTGAGATGGATGCATCCATATTTGCATCACCACATGCCCCGAAAGAGCACCTGCTGCTAAACCACTTGCAACTCATCATATGGTCGATGCCCACGGTTTTAATTAACTACCCATATGCTCCGGTTGTTATTTTTTACTCATGTTTTAGATTAATTATGCACATTGCGCCAAAATCGTTCGCATGTATAATATAATAATATGTTTTTCTTCTCTTTTGTTACAGGTGAGTTTCGATTACAAGCGGCCATAAATTTCCAAAGCTATCCATTCTATCCAGGTGACATTTCTAAATTCTAAGGCTTAATTTAAATGGACGAGATTGTATTACAAGGTGAGTTTTCTTTTTACATAAATTGTGTAGGTTTTATATATTGTTTATACTATTACTTATATTTTATGTATGTACACTAAATTATAGTGATACAAAAATAATAAATCATGAACTCGCCAGTCATAAAATTAATTTATAGTATCAATCTATCAGGTAACTCCACACATTCCCGCGAATTACCTAACGTGTATGATTTTAATGAAACGTGTATTATAAAAGTACAGTAATACATGTTCACCTTTACTGAATACATACACAAGTATTTATTATAAAACTACACGCAATTTTGTCATTCTACATATTAAACATATCGCTGCTCCGATGAGTATTTCTATCATTATGGAGTACCACAGGGATTCGATCTGGGTCCTGTTCATCAACAATAAACAGGCAATTAAAAACCCGGAATATGTATTATATGCTGATGATGTCCTAAAATTATTTTAGAGTATCGCTGTGGGGATGGTCGATCGAGAGTTGATTACTTTTTAGCATAGCCAAGTGTCACGTTGTCAATTTTTTCAGATCCTATTGACCGTCGAAATTCTCTTACAGTTTAGACAGACGTGCTTTAAGCAGAAATTCTTCCATTGATGACTTAGGATAACAATTTTATATGCACATTGCTAAAGATGCTCGTTATGCGGAGCGCGTGTATTTTTAATATTTTTTTGGCGATTTACGTTCTGTATGATACGCTAGTTCATAGCGTTCTATAATATAACCCAATTATCTGGAATCTAAATTAAGCGAATTATTGTTGCTAGTGAGAATTAAAAAATATAAGATATTTACTAGTATGTAGTGTTATAATACAATTTATTGTATGCTAGGCGTAGTTTCTACTCAATTATGCATTGTTTAAAGTTAATAAAGAACGGTGTTGATAATTTGTTATTACTCTGTGACTTTCATCTGCGAGCTTTAGTGCCCTAGATAGTCTTGATCGCGTTCCTTATTCATGCTGTCGCGGACAGAACGTCAGCGCTTGAGAACGCTCCTCTTGCACGAGCCATCCGGCTTCTCAACGAGTTTATCAAACATAGGGATGTTTTCTCTGCCACATTTTTATGAAACAGTAATATTATCATATTATAAAAGCCAATTTTAATAAAATATTTTTAATGTTTTTGCCCTTAAGCCGCACTGCATTCTAACGTAATTTTCTTTGCAACAATACGACTCAAATCCTACTGTAGTAACAAGATATACAGTATCGGTGGCATTTTCCGGTGAAAATGTCTTCCTTCGCGAATTTAATGTGTGATAAACACGAAAGGAAATCGTATATTTTTCACTGAAAACTAAACCGCCTCCGTCACGCGAGCAACATCATTGAGATTTCTACGTTTACAGTAATAATTAAACCCGTCTCGTTATTTTTTTTATTAAGTATCTACAAAAAAGACTCAGTCCAAACGTTAAAATGACTGAATTTTATCGCGTGCTGTTACCTATCACTAATTTAATAATCTAAAAATATTTCATAAATTTAATTCGAAGCGCCTGAAGAAATAAAAATTTTATTATTAAAAAAATCGCATGTCAATATGACTCATATGGAAAAATTTACCCAAAATCTATAGGGCTTATAAAGTAAACGGCGAACCTTTTTGAATATTGGCTTATTATTCAAACAACGAAATTAAATTATTGTTTTCGTTTATTATGTAAACACAACGAATACATAAATGTAATAACGATTTACTTGAAATTTATTTTATATGCGTTTTAAGAAGTTCAAAGTTCACGTGGTATAAGCGAAAGAATAACTTAAAATCTAAATTTGACGTCGGTCGAAAGTTTAACTAAATTTGGACCATAATGAAATAAAGGTTAAATATTATTATTATAACGATATTATTTCTGGTGTTCCCTATTTTAAATTAATAAATCGATAAATAAGTTAATATTTTTTGTCAAAAAACTAGATAGAGAATATATATACTAAGCCTCCTTCTGCACCGTTGTCCTATATAAAACATTTCCTTAGTGATTTGGTCCATGTTTCTTAAATGTAGATTAATTGCCATAGTTGTGATTATGTTTTTTCAAAATCATATTTTAAATAATATGAAATAAATGTGATTTATACTAATCTTTGTATGTATTACTTTACGTATGATATTGTTGAAGGTCAGTATTGCTAAAAAATAGAATTAGAAAGTATAGTTTTGACAGCCGTCACGTCGACGTCAACGCTGCGCACCCACCTCAATTCAATCCACGTCAAAACACGCCATCCTACAATTTCGACCACAATTCAATCGAGGCATTAAATGTCCATTTACATGAGTGACGGACTACACGTAGCGTTTTGTTATTATTATTTTTTCACCGTGTACCTATCAACACTTCCTTTCGCTTTCGCCGCTCGACAAAGCAGCGCCGACACATTTATCGTTCGTCAAACGGCCAATATTATAAAAAAAATAATGAACAATGCATGTCCAAAAAATTATAAACACTTTCGCCAGCAGAACAATCGCTAAATGTGACGTCGCACCTTTGCATATCGCCAAACACGGTTCGGTTCATAATCAGAAAATTACGACCGCGCCGCACAAAGGTGCGGACCCCGGGCAGGAAGGAAGACCTTTATTGCCATGTTTTTTACATCTCCTCTACCTCACTCTCCACACGATGTATGTATTATGGTGCGGTGGAAAAGTCCCTGGAATGGTCCACTTACGATAGTAGGGGATAGTCAAATTTAGCACGTTTTTCATAGGTGTGTTATATACCATATACACATTTAATATTTAATACGTGAATAAATATGTTTTGCCATAGTGCTTTTTGTGTTGTCACAATGTAACCTTATTATATATTAAAATACTACCTTACCTTAATAATAAGATCTCAGGGTTTTTTTAACATTTTTTTACAGTATAAGCTTTTCAGATTTAAATGTCAATGGGTGTGTCTTTGCAGCCAAAATAGACGGCAGAAAATATTGAAAAATAACCACATATACATATATAGATATATAGCTACCGCTATTTAGCAGCGGAGTCAACATAGCAGGTCTTGGAAGTCGGAGTGTCTTCGCTGGAGTGTCTAGTTGAATTATGATCGGGTGTGTTCTAGTAATTATGCTGGACGATCCGCTGATGTGTCTCGTGCGGTGACTCCTTGGCATTTCAGGTCTTGTCTTGCCCCTCTGTAACCAAATGTAACATATTTTAAATTGCTGGTAAGAGGCAAATAGTGATGTTAGAGAGCAAATCGCAAATAATGATGTTACAGGTTTTTTCATTGTTTCTTAAACACACCCACGAAATGTGTTTACGCTTTAAAAGTGGATCTGCACGATGACCGTTTTAGTGATTGTTAACAAAAGAATAGAAACACAATAGTCTTTTTGCGAAGAGTAAAACGCATCGTCTATTGCGCATCCTTTCCAAACAAAGAGTAGTTTATATAGTATTTATGTATACTTACATGTGATTTAAGGCTCAGAACAAATGTATTAATATGTTGTCCGTGAAAAATTAACAATTATTCAGGCAATTGCTTGGTCCCAAGATCTCTCTTCCATTTTGCGATTTGTTTTTTTTTAGTAGATATTTCAAAAATCTATAGTTACTGTAAATTTTAGATTTAATTTGATTCGTTGTCTTTTGAAAATTTAAGATGTGTTCGACTAGTTTTAATTTATTATTTATAAGGAAGTTTGATACTATAAATTTTAGCTAAAGCAGTATTATTTAGTATTAGTATTACTTAGTATTATTTGTTTAACAACTTTAATAATATAATTATATAACGGAGAATTTCATCAATACAATAATAATTTATCTGGTTAATAACATATTTATTTTTTATCAAATTTTACAGGCTTAATAAACATATAAAACAATTATGGTGCACACCTAAAATTGATGGGTATCATCCCACATATTTTTTTCTAGCTCCTCATATCTTATCACCAAAAACATCCTTGTGTTTTGTTAGCTCGTTGAGCAGCTAGATGGCTCGTACAAAATGAGCGTTCTAAAGCGTTCTGACGTTCTGGCCACGAATAAGGGAGGCGATCGTGACTCTCTTGGCTCATAGCTGAAAGTCAGATTGTCGACACCGCCTCTTAGCAACTTTAAAAAGTGCTTCATTGAGTAGACGGTAGGTCGAGAATGTAACGCTAGCAAAGTTTATAGCAAATAAATTAAAATATTCTCAAGATAGAATAGCACAAGGACTTTTAAGGACTGTCTATTAAAGCATATTTAATATTTCTTGCTAATGATAGAATACATATTTATAACAAAATGATATTTTTTTCTACGCTTCAAGCTATGCTACAGTTAGTGTAGATAATACTTAATTAAACATAACCTTTAATTTATATTGCTAGCTTAATTTTAGTGACGTGATAATTTAATTGTAACCGAATTTAATGGCCTTAATATAGATGCTCTAGTTTGATTAAGATATAATTAGACGATCACAATTCGGTGAATGATTTCAAGTAAATACTTCCACGAGTATGCTTAGTCTCTATCTGAAAGAGGCATTTATGTTACCCAAAGCGGCAAACCCCTACGCGACATTATCACTCCAATAACTTTTCGACGATACCACCCGCAATCATACATACATACATACATACCACATATGCGTGCACACGCCGTGTGACCTTTCGGCTCGCATTTTTCGGCACCGTGGGCCGGTTTTGTGACGATTACGTCCGTGAGCGCGGCCCGCTGTAAATAAATGAAGCTTCGGGTGGTCCTGTCATTCGGAGGTGCACACATACCTGGGTATAGCGCGCACACGCCTTATGTGATTCCCCGATACAAAACAAAACCGCTTATCTCGCATCGCTTTGTTTTCGAATTTGCGCGCTATATGAGTAAGTTGACCGAGTCACACCACACACCATTGTGTGTTGTGTGTGCGGCCGATTTTCGAATCAGATACCGAATCGGCGGCGGTCACGGTTTATAATTAACGCTCAGGTAGCTTTTCGATGGGCGACCGGCGTGGCGTTGGAATTAACGTAGAATCAGAGGCGTAATTGATTAATTAACGTCAGAAAATAATTTGAAGACTTCATAAATGGAGTTGGGAGCGCCTATATATAATGTGGGGTGTTTGCTCTCTCTCCTCTACTTGGATCATGGTCAAAGGCATGTCCCATATTCTACTTAAAATTTATCATGAAATGTAAAAGATTTTTTGCGCCGTTTACTCCCTTATCTTATATCTGCAATCATGCGTTACCTTCATACAACCTATTAACGTATTCAATTGGGAAAAAATTAAATATTTCTGCCAATTTACATAAACGGACGATCGAATAGTCGACAAAACGCTTTTATACAGGTTAGTGCAAAAGTCACTTTCTGTTTTAAAAATTGAATATTTTTTTTTTAATTATATTTATTATTCTTATTTATTACTCTTCGACATTACTATAAACTTATTGTGGAATATAATAACCTTTAAAAGCCTTTCGCTTTCAGATTCACAAAGTCGTGGTCTTTCTAGGCTTCAAATGATTTTTTTATGTTATCATAATTAATTATAAATTTTACATTTTTTTTTAAAAATACGTATAAAGCCATTTCGTAATTAAACAGGTAATGAAAAAAATTGTTTATAAATTCATCAGGGACTTAAAATCATGATTGTCGTAATTAATGATAATTGCTTAAAATATGTTATTTAAGGATGTTTTAGAGATAATATATACATAGTTCTCGTAAAATAGCACTCGTTCTACTTAATTATTTATATATTACTTTTTACTTATTGATGGTAGTAAATATTTAAATTATTTTTGTAGTATAGTGAATATTTATATTATTAGCATATCAAAATATCACCACATCACCATTACAATATAGTCATTGCCGTTTTTTATATACTGCATATTTAATGGATATTCATAAATTTTCAATTGAATATCCATTAAAAATAATAAAATTTACACAATATAAATTAAAATAATTTAATAAATTTTAAGTAACAACTAATAATACGTTTCAAATATACTTGGTATTTATATATTATCCAAACACTTATTTATTAGATATATAATTTCAAATACCTAAGACTTATTGTATTTCTTGGAAAATCGCTTAAATTATTCAAAACTCCAAAAATCTTGCATTTAATACATTTTTTATGAATATTCAGCATCGGATTCGAATCTTAAATTGATTTCTTTATACCGACTTTCGTAGCGAGAGAGAGAGAGTGGAGTTAACGCTTCGTCTTATTAACGCTTTGATTGATAGCTTGTGATTGATTATATTATTACGTTCTAAAGCGCATTTCTCAATACGTTCATAAATCAAAATTTCAATTATTTTCGAGCTCAATTTAAACGACGAAAGCTGCCGAATTCGAACACATTAATATGCAATCAGTGAAAGAAAAAAATATGTATATTTTTACTCTTGTTAAGTATGTACATACATACATACCGCTTCTAGTGTTAATTCACTGTAACTATTAGTATGATCGTTAAATTCAATACCGTATCATTAAGAGGATCGTCAAGTTAATGTGTGACATAGAGGATATGTGTACCGTCTAAGGATGAAAGGGTTTCAGTTCCATTATCTCCGCCCATTCATATCCCTTTGTCATAATACCCCCATACGCAAGTTTGACCCTTTCAAGTCGGCCTTTTTATTTCCGATTGCAGTAGTTGGCTTAGTAAATACGCAATATTAGAAGACCTGAGTTGCAATTAATCTTGGTTGTATAATCTCAGTGTTTACGTAACCTTTCAAAATTGTAAAGGTGAGGCACGTACCGTACAAATAAATGAAAATATTTCCATGTCAATTATCGAAGTGGAAGTGGCTTGAAAGTTAAAACTTTAATTGGAACAAATGTATTTCACGTTCTTATATAGAACGCATAATTCGCTAATAAAATAATAGCTATTTTTAATATAAATATAAACTTAATTCGGGTTTTGAGACCGAAGGGGTGTGATTTTTTAAAAAAGTTGGTAACAATTTATAAGTATTCATAAAGTACCACATATATGGAAAAGTAGCTGCCGCTATCAGGTAGTGGAGTTGCAATGACTGGTCTTAAAAATTTGAGTCTTCGCTGGAGTGTCGAGTTGAATTATTGTTGGCTATGATCTACTTGTGTGTTTTGTGCAGTCACTCTGCCCTTTGTCTTTTATATTGCTGCATTGAGACAGCTCTGGCATCGGCTCTTGAACATACTCACGAAATGTGTTTATGCCTTAAAAGTAAAACTTCCAAATGGCCGCTTTCGGCAATTATTAAAAAAGGAGTAGAAAACAATAGTAGTGCAGGATAAAACGCGTTGTCTATAGCGCATTTTTTTCACACAAAAGTGTAGTTTGTTACGGTAATTCTGTTTCTGTACTAATGTGCTAATAGGTGAAATATTTACAATTAGTAACGCATGGCTTTATTTTTGAGACGAGTTTGTATTTATTTTCATTTGTAAGAAATGAACTTTAAATTAATTGTTGAAACCCTCACATTTATATGCAGTGTTTATCAATATTTTTCTATTAAATGTTTGTAAAAATAATATGTCTTAGAAAAATACAACAATATTATTCTTACGCGTTATAATCTATTGGGCGCAGCAATTTCGTGTTAATCTAATCTTTGTTATTAGTTATATTATATATTGTAATACTGCACTATAAACTATGTTTATGTTTATTTATTTATCTGACATAAGTATCTTTTTAATTGCATCATCGAATTCACATCGAAAGAAACATTCATTTATAAAATATGATTTTAATGTCTGTATAATTTAGTAATAAATAATTCTAAATTCTTAGCATATACAATTTTAATGTATATATCAATTTGTTTCTTGCTTAACAACCCTATTAAAAAATAAAAACTTCAACTCGTGCAACAATTTCACTACCCATGTTCAGTCTGTGTCGTTATTAATAAACTCTTTTGATAGTAGACATGTTAGAAATTGTTAATAATACTTATTTAACGATTTGCTTTTTCGTTTCTAACGGGACTCACTTATACCGCAACATAGTCGTCTGAACCTTAATAGCTGGCCATACACGCGCGGATCTGTCCGTCGCGGGTGCCTGGCGAACTAATCCAATCGTGTGTGGTGAGAAAAGACACTGTCCGCCGTCTGTCCGCTGCCAAATGGACACGCAGATCCGAGCACCCGCACCCGATGGATTCCAATATTTTTTTGTTAAAACTCGTCCCTTAAATGATTTAATGACCTGGCTCATTTTCCCTCGCTTTTATTAATTTGCGCCAAAGTTGCCCCCATCGGTAAACGTCAAAAATAATATTTTGGTGTTTAAGTTTTATTACTTTATGATCCATCGGTCACTCAATATTATTACCTAGTACTATGGGGATAGGGATGTATAATTTACTTGTTTAGTTAAAATGCAGAATCACATAAAATCTGATATCCGAGTGTGTGGCGAAGCTCGGACAGATCTGTCCTGGTGTCCGTCGAACATATTTGTACGTGTGTGCTTAGCTATAGTATTCTACGAGTCTACAAACGAGTTTCTTAACTTTAGTCTCGCTTATGCTTTTTTTGGATACCAAACTAAATAAACATTTTATTTCTGTAAACGTTTCATTAATAAATTTACATATTTCTTAATATTGTTTATTAGTAACTTATATTAATAATCATGAGTAGCATTTATTCTTGTTTTAGTCAGCCGTACATGAGCTTGTTAAAAATGAATCAGCATCAGTTGTACTTTCACAGAAAATTTGAACAAGCTATGTATGATATATAAACTAGCATTTAACCGACGGGTTAGGTAGTACCTACCCGTCATGTTTGCTGAAAGTAATTCACAAAATAGGTAGAATAAACCATTTTCTAGCGTTTAACAACAAGTTCTGTAGTATCTACCCGCAAAAATTAAAGCTTTTTGTGCTGACAGCTATGGAATATTTTTTATTCGTTCCAGACACTAATCAAACCCATATCCATAAAAAAAAATGAGAACTTAGTTTGATTTATTTCAAAAACTAAAAATATTTTTATAAAAATATATATTGATTGAATTTAATAATAATTTATATTAAAATCACTGATGGCTCAATTAAATATTTTTATTTACGTATAACTTCAACTAAGAAGCAATTCAATGGACACTTGATTTTGCCGTCTTTTGAGGGTTTGCCGAAAATGTGACATTGCATTTTCGTGGAATAAAATCATTGCTCGCTCTGCTACAACCTTACTCGAGTGGTACTTTTCAACGAAATTTTCTACTGTTTTACAGATATCTATTTTCATTTAAAGTGAGAGGTTTCTTAGGTTCTTTCTCCTCCTCCTCAGACGATATTTTCTCTGTAGCTTTGTGATGTTTTCGTGATTCAGATATATTAGTTCTTCAGCTCCTGGACTGTTGAATATTGTCTTCATTCACCTCCAGTACATGTTATTCCCTAAGGTTGCGGCTATCAAAATGTTGCGGCTTTCGTTCATTAAAAATACTTAATCTCACTGAACATAAATTTCTTCAGTAAGTATTTTGAGGTCTGAAATATGACAAGGAGCATTATCCATAAACAAAAAGAAGAGAGAAAATTCTTTGTCAAAATGAATGTCTTTATAGCAAAAAAAATCATTGACTCAGTTAAGAAGAAAGTGACACAATACATACTGCTCATTTTCCAAAGATATAATTTTTTTTTCTTTCGTATTCGGAACAGACGAAATACGAGGTTCCACTGTATATGTAAAAAATATTATTACAATATAAATGAGTTATTTTTGTATCTTTAGTTTCGGAAAATCCTCCATATTTGATAATTAGATATATTATAATCAAATTAAAGTGTAGTAAAATGTGAAGGGAAAACTGACGTGTCAAACACTACGATAGAAGATCTAAGCCGCGATTAGTCTCGGTCGTGGCGTACAATACCTTCTCTACTTCGTGATTTTTTCTTCTTCTTCTTCCACTACTCATTTCGGTCGTGACTGTTGCGAAGAATCGTTCGATCCGCTTTATTTCTGGTCGAGTGCAAAGAACTTGATTTGCAATTTGTTACGACATTTCGCCGTTTTGAGCCCAAGATTTATTTCCTCTTCAACGTTGCGTGCCACTCTCTTTTGCAAAGAGACTCGTAAATATATTCCGTCTTCGAAAATGGCAAACGATATCGGTCGTATTTTCAGTGTTGATGTGTTTCGAGGAGAACGGTGATAATAAATTCAATAAATTTCATAAGGCACGCCTATGAGTGGTGACATGGCGTTGTTTTGTAACTGGAAACCGTAATGTGCAAAAATAACCGTGAACTAACTGACTCGAAGGGGAAAGCGTTTATAAATATATAAACGTCTGGCGAAATAGACAATACTTTTGTGGTTTCTAATAAATGTTATTGTTAATTGATTATTTAAAATATTTACTCATTGAAGTAGTGACACATTGAAATTCTTCAAACACAGATTGTGGATCTCTGATTTGTAACTTAAAATAAACATATGTATATTAATATACTTTAATCAATTTATACGTAATTAATACGCAAATCTTTCGATTGTATAAAACCTATAGTAGTTGACAGATTTTCCTGTTGATGTTTTAATCTACAGGGGACTTACAGATACAAAATAAAACTAAAAAAACTATATTCATTAGAAAAATGTTATATTAATAATTAAGAATACATAAAATTATAACTAATTTATTAATTTAACGATATAATTAACATTTTTTTATTAATAACCAATCAATTTTATGCACGTACAGCGTTGACCTTTATCGCCATACGTACAGTGTGGTCCAGCGCGTCTAAGTCCGGTTTATTCGTTAAGAATCAATCTCTCCAATGGACCACTATGCATAATATGTAATCGTAACGAGCGAAACATCGTCACGATTTTTAACGAAAAAAAATAAAACTTAATGGACGGTAGTGTGCACGAAACGCCCGATAACTGTATTATGTTCATTATATGCATATACCTCGTATGACTGTATTTTTTACTGTTAAAAATATAACATATCGTTATCTAATTGTTATTTATGTCTTTCGTTGATTTAGCGCGATCGTTTATGTCTTCATAATGGAACTTCACTAAAACAAAGGATCATTGTAATTGCCGTTAATATGATTAATGGTTATCCCGTATTTGCGATGCGTACGTTGACATTGTCGAAAAATATGCTCGTTTTATATTATCTAAATTAAAATATTACACATTCATGGTTTAACCGCAAATGATAAATTGTTATTAGTTTTTAAACGCGCTATCGCCGTTTAACCATCTCTTTTATGTGCATACAAATGCGATAATTGAATTGCCTCGCGTCCGTCCAGTCGCATTATCTTGATTTGTATGCGAGATCTTTTTAATAATGTCGTATAAGAATTCGTTCGTAGGCTAGACATAATGTGCTTGATATACTATAACTACTTGTTAGTGCTAATCTAAATTTAAAATGTGTTATAAATATTTAATTGCTTAAATTTAACAACAAGTTTATTTATCAAGCTTTTATCGCTGAAGGCATTAATTAAAGCGTGTTAAATTTTATGCATACTATTTTAATAATCTATTATGCTTTCAAAAAGTTTTAGTAATGTATTTGTAATTATCCTATTTTGCAACAATAATGTGAAATACATTTTATAGATTTAATAGCAATTTATAAATATAACACAAGCTTTCCAGGGCTTTACAACTTTAATAAATCGTTTGATTCACCATATTTATGATAAAAACAATAGTGATTTAGGTTGTGTAAGGCTATTGAATTCTAATTAAGGTTTTTTAAAGATTATTGTTCATTCAATCGATAATCATTCCGCCCACTTTTTGTCAAATTTGATAGTCTTTTACCTAAAGTAGCGCAACTTACACGAGCGATTGTATGTTTAATCGTAGTGTTTCGTGTAAACTAAAATAAATTCAAGCTTTTTTGAAGTTTACCACTTTATTTAATTAAAAACACTATTATTTGATTAAATACTATTAAACACTAACGATTTACGCTACTGAGAACACGGGTTACGAAGCACATTTTCGGGAGATGCAGATCCTCGGCGACGCGTCATTTTTTAGGGTTGTGATCGGCAACGCGCGCTCTAATGTCGTCGTCCTTATAACGGGGGAGACCGGCCAAGGATGAAAGTTCGCGAATAGGGGCTCACTTCTGTGAAAGGCATGATATAAAGCATTCAATGAAAACTTGAAACTCTTTACCGAGACCTTAGGCCTTGGTTTCGAGTCAAAGTAAAAAAGCTTGTCAAAAAGGTGCGTGCCATCTGCACTGGTCGATAAAACAATCAACCGTTTCAGGGTATCAAGAAACTTCGTTATCTTATTTAGCGCAGCAACAATCGCCGCTGATGATATATTATGTTTTGTTTTAGAAGTTTGTTTTTCGATTTGGCAACACTTTTTCTAGCGACAGCTGATCTGTGCTCAGCTTTCTTTGCAATTTCACCATGAATAGGCTTACTATTTATAGAATAATATTTTATGAGTTAAAGTATATATTTACATACATACATTGCATTAATGTAAAGCTATTTCAGAGCTCTTTTTTAGTATAAAATTTAATTAATTGTGACGATGCTTACAACAAAATAATGAAATTATATTTTAATATAATTTGATGTATATATCATATAAGTCAAAATATTGTTTTAATTTACATTTTATTTAAAAAAATATTAAATCAACAACAAACTTTTACACTTCTGTTGCGATTTTTAAAGCAAAATGTGTGCACTGGTTGACGCGTCAAGATCCACTGCTCCAGGATCCCATAAATGTTGTTATCTTATTTGGGGTAGCAACGGTCGCTACTGATGATATATTATAAGTTATTGTACATACATTACATTACTCTTTTGTAGTGTAAAATTCATTCAATAATGACGGTATTTACAATAAAATCAAAGGGTGATATTGTTTTTGAGGCAAAAAAGATAATTCAAAATTGGCAAAAACAGTCAATTTTTTCGGCTACACAATTATTTTTTTCACGTTTTATTTTACACTAAGCTTCAGCAATTTGCCTAATTTAATACCCAAATAATAGCACAAACAAAATTAAATATTTTATTAACGCAAATGTATGACGTTGAACTTTTTACATATAAAGAGAGATATATTTTCTTTAACATTAACATATTGTTGTATAGTAGTGTTAATAACCAACTTTTGATAATTTTAGTGGTTTAATTTGATTATAATAAATTCTTAAAATTAGACCCATTTTTATGTAAATACTCGTACGTTTATGTAGTATATATCTCTATTAAATTCTAAAACTTTTTTCACTTATTTAGATGTAAGTATTATCGATATACATATAGTATATATAATGTATGTATATTCAGCCGACCGCCACAGTTTTGGAGTTGCTCACCTTCCCAGCTTTCTTAACAGTTAGGAAGCACTTCTTGTCGTTGTGAGTCACATTTTATCGCATTCCTCGGGCGCCTGTGGCTTATGGCCATAATTTATGGCTCAGTCGGCTTTTCATAAAACAACAACCGCCAATTAACGGCTCCGGCACCAATTCAAAGTTCTGTCTTATCAATCGGCCGAGCCTTTTGTCGTCAGGCTAATAAAGGCCGTTTGTCCTTACACAAAACCCAAAACACACACGCAGCTACACAAAATAGGTCAAATAACAGAGCTTTAATTTTGAACCCGCTGTAAATAAATTTTGATTATAATAAGCAGAAATTTGTATGAGATTGTTTGTACATCTGTATTGTGAATGAAAATATTATATAAGCAATTAGTAAATTAGTGTTTTTCATATTTATATACTGAATATTTTATTTAGCAGTGCTTTCTGATCGGTTCATATTAACCTTTTTGTGTGTATTTTACATGCCTGTATTAACTCCTATATGCGTTATAAAGTCTCGAGTTTACGAACCGAACAATGGCTTGACTTTTTTCGTTACATCATCGCCGAGACGTAACATTTTAACCTTTCCGCTATTGTTGCTCCACTGTGATACAAATAATGTTAATGTCGGGTAAATGAACGCACTGGGCGTTTTGTAGTCATTTCTGCGGTTAATTTTCGTTCCTTAAGTACGGAAAGCACACAAAAGACTACTTGTATATAATGTTTCGTGAAAAACGTTCATTAAAAATATACGTTTGTTTAATTCTTGGGCAGAAATAGCTGTGGGCTCTTTTTTTGAGTAATGAGGAACCTTTTGTATCATTATGTTAGTGTACGGTTAATATACAGCCTAATTTAATTATTTCGATAATTTAAACTGTCAAGGCTTTTTAAAGCTACATTACATCATCATAAATAATTTCATGACATTTTATTTTAATATGTATATTATGTGTACATATAATTTAAAAAAATAGTTATATCTCTTTCGCTTAGTAATTATAGCCAACAAATCTTATGTTGTTAAATCATGTTTATAGTGCCTTCACTATCACTTTCCAGAGCATTTTAATTGACACAAGAGCTACCAGTAACACTCGGGAAATCAAATCGAATCGTTCGCCTCGTTATCGTTTATAATTGCCAAAGATCGGCAATAAACTCACTTTATCGTTCGGGTTTATTGCGAGAGAGTAATAATTACAACGGGACGGCAGAAAACCACAAAAGAAAACTCTGCTTATTTTCTTTTCTCTCCCGTCTGTCATTTTATACGTAGGGTTCCTGCGGGTGTCAAAACCCTCGGCAGATTTGTCCGTGGAACGTTTCAATCACGACGTTTTATATCGGATTTAAGTCGGCACACTCGACTACGTAATTTCCACATCGGTGATTTCAAAATGAGCTACCGCTCAGTTGGAAAGAGGAGATGAATCTTCTTATCGGTATCAATTTAATGGTCGTTTTACGATCGCTCCTAACGCACTTATTTAGGTAGGTACCTACGGCGGCGTGCCTCGAATGTTGAGTTTATTTAAAGGAGAAAAAATATATGTACATATTTTATATAATAAAATAAAATTTTATATCGCTATGGTAATTTACCGGTATTGGAATTGGTCGATCAGATTTTTTTATTTAAAGGAGTTTTGTGTCTTCATTTCGCCGTTGAATACGCTATATAATTTATTAAATCACGATTTTTTATTGAGACTACGTGACGGTGTATCAAATAAGTTGGGTTATGCCAAAAAGCAATATGCATATCAAGACATAATATATAAGCTAAAATTAACATAATATAGGACAGCAAAGCTTAGATTTTCGAAAGAATAAATAAATTGTTAGCTATAAATCCACAGAATAGTTGGTTCACAAAATTAGTTAAAACACTAAAATATTTAGTTTTATCAATGTTTAAAGTTTGGTAACTGGGGATTCTGAAATTTCGGATTTTTTCAATTCCCGGAAACACGAATTTTTCAAGTCCCGGGAATTTCCGGGACTCGAAACTTTGATTATTTTTCGTTTAAATCATGATATTAAAAAATTCATATTAAAAAATTAACTTATATTATTTGTTGACAAACATATGTGCGATAGGTAAAAAATTATTGAAACAAATTAAAAATATTTTATTCGATATTTATTTAAATTTAATTTATTACAAATGCTTTAATCGAAATTATATCTATATTTTATAAAAACTTTTACTTTTATATGGCAAAATATGTTTTTAAAAACACCAAGCCATTTAAAGACGAATAACATAGCCTATTCCTGGTTTTGTGACAAATATTCCAGCCGTAGAAAACACTCGCCCGCTTTCTATTATTTTTTTAAATTCCCGGGACTCAAGACAGCAAAATATGAATAAATTCCTGGGTTGTCAACCCACAGAATCCCTATATGTAACCTTAAGGGGTGTGACTTCGTAGCCAGTGAATTGAACGTGTATTTCCTATATCGGAAAAAAATTGGAGTTTTAAAAATTTTAGAGTAAAATCACAACGATGACATATTAATCTTTTATAATAAACTTCCTTATATTTTAAAAGCTTAAACAAAAAGTAGTCTTTCACATTCAACATGTAACTTATGATCTTATCTCATGTTTTAATTTTGTTGGTCTTTAATTTGTCGTGTTCTTTAATCGATCTACATTTTTATTTAAAATTTGGAATTCCCAATAGAGGGATTAATTTAGAATCCAAATAATATGCTATTAAATTATATAAAAAAAAACGGTGATAAAGCCAGTTCAGGTGATTAAGGATCGCAGAAGCTGCCGCTTCTCTCTTTACATCACATGGTCTAGCACCAACGTCCGGAATCTTTAGAGAGATTTATCCGAACGCACCACGTATAACTAACAATTGCAAACTGTGTCAACAAAAATTAAATAATATAGAATAACGAACTCTATACCACAAAAAATACGAAAATAAATACCCTCAAACATTTCATAAGGCCCTAAATGGCAAAAAAATCTGAATTAAATACTTTATAAAAAAAAGATTCCGGTAATTATATTTTTTATATTCAAGTATCTACTGATATTTCAGTATTAAAACACTTCTTGGAATATTAGTATTTAAAGCTCTAGTTTGGTTTATATTGACCTAATTCTACGATTGGCGGCAAAGTGACTAAAAATACGCTGTGGCGAGGTTGTATAAGAGTTTATTAATAATATATTATGCTTTTATACGATGCTAAATATAGCTTATTATACTAAAATACAAAGTATAACCATTGCAAATTAGTTAATCGATGATTGCTCTATATATGGTAGAATTTTATGAAAATACAGTATTAATACATATGTAAGTAACATTCTGCAGAACATAGTATTAATTTGTCTGCATTGTCTTTACTACATTAAATCTTTAATAATGCTGTTCAGGTACTAGAAGCTTGTTCAATCAACATTTATAGACTTCTATATAGCCAACAAAAAATATCATTTTCTTATCCCAGACATTAGAGACGACTCATTAATTTTATAACGCCGAAATACCAAAATCATCTACGTTCCTTTTCGCTGGTTATTGTCATATCTGCGAAACGTTCGCAAAATCGCCAGTCGCCCAACAAACGGTCGAATCTCGACTGTTATCCACGCTCTTTACGGCAATCTTTCGAAATGCTCGGACCTCCGGAACGACCCTGGCAGTAAAATGAAGAATATCGAAACGTGAGAACGGTTTACACTCGGTACGTGGGCATAACGGGCCGGGTATTTTAACGCTCAGCCCTCGTTGGTGCTGCGGGTCAGTCCGAAGGGTTTTACGGACTGGTAATCAAAAGCGAACCGGCAATTTTCGGCATAGCGAGTAAATAACGCTTTGTGGGGTGGAAAAAAGTGTCAATAGTTGTATCGTTGCGACCCTGTCGCCGCGTGGGAATAATTTTTGCACGGACGGCGTAAATCCGCATTCTTACGGTGGCTTATGTCTGTGTTTACGGAAGGTTTTATGAAGTGGATGAACGTATATCCTGGAAAAGAAATTCACATACAACCGCCAAGGATTTCTGGTTAGGGGAGACAATAGCGCAGTTGATAAATGCCTTTTGTGTAGTAGGAAAGGTCACATTCGCTCTAAATTGTTCACATGTATGATACATATACTAATACTTTTTCTCTGTTTTTTTACAGGTGAGTTTCGAAAACAAGTGGTACTACATTAACAACGCTATCGATATATACATTATAAACCCTATATTAATCATGGACTATATGAGGGTGAGTTTTTTTGTAGCAATTTTTTTAGATTTTTAAGATTGTTGATGCATTGATAATGATGTATTAAGAGAGCATTAGAACAATTTACTAGAGTACTGCAAAGATCCAATTTGAGTCAATTGTTGTTTTTATTGTTTATTAATTACATAGAGACGTCTATAAATTGTTCATCTTTTTTATATGCGGACGATTTTAAAGTGAAAGTGCAGTCGATCTGCAGGAGGATTTCAATTTTTTATTTATGAAAGTGAACTTTCGATAATCGATTGTCTTTCAGTGTCATGAAATGTCACACAATTTCATTTTTATTGCCCTTTTTTTAATACTATTTTTTATGGTTTTTATTTTGAATGACTTGTAATTAAGAAAAAATAGTATTACTGGTGGCATATGTTAAAGTGGGACTAATTATTGCCTTATAAATTATTTTTTTCCATAGTTAGCGCGCTCTTTCTATTAAATATCGGTCTAAAGGTCGCAATACCAGCAAGTCATTCAGAGCGAATTTCCAAAGTATGTTTATTAAATTTAAGCTTGGAGTCCAAGAATAAGCCTAGGTGTTTAACGCTGGTTTTCCATTTAACGTTACTGCAATCTTCATTTAGGATTGGCTACGACAGAGTTTGTCTACGATTTGTACAAATAATCACTTATGTTTTGATTCATTATAATTTTCTACCTATCAAAATATTTTTTCAATTTATTTTCGATTGCTTTAAGACCGCAAGCACTTGATAAAATAGCAGTCGTTGGCATCATAGATAAACGTGTATATTTGCTTAGGGTATTTTTATATATACAAGATAAAGAGCAAACTTTCCTAAAAACTCCAGCTGGAATTTAACGTGGATCGATAAAACTGTGATTTATTACATTCTTTATGACTTTCCAAATTAATTTTGGTTAATGTATGAGCTTAATTTAATACACAATATATCTTACATTATAATAATAAAAAAAATTAAAAAATAAACAATTTTCTACGAGCCATAATTTAAAATAAAATATTACCCAACTTCAATATTTTATAGTGTATTGATTTTTTGAAGTAAGATAAACGATAAATATTCATCAAGTACATAATAGCTTTTTTGTTTTTAACTCATGCAAACCGTTAAACACATATCGTAAAACTTTAATAACCACATAAAACTTAGTACTAAGGTCTCCCACATAGTATTTTAACAATATAGTAAATATATATTTATCAGACTTGCATTGAAATATTGCAAAATTCTTGATTTTAAATGCTTTTACCATAAATTTTTAATACATGCTTAATAAATATAAAATGTTCACTGGCATATTTGAGTTTTAACAAAAATGATCTATTGCCGTAACATTTATGTTTAATATAAAATAGATTTTCTAACATTATATTATACATACCGTTTAATACAATTAATTTTACCAGATTAGTTAAACTATCAATTGTGTTATTTTAAAAATAGCTACCATTCTATTCTCTCAGCTTTCATCGGCACGTATTCCAAGTTAAATATCGAAGATAAGCTTCCGAAGCATTTCTGCTTCGACATTTTTCAACGCGTTCGTTGAATACGAATTCAGTTTAACTTTGAGGCGGTTAACCACTCGGATAAATCGATTTACAAACTGCACCTTGCGATAGTGTTAAGCCTGTGAAAACGCATTGGAGTGTCAAGCACGAATGCAATAGACAACACAGACAGATATTGCATTCCAAACTGAACAGCGTTTTTCCGGCTTTAGAACTATAACACCGCTTTTATGCTCTATGTACACACGGAACTACTAAAGTAGAATATTTAGAACAAAAATTTATTGTTGAATAAATAAATTGTTCTTAGTGAGATTTCTTCGTTGTTTTCCAAATATAATTTATTTATAATCGTAAAATGTATTAATTGCAAAAACGTAATAAAACGTTTTATGTTGCTCGTATATAACATATTTTATTTATTAACATAAATCGTATACGATGTATGTTTCATTGTAAAATAAATACGAAATGTTATGAAAGGATTCGCACAGAATATATTTAAAAAATCATAGTATACTAGAAGAATTGTTATTTGAGGTTAATTCCCGGGATTTCTCCATAAAAATGATTCAAAAAACTAAGCTTTTTGAGAGAGTTATTTGAATAAAATTCTCTTGAGTTGTAGTTTTTTAGGAAAAGTTTTGAAAAATATTTTAAAAACTCATTTTGCTGAAATTTTATATTGACACTTAATCATAAATATGTGCTAAAGAAATGATTAACTTTTAAATGCTATTATATGTTCTCCATTACAAGTAGTCATTTTTAAAGAGCTTAGAATTAATCAATAAAGATGCCTTTTGATCTAAAAATAAGAATTATTACTATATTTTTATTATTAATTAAATAATTTTCCGTTCGATTTTATTAAACCATCTGTGACATTTACGGATATTTATTTTAATAATTCTCCTACCACTTCACAAATGTCCCGTAATCACAATTTTTTCAAAGATATTCATACAACATGCAATCTCGTATAAATTGTTTACTTGGTAAAAATTCTGTCATTGTAAGTTTTGGTTGCCATTTTTTGTTTAAATATATGTATGTATAGTTCAGATTAGAGTCTCCAATTACTCGAACCATCAACTACTCGAGTATCGAATATTAAAATTTTAAAATACTCGAGTACTCGAGTACTTTCGAGTATTTACCAAATGTACCAAAATAGCTATTATTCAAATTCGTGCACATATAAATAAATAAATAAAATACTTAGTATGTTAATTTTTACAATTATTTTAACTTCACGAACATACTTTTTAAAAACAATAATGCAAAAAGTGTCTCGAATTTAATATTACTGCTAACCTTTGGTTTTATTATTCCCGTTATGGAAAAAACCCTTTCCGTTGCTGTTGATGTTGGTCTTATTGTCATTAACGCGTTGGATAAGGCTTCTAATTTATATCTGTTCGCTTTTTATAGATATAAAATTTTTTGAACTCTCTTTTTATGTTCTCTTCTTTCATTCCCTTCTCTGCTTTTCTCTTATTTCGACTATTGACAAAATAGTATTTTGTAATTTTTCTTGAATAGATTTTTTTTCTTTACAATATACAATATTCTACTCCTTATGATTAATGCGAAGAATTTAAATCTATATCCTTCGAAGATGTATTTGGGTGAATCCCTTTCACTCTAGAGCTAAACGGTTCGCAAAGAACTGACTTTACTTTAAATGCCTTTAAAACACACAATTGTTTTGATTTATATTTTAAGCTGAGGGATCAGTATAAACAATTTACAACACTTTACGCTACAACTGCATAGTCATAAAACCTAAAATTTTTTTTGTTGATATTTCATATTGTTCATTGCCATAAATTAGATAAGTGGGGACTGTCTAACAGAAAACACAAAAGAAATTTCTCCGTCGTACCCACTAACATAGCCGACGACCGGAACTATGCAACTATGGAACTATGAAAAAATTATACCTGATAGTAACCGCTCTAACTCGAGACTTCGGGCATAAACGCCAAATAAAAGCAAGACGTTAACCTTTACCGGACCGAGTTAAAGTTATTTTTGTTTCTGAAATATTTCAAAATTTTTTAATTTCGAGTATTAATCGAGTAATTTTCAAAATACTCGATTATTAAATACTTGGAAAATAGACAAAAATACTCGAGTATCGAGTACTCGATTACTCGAATTGGAGACTCTAGTTCAGATGTACACAGATGTACACAACTAAAGACATACTCAGGTAGCAACGGTCAAAGCACGATTTAATTGTTAAAACTAAAATCACATTTATTTCAGAACTACCTATTTGATAAAAAAAGTAAAATATCTGAAATTGTAAGCCTCAAAGCACTAAGAATCAGAGTCTAGTTAATATAAGTATTGAAACACCTTTTTCATAATAATAATCACTGGACAGACAGCGGTATGTTGCACCCCAGTTTTGTAGACACAGTCTATACAAAACACATAAAAAAGAGTGGAAATGCAACAGTGGTTCGTTTATTTACTTTTGAGCTTCATGAATATTCATCAGCCGTCCATCATCAGAGCGTTTCATGGGTCCCCATCGGCATTTTTATTAACTCCTTTGTTATAATCGCGGCACTGCCCATTGTCGGAGGGCAGCCAGCCACTGTTAGGGAAGAGATAACTATTTGGTAATTTTTAATTGCCCCCTGCGTACGTGTTTGATGTGTAGAATTAGTGGGTATGCTAAAGTGTTTTATAGCCAGACGCTAAATGCGTGCCCTGAGTAGTAGGCAGGAGAGTCGGTGCATAATAATTATTAACATCTGTCGAAAATTCACACATTTATGTGAGTACACGTAAATGAGGTTATTAATATCGCAGATATTATAAATTTCCTAAATAACATATATATTTAAAAATATAGGACTTGCTATATAATAAATCTACTACTCAAATCAATATTTTATTAATTAATAATAGTATAATTCACACATGTTGTTCTATTATTTCACAACTAATTACTGTTATCTTATTTTAGAATATGCTTTGTTAACGTTATCACAACTTTATTTAAAATATTTTTGTCTGTATTTGTTTAATGCAGACTATTAATGGTAGTTAATTCTTTACTTAAAACATATCAATGACTCATTGAATAAATAATGTGCTGCAAACCAGTAACTAACTGTTTACATATGCATCTAAAAATCGTTACTTACCGTTACTATTTTTTCGCTTTTTCGCAAAGTGCACTATTTACAATTTGACATTGAGTTCCTTGAAAATTCCTGAATTCTGCAAGGGCGCCGAGAATCGAATAAGTTAATGAACCACTGGATGAGACCGAAAAAACGAACTTATTTGCTTTGCTATTCAATTGACTATTGATGTTAATCGCAATGTGCTCAACTCTTCTAACTATTCTCGCCGAAAGAGTGATAGAATGAATTAAATAAATTTACTTGATACACATTTCTAGAGCTACAAATTTCAAACATTACTTAATTAATTTACCATCGATAAATGACTTTTATTTATTAATTAATAAATAAGTAGCTGGAACATGTGATGTGTTCTCGTGGAAGATCCAATAAGGTATATTGTGTCGATGCAGTTTCCTGGTTCGTTTCTTCTGCTATGACTCCTTGTCATCTCTCTTTTACTGTGACGAAATGTCACATATTTAATAATGCTTGTTC
The DNA here is from genome assembly GCF_051122295.1 of Plectrocnemia conspersa. NCBI lineage: Eukaryota > Metazoa > Arthropoda > Insecta > Trichoptera > Polycentropodidae > Plectrocnemia > Plectrocnemia conspersa. The sequence continues at coordinate 10,264,763 of NW_028277167.1, forward strand.
GAAATAGTTCTGGCGAATCGCACGTGAGTATGTGAGCGAGCCAATTGCATAGCTTCATGGACACATCCACAAAATGAGTTCACATCTTAAAATGTATACGGTCCAGCTGTCAAAAAGTCGGGCGATCGGTAACCAAAGAGTTCGATGAACAATAGTAATGTGCGCAGCTTACAATGTATTGTCTAGCTCGCGTCATTTTATGATCATGTGCTATTAGAAGGTCCGTGCAATATTTCCAATAAGTAACGAAATTGGTTACGTAAATCTTTTTACCGTCGTGTTGTGTATATACAGTGTAACGATCTAATTTCGAGACGGGTTGATTTCCCGTTTTGTCTGTTTGAATAGTCGGGGTGTACAGGTGGTTAAAACCCTCACAATGTAATACTAATCAAGTATTTATTAGCAGAATGTTGTCAAAATGAGTAGTTGAGTTTGATGTTAAGCAAAATCATGATGCTCAAAATAAATATGAAAATTAACGTAAATATTGCCTTGCTTGTAAGATTTATTCATATTTTGTGTTTACTAATGTGTTCTTTAAGATCATATAAATCTAGTTTTATTGTAAGAGATTTTACCTAAAATTTGACCCGTAATAAAACGCTATTGTAATGCTTGTATTATAACGATAAAAATTGGTTAATAATACATATATTTGAACCGCCGTTGCTTGATTGCTTTGTCCTTTGCAGGTGTTTTGACGCGACATATATCAAAAGAAAAAGCTATTTCTGACGTACCTCGTCGTAGTTGTTTTATGGCTCTGTGTAGTTTGGCAGGTCAGGTCGAAAAAGGACCTGATATCGGTTTTTCCAAGAATCGATATACTTTTTATCGTGCTAAACGAAATATTTGGGCTCAAAACTTTTAAAGCACGCCATTTTTCAAGATTAGGTAAAGGACAGTCTCTTCTAAAAATAATGCGGACGTTGTAATTATTTTTAGCTCATTTACCTCAATTTATTTAAATCAACTATATTTTCTCAAGAGGTCCTCGAAATAAACGATATTTTCTTTAAACGTTTTATACACTAAACAGCAAAAAAATAATAATACATTTTGTGGTATATGTATACTGCGATTTTTAAAAGTCAGACTTAGCGAGGAATTAATCATCACTCAGCAATTTTATACGCACACGGTTAAATTGAGCATTATATAATGTCCGTGACGTTTTTGTGCGCAATTTTCGTTAATTTTCTCGAAATTTCCAAAATTACTAAATGGGCGCTCCGCACTCTCAACTCCCCCAGTATTTCTCCTTACACTCCCAAACTCCGTTCAGCCAAGGATATAATAAAGCGTTTAAAATTCTGAAATGCGATTTAACGACGGAGCCAATGAGTTTGTGGCGTTTGCACGATACTTGTGTGTATCCATTCTCTCTCTCCCTCCACAAAAGTGGAGTTTTTAATGACTTCCCTTTGAAATTCAGGCCATAAACCGAGAGACGTCTTCCCAGAACACTACTGACTCGGGAGATTTATTTCACCGCAAGACTCGCCACAAAGTGTCGTATGTTTTTATTTACAAACACGTATTGCGATTATAAATACTATATTTTGGCTATAAATAATGTTTTGAAAAATTAAAAAGCGTGTCAACATTCTCTCATTAAACGAAGATATTAAGTGCTGCTGGTTTACGGTGAGGTTGTCGGAGATCAAAGGTCCCATTAGCATTATTCATGTCCTTTCTACATAATAGCCATTTTCGTAATATTTCTTTGCTTATTCTTCAAAGCGAAAACAGGAGAAAGTGCTACATATTACAATACAAAGATCTGTGTTTGTATATGTTTTAATGTATTAATGCTTATGCGTACATTATCCGCATTATGTACGTTATATAAATGTCATTTTGTGTATTCTCCGGGATTGAAAATTTCGTCATGCCAACACCAAATAATGAACTTGTATTTGTACAGTTAATTAAGCAAATACGAAACCCAATTCGCGGTATTGCGAGTTTATTTTTGTCGTGCAGATTCTCAACTCAAATATTCTGAAAAAAACACGATTTATAATTTTATTTTAATTTCCAATAATTTGTCATATCTACGCTAAGATAATAATATATTATTTACAATATACATACATTATGATTTCGTTTTAAAATTTAATAGAAAACCTCAAACAAATATGAAGAAATATAGAGTTAATAGAAATCTATAAAACTGTTATTTTTAAATAAATAAAATTACCCATTACTTATTTCAAGCATAATTTTTAATTTCAAATGTTGTTACAAAATAATAATATACATTGTTTTGTCAAGTGTTGATTGTTTTCATGACAACGCTGGTTGTTATATCGATCGTTTTCTAATCAAAATAAATCTAGTTAAGTTGCATTAATATGCATTTTTCTATTTGGGTGGTTACGTGACATATTCACAAAAAGGTAAATAATAGAATTTCTCATTTTTTTTAAATTTAGCTATTAAAAATGTAATAAAATCACTGACCAATCTATCTGTTATCCTCAATCACAAATTTAATCATGCGTTATTCATTTTTGTGTATTCGCCTTACGCTAGATTAAAGCCGTATCCCACCCGATCGGAGATACGCATGGGTGCTATCTCAGCGGCCTGGAGCTTTCAAAAAGCTTTCAGCAAGACTATCTCGCATTGACTGGAGAAATCTGCGGAAGCTGACACCTTTCATCTGCACGTTTTAGAGGTCCATAAGCCGACGACCCTGCGCCTTGACGAGGGTCCGCAAATGCCGCAGTTTGATTAGGTATTAATGAGATTTTTACTGACGGGCTTTAAGTTGCCTTTTGCTTCTAATACGGAAACTTCCAGCTTTCACCGAGCATCGAATTACGTACGACCTCATTCTTAATGGGATTTTATATCATGATCTTTATTCTGGCGCGCCAGCCGGGTAAGAATCGTCGTGACGGAAATTCTGTCCGTTTTGTTAGTAGTACCACTCATGAATATGTAACCGATCGATCTGCTCTTTGGTCGCTTCACGACTCTAATTACGGAATCCCATCTAAGCCTCCGTTATTTCCACGGCTAGATAGAATTTTATTTTGATTCCAGTCGAACTTTCACATTAAGTAAATAGCGACCAATTAAAAATAGAATCAAAGGCCACGTTACGGTTAAAACGGCACTCGGTTTGAAAGGTTAACCTTTAATTTGATGCTGAATAGTGATTTAGAAAATATATCTCATTTATATTATATGTACGTATATTTGCTTTGTGTAAAATGGAATAAATCAATATTAATATCACTACTTTTAAAACACAAAAATAAGATCACTTATAGTCAAATATGTATAAATACTGATAAATCATATGCTTAATTTTGCTTTTAATATTAAACATATTGAAAATTCCTGCCAAAATTATTTTTCTAAATATCATAAAAATATAAATCAGTTTCAATGACCTTATTTTCTAAATGATGATATGGTCTATGAAAAAAATAATACAAAACAGAAAAATATAGATTCTTTAGATTATTACATTAAAAAATATCTATTAAACGGAGAGATTGTTATATGTGAGATTTGATTACTACTAGATTATAAAATATGCATAAATTAGCTTTCAATAAAATTCACATTTTTTCTTTGTTGTACAAAATATTATATTTAAAAGCTTTGTTTATTTTTTGAGTTAATTATGCGGTACAGTAAAAACTTTTCAGTCAGTGTTTTAATGGCGTCGTTAAAAATATATCTATATAAATTTAGATATAATTGATCGTTAAATTCAGAGAGTAAATCTTTACAGACTTAAAGCCCCTGATTGGATTCTATTTTAATAGTTATGCTTTAAATTATGGCTTATATTTGTGTTTAATCGCGCCATAATCGCTCTAAATCAGTTGTGCTCGTAATTTCGCGGGTTTATAGAACTCATTAGGCTTGCCATTGTTTTCTTTTATGACTTTTTTTAATTACATTTTAATCTATAGTGCTACTTTACATTTTTTATACGCACCACTGCGCATAGATTATTCTTTAAGATTAAATTCGCTCTACAAAGTAAATCGATTGAAGGTCAACTTAAAGTTTATCACAATCTAGAAAATAATATTAATGATTGAATCATAAGCCGTATGTAAACGAATTCTACAAAGATACTCCGGCACGTGGCGTATCCCAAGGGTGAAAAACCAATTTCTCAACTTTGCATATATTGTATAATACATTCTAATATATTGCCGATGTGACATTTATAAAACGTACGTGGTTAAAATACTGAAACGGGTGAATTTGTCATCGCAATTTTTTAGAGATATCGCACAAACGATATTAATTAAAACCGAATGTATTAATCATCATCCGAGTATTGATTTTTAATTATATAATAAGGATTTCGATCGCACAATCCCTTAACGATAACCAATTAATTTCTCACAATAATACGGACTTTTGGCTCGGAAGCTGGACCAAAGCTGGATGTAGGCATTAGCATATTCATTTATTTGTCAATATTCGCACAGTCGAGCTTTTGGACCGTTTGACGTTTAATTAAAAATTTTAAATGGCGAGCTTGTGGTGCGATTCGGCAGTTATTTGCGGTCAGAGTAAAAATCGAATGATTTTTTATTGAATTTAAAAAAAAAATTGTAAAAGTTTAGATAGATTACTGATATTTTTACTTTACTCTTTGAAGGAACAATTATTGCTTTTGATCATTGTAATATCTCGTTCAATCTAAATTGAATATTTAGTCCAATGTTATATTTTAACTCTTACCGAATGACTGTGAAGCTTATTTTAAATTAGTAATGGATATGTTACTATAAAATCTATGTGATATTATAGGTGCTAGGTGTTAAAAAATCTTTTTAACATGTTATATATTTTTAATATTCAATTTAGCTTTGTAAAAGTAATACGAGTTTTAAATTTGTAGTTTATGTGCACTTTTCAAGAAAGCCCCATATCGTGATTTATAATATATTATAGTATGTACTCAATCGTTAAAGTTGATGTACGTTGAAATTTTAAGTAATAAAATCAATCACTATGTATATAATAATTAAAAGAAATGACGAATACAAATACAAATTTAAATATTCATTGGAATATAACTAAAATATAACCTTTATTAACATTGATTTTCTGGTTGATATTGTTATTTATTTATGGACATAGAAAAACTTATATTGAACGTTTTCCCCGATAAATATTATAATGTGAATATTTTTTAACTTGCCTCATTGTTTTATTATGATTTGTATTCCTTATAAAAAAAGTTTATAAAAATACCAACAAATGGCATTAAAAATATGATACAAATTACCATTCATAAATAATTAATTTCACTCTTTAATTATACATAATAGTTTATCTTAAAATTTTATACATAGATTCTAACATCATTTTTAAATTTCTTTAGCTGAATTATTTATTGTATTTTTTCGTTCAAATATAACAGAAGTACTAAGTAAGTACAGACTGAAATCAGTCTGTAAAACAGTGATTATTTTATTGCTCTCAAACTATTATTACAACTTAAAATTAGTATTTGTACGATCCATGAATTAAGAAAAATCTGGAAAAGTAAAATCGATAAAAAATATTATTATTAATAATCACTAATTTCGATCTCAGACATAAAATAGAAACTGGATAACACTGGTCTTATTGCATTTATTATAGTAAGTATTCCCTAGGTTATCTCTCTTCTGCATCAAACTATGTCTTGTTGTATTTTATCTGAAAAAATGAGTGATTGGTACGCAGAATATTGCTGATGGTTTTGCGCTGTATAAGTTTTTGACTTCCTTTAGTCACTTCCTTCTTCAGTATTGTCCACCAAGAAAACTGAGTGCTTAGAAACTGCGTATTTCTGGATTTGATTTTGATTACCAATTATATTTTAAAGGTTTGCGAAAAAACGTATTTTTGATCTGATTCTCAAGCTTGTTTATTTTTTTAATTTTTGGAAATGCACAAAAGTCACCTTTATTTATAAAAAGGGTGACAAATTGTGCGTAAATAACAATATACCATTTACAATGCCTAATAATTATCCATTACGTATTCAATTATTTTTTCAGACCAACATCCGTTGGACCAATAAATTTCTGTATTTCACCTAAACATTGACAAGATCTCTTATACGTATTTTAGGAAGGCCGTTGATTATGTTTTTAATGGGTTATTAATAGAAAAGTTATCGAGCCTCGGTTGCTCAGAAAATTTAACTTGGTTATTCTCGAGTTATTTGAGCGATCGTCGACAGTTAACCTATGGCAACTGTTTGAACCCTCTGCTCTTCACATTATTTATTAATGCTATAAATACGTTTTTTTTTTGTTAATTATGTAGATGCATTCGATCTGTTGTAAGCACTTCTCTATAGAATGATTTAGATTCTCTATGGTTTTTGTTAACCGTCTGCCTGTTAGTGTTAGAAAATGCCATATTATGTCATTTTTTCAATCTCATTCGCCGTCAGATTATTTCTACGATTTTATTGGTAACGTTTAAACTGAAAAAAGTCCATTTTAGATCTCGAAATAACTTTTGAGAGCACGTGGAAATTCTCTCTACAAATAAACGACGTCTGTGAAAAATTTTCTAAAATACTTGGCTTTGTTACAAGGAACTCGTTTAATTTGACGATCTGTCAGTTAATTCTTTATCACACTTTAGTTTGCAACATTTTTAATTAGGATCTATAATTCAGAATCATTGAATAATCAAATAATAGTTCAGAAAAAGTTGTTGTATTCGAGCGTCTTTCTTTTAGAAGTGTTAGGATACGATTCAGTAAGTTCTCACAGAAATTTATATGTCACACAGCATTTCTTTTAACTATTGAAGGTTGACAATCAATTTTTTCTAGAGGAATTCCAGTCTTTGAGAATCATGATCGCGTTCTCTTCTGATTGATGCCAGTTAACGCCATGTTATCTGGAAGATGAAGCAGTTTCCATCTGGCTTTTTAATATGTTGGTATTGCACATTGATATATTTTTGTTAACTGTGAGGAGCTGGTCCGTTTTGTATATATTTTTTATACTATATTGTAATTATGTAATGTATTGTTTTAATTCAAAACACAATATATCTTGCGGTAAAAAAAATATTTTTTGAAATTTTAACCTTTAGAAGCACATTTGTCTTATGACATGTGGCATCATCTTGTTGAATTGTACTCACTAAATCTTTTTAACCAGAGCTAAAAAAATAAATAATCCAAATCCAAATAATAAAATATGTAAAAGTATAATATATAGTATTACTTTAGCAGCTGGCATTGATAGAAAAAGCAATATCACAGAAACATAGATGTTACACCGCCAAAATAAATAAACACAAAATGCAGCATGTACTGTATTATAGTATATTGATTGCTATTGGCGGTAGTTGTAATTACATTTTTCCAATAATATACGTTCTCCAGAACAATATGCTAATAAACTTTTATTATCAACGCGTTCATATTGACGAGAGGTTATCGACTGTTATCGTCCGCGCTTTTCACGACAGTTCCTAGAAATAGCTACGCGATAAACATTTCGCTTTTGGTATATGCCAGTTCGCCTAATGTGTTGATAATACACATTAGCCGTATCGATCTAGGCACGTCGGCCGTTTATTGTGTTACTATAACGGTGAAATTGAATTGAATTGTCGTGCGACACGCACGACAGCAATTAATGATTTATTCCCTATTCGCAAATGAATTAACCGTCACTCTGTTTGTAGCAAGTACCTAGATATACGCACAGCATCTGCGAGCATTCGTGAGATTGCGCTAACGAGCAACTCCCGTGAGGTTGTTTCAATCTTTAATGGATTGATAACTCTTAGGTGGGAGACATTAAATGTGTAACTCCACGAGCCAACGGTCATCGCTAATGGACCGCATTAACTTAATGACCGGGCCGCTTCGCTTGCTCTCTTTGTGCCCTTTTGCTTTTGTGAACGACTAACAGAGAGATCACCTGTCTGCGGTAGGCTATTTTTTACCCCTGGACTTTGTGATCGGAGCGCTTTACGTTTTAACTATCGGATGAGTTTAAGTGTCGGTGCAAAAGAGCGATGTTAATTATAACATAAAACGTTTTTGGTGTATGTTTTTTATGTATTTAATTACCTTACATATCTGAGTGTTTGTGATAAAGATGAAATACGATGTGTGCTGGTATATCCAATATACATAAAATACTGATGTGACATTATTGTATGCATATGTATCTAATACCTATACATAAAATTAAATTTTAAATTTGCGTTGATTATACAACCTTTGCCATAATGGTAGAATGCCTTTAAAACAACATAATACAGTTATTGTTTAGTATATTCATAAAATATTGCTGTCTTATGGTACAATTTAGAGAAAGCGGCCGTATTTTAAATAATTATTATTATTGTAAATAAAAACATTTTTTAGTCTGAGTAAATTTAAATGTATTGGATTATTAGGGATCAAAACAACATCAGTAAATTAATTAATTATGCGTAATTGCTGTTTGAAATATATAACACACTTATTTGGATTCTTTTCAATATATATAGTCTAAAATTTACACTTTTATTTTAGATATTTAGGGAATTAATTACAAAGGATGATAAATTTAATCTTGCTAGATTGGTTTCCTTTTATATCTAATCATAGATTCAAGTACAGATTAAGTCTATTTTAAATGTGGCTATGGTATCTTTTATAGAACGTTCATTTCAAAGGCAAACATATAATTTCATTTTAGTTTTTAAAGCTTATACTTTAAACTATAAATTTAATACTGTGCATCATAAATTTAATAGTTTCTACTATTTTAACTTTGCACTATAAATGTAATACTTTGAACTATAAAAATATCCGGCGCGTGTAGCGTGCGCTATATTTTTTGGAATTTGGTTAATTCGTTTGGGCTAGGTTTTGGTTTCATCATAAAATGAACGTTACCCAGATATCAACAGATGTAAAGGTAGGCCGCATGCGAAAGTATTTATAGTGCAAATGGAAAATATATAGCGCAAAGTATTCAAGTATACAGTATCAAATTTATAGTGGAAACTATTTTAACTAGAAAGCAATTAATCCACACTTTTTTAAAAACAAACTTATTACTGGTTAAAGGTGAATAAACTATAAATCCTTTAACAATTTAAGAAAAATAATAAAAAAAAAATGGTTTTAGTGCTGATGTAGGTATATTTATCTGAATATCTGGAAACATTGAAAAGTGTTCTTTAGCCTTTAAACTTTGAAGTCTGAAGTAATATGTGATTTAGAATATTGTGCTTATATATATCAATTAAATGTTGATTATTGAATCTTATCAGTTCTTTATTGCTATAAATAATATTAAAATACTATGATTATAAATATGACAGTTTTGATAGGAACGTGATTTGGCTTAGGTTCACATGTTAAAAATATATTTTTTACATAATACTACAATAATATAAAGCAATTTGACAGTTTTTTTTAATTCGTTAATCATTAAATCCGCTGTTTTTAGAGTACTCTTAATAAAATATTGTTATTGAATTTTTTTGTTAATCAACTTGAAACAACACTCGTGTTCGTATAATTGACTTTGAACAGTTTTTTCGTGTCTTACCTTTGATCTTCGCTTCACGTGTATTTCGCAAATAGAAGCAAACAAGTTCTTTACATTGTTATAAGAACATTACGCTCTCTCTCTCTCTCGCTTTTGAAACAAAGTTCTCACTTTAAATGCTGTAATTAAAATAAAGCTCACGTTTCTTAGCTTGTACGTATATATATATAATTAAACTTATAAAACACGGCACTAATTATTTTCTTTGAAATAGTATTATTTATGCACAAACTCACGTAGCGCATTAACGTTGTAAAGTTTTCGAGAACCGTCCTTGATTTAATTATGACACGTTATATCACAATAAAATTAATTTCTGCGACCCTGTACATAATTATTATTGCGGTGAATTGAGCTCAAATTAACCCAAACCACTAAAAATGCCGTATAATCAAACGCTATTGAGAAAAGGAATATGAAAGCTTGCAAATTAGGACGTGTTTGTGTTAGAAAAAACGTCGTGAGTCACACGTCTGAGAAAATTTGTGTTACACAGAAACATTTTGAAAATTCTGAACAGTGCCAGTGTGCACTGAAGATCTTAGTACGTGTTCTGAATTATTCAAAACCGAGGGCGACCTTTCGTGGCTGGGGGCTAACAAAAAAGGAATGTTTATAATGCGCCTTCCAAATATTTAAAGGGGCAAATATGTATTTTAAGGTCAATAATTTATAATTTTGTGAATAATCTTTTTTTTTATTGTTGCAGGTAAGCCTTGCTTTAAAGGTACTTTTTGAATGAAACGCAAAATATTTATTTGTTAACGGGTGCTGAGTATTTATTTGTGGTATGTTGAATATATATCTTTAATATTATTATTTTCGCGCCCGCCCTCCATATGTATGTTATATTATATATAATTAAGATAAATCTTATTTAAAGTATTTTTATTATTAAAATATATTAAATGTCATGATCTGAAGATAGATACTTATTTTTTCTCCAATCTTCTATAAGTTTGGAAAAAGATTATAAAAAAATAATTTGTAGTTATAATTGATAATTATAATAGGTATGTTCTTTACTGTATTCTAAATATTAAAAAAAAAACACTGCAAATTTAATATAAGAATAATCGTGTTGTTTGCGTGTAAAATATTATTTATGATTTCTCCACTGATGCGTATTCCTATTGTTTGAGTCTTAGGCGCTTCATTGAATCGGGTACAAACTAATATGTTCCTATATATAAAATAATTAAATGCTGCCGATTGTAACGCTATCTACATATCTGTATCCGATATTTTTAAACAGCCTTAGCTACATCAAGCAATTGTGGTGTTCCATTATATTTTAATTATTAACAATTTCGGGTAATGTGACATTTCTTCCGCCATAATGCGTGCCCGCCTCGGCGTCCTTTATTATAGTCGTAGCGTCCGGTTTTATTAGTTCAATTGTGAGCTGTGAATTAAAACTGACGTTCAATATATTACTCTGTTATTGCTTCATTGCTTTATTATACCAAATTGTTTGAAAAATAAAAAAGTCACCATATAATACTAACAGCGTCTTCGGCTGTGCCCTTTTGTGATTGCGTCCAAGTTATTCACGAATTCGAGTTGAAAACTAATTTACTCCACCCCCATCCACCCACAGCCTTCTATTTCGTCTGCGTTCGAAATAAAAATGTCCCGGCCGCGGGTCTGGCACGTACTGACGATTTTTCATAAAAAAGTCATTAATTTCTACCTTTTCTCCCTTTGTCTTTGTCTTCGCGGAAAACTTTTAATGCAAACTTTATTTTACATGGCGATGTTGGTACGCTTTACAGCCCGCGCGCCCTCTTCGGCGAACTTTAAAGCTTTTTGCATTTATGTGGCAAGAAGAAGAAAAAGTTGCAATATCCATTTTTGCCCTCTTCGTCTACTGCAGAACGAAACACTTGAATGACCGCCTAAATGCCAAAAGGCAACTAACAGAACTTTTCGGTTTACAGCCTGTCACTCGCACCAATTTGTCACTGGACTGACAAAAGCATTCTCATCAATACAATAGTTATTTAATAAAAATATATATTTATATTTAAGGTAACCAAAAACGATGAACAAAAAAATAAGTAAAGCAATCTGATTTTCTCTTTAAAATAGTTTTAATTTTAAAATGCTAAATTAAATTCAATGCAAATAAAAATATATGACCTTATGAATTAAAACTACATAATATATAATATTACCTGTCCGATAGACTATTGGTAAAAGTCGGTGACAAATATCTGTAAGACCTAGGTTCGAATCCCATATGGAAACTAGTGTTTTTCATTTTTTATCGTATCTGGAAGATCAAAATTAATGTTTATTATAAATTATAATTCTAATCGAACACTACATGCTTAAATTTTCCTAGCTTGTTACAATCTCACAAAAAATAAAAATAGTTGTAGGTCGTGCATACTGACATATTTTGATTATAAGCTGTAATAATAGTTAATAATTTTTACGATATGTGTCACTTTTTACAGCCTTTGATTTTAGTCTGGTGTCTCACTATTTATTTAGTAGTTGTTTATTTCGTCATTTTGCATCAGAGTAGATATATTAATAATAAATAATCTGTATTCCTTACCATTGGTTATTTTGTATATAAGGACGGAATAGCGTAGTCCGTAAGGTTTCAGACTAGTAACTCTGAGGTTGCGATTTCGAGCCCCGGAGCGGCACTCGAGTTTTTATTTATTAAAAATGTGCTATTATAAAAAAAACCCGCCCCAACTACAGTGACATCTATCAATTATAAATTATATTACTCATAATAATTTAAAATTATGTCTGCATTTTGAATTTTTTATTAAAAAAATGTTGCATTTTTCGAAATAAATGATAGTCAAAAGAAGCATGGACTGGATAATAAGATGGATGAGATAAAACTTATTTCTTGGTTTAATTTATGGTCAATTTCGCCATATAGGGGTGCACATTGTCATGTTGCAGTACTGTTCGACTTATTTTGACAATTGCAAGCCTATTTTATTCCACGTGCATCCAATCCAGCTAATCGCAATATAAAATTACTTTTACTGGCCAGGTTTAAGTGTTTCTTAGTGCACAATTATAAGTTAATTTGGGATTTTAGGTGCATTTAATTATTTAGCCTTTAGATAAGCTGTCATTCAACGCCTAATTCTCCGATTACTATATAATCTAGAAAATACCCAGCTTCAAGAACCAGAAGCTCTTGAGGTGCTGATTTGTTTTCTTCGCTCAATTTGTGTGAAACCCATACACATTGTCTCCAGGTCTTCCCAATCTTCTTATTATGTCTTTGCACTATTGTATAGATGTGGCTTAGATTTAGACAAACTGATAAATAGTTATAGTAATATTTACTTCCACTTCAACAACCAGAATTATATTATATAGGTCATTAACAATTGCTTTCACTTACGTAAAACAATTCAAAATGTCTTATAACACTCATATTTTATACTTTATCAATAGTTTAAAGCAGGGGTGACACACCCAAATAATCTTGCGGGCCACTTTGGAAATGCATCATAGCTCCGCGGGCCATATATACAATTATTTATCCCCATATTAGATTTAGATTTATGACATTTTTTTGGAGTGAAAAATTGTCTAGTATATTGGCGATTAAAAAATTATTATATTTTGTAAAAGTGTGATGAATCTCGCGGGCTAGAAAAATGTTCAAGGCTTATTAGGTTTAAAGTTTATATGATGTACATGAACGTCACAGTTTGTAAAATCACTGTATCTTCCTGAGCGCACCCCACAACGGCACCTTGCATATTAATTCAGAATTATTGTGAAAACAATTCTGTCTGGCCTTTGTATTTGTAAAATATATGTTAAATGTATATGTAAATAGTAAAATACCCATTTAAATACTGAAAAATCCTTATTTCTTAATCTTATACATTTTTTCGAAAAAAATAATAAAGGTCTGTCCCAAATGCTGAAGGGTCAGATTGCCTTATTAAAAAAGGGTATCAATCGATATCATAAAATATGTATATGCATATTATTACGCGAATGGAATGTCACTATATTTATTCAACAACATAACAATTTTTTTGACTACGTTTACATGTACATATATTCGCTGACCCATATACATATGTATACTTATTATATGCCGAGTGGGGTCTATGGAAAGCTCTTCAAGATGTAATATCCAGAAATCACTCTGGAAACCCATCGTTGCGAAATAGATGGAAAATTTTCCGTCCAATACTCTTATCAATACAATGAAAGCCTTTCAGAAGTTTTACGTGTATTAAGTCCGCGCGAGCTGTTCACTTCAACTAGTTTTTTGTCATATAATAAAATTTATTTAGGATAAAAAAAATATGAATAAATTATGTGTATAGGATATATTTTTGGTGTATCACTAGTGCATAAAACTCCCCCAAAAATAGAAGAACACGTCTCTCGTTAATACCTCATAACGAAGAGTGCTAAAAACTTTCATAATTACGGTTTGTGGTATAAATATAAATAAACGATGTTTGCTCGCGGGACATAAAACCCCGCCAAATAGGTTTGTTAACAAAATTATTTATACATGTTTTGTGAGCAAGGTGCGACACTTTGCAAGTGTAGAACCCCACGACTTTCAAATTCACCCCCCGCCTGCTTGATTAGATTATGAAAATCATTTTTTTTTCGTTACATTTAGAGGGCACGGTGATTCGCGGGGTTAAAAAGTTATTTAAATGGCTATTTTGTTGCGTCGAAGGGTGTCACTCACTGGGGGGTTTCTATTGATAGAAAAAAATGCCGATCGTTCGGATGAAGGCTAGTTAAAAATTCACTCACGCGTCAAATCCGAGCTGACTTAACATTTTTTTAGAAGATTATAGGCATTTTTTGTCGATGATGATCGTTTGTATGTGAGACGTTTATTTTAATAGGTTAGGATCGCTTTTCAATAAAAATATATTTTTCATAATAGAATAGCAAAAAATTACAATGTATTCCCTCGAATCTACTATTTTTCTGCCGTGCTTTTAATTTTTTTTTCTGCTATTCTTTATGAACATAATTCATAATTATTAGTCTTAAACTATGTTTTATTATTAATAATATGAATGTCCATTTAAAAAATTGCGAATAATATTTTTTATATAGCAATTATAAATTATGAACTTTTCAATTCATTTATTCCCATTTATTTCTCGGTATTAGAGTGCCGAGAAATAAATATTTTTTTTTTTAATATATTTCTATAGTTATATAATTATCGCTCTTGCGAATATAATGTGTCACCTTAGGTTTACATTCTGTCTTGTGTATCTTCTCGAGAATTTCTCAGTAAAAATGGCAAATCGAGAATAACTATTTCTCGAGTATTTTCATATAACCATTTCTGTTTAAAATTAAATTTGTACAAATATTTAATTGTCTTACAATCGCTGTATTTTTTATACCGCTGCATAAAAAGACTGGGTCCGTGCCAGATGTTTGAAAATATGCATGCTTTCTTGGAAGCTTTTATGGAGGTGGGAATCACTAGAATGGCAAAAAATGATTCACGATGATCCTAACTAATATTAGCTTATCTTATCTTCGCTTTTGTAATCTCGGAATAACATTATTAATCAGATAAAAAAATAGAAAATTTATGGGGGCTTTCAACAGATATGCCATGAAATTTGCTTGTCGGCGAACTTAAATTTCGTTTTTTTCAATCATTCAAAGAGGTTTTTTATTTTTACCTATTTCGAAATATGAATGCATCTAGTAAACCAAATCATCATCATATTTAAGTTTCTTCTCTTCTACGGTAATTCAGTTCTCTGTTGAAAGGTCATCGATAATATATAGATATCTACAATAATATACTCTATTTTTGGTATCACAAAATTTCGTTCTAAAATCGAGTAGTAAAAATAAGAATTCATATTTCTTGAAAAATTAAAAATATAAATGTCATTATTTATCAGAGTGGAGTATCTAAGATATTCTAGATTCATATGATTTACCTGTTTCTTTATATGCAATTTTTTAATCTTGAGTTCTTATTTTATGGTCATGACTTTCCAAAAGTTTCTTTAAATATTTTTTGTTGTGTGTAAATGTGCGATTTAAATTTTATGTATATAATACAAAATAATGTATCTTACAATTATTTAGTATTATTTACTTACATAAATATATTTTAATATAATATATAATAAAATTATATAAATATATATTTTAGAAAAATATCATCAAACAGAAAATTCCTGATAAAGGCGAAAGTACCTTTATTAATTTCAGCACAAATGGAATAAAAGTAAAATTTATGATGGTATACAATCTTAGATTTCATGATAAAAATGCTATCTGTAAAATGATTAAAATTAATCTTAAAAATTAACTCTTTTTATCCTTGTTTTCTCTTTTGAGTCAATGCAGATGACAATAATATAATATATACTAATTAAAACATATATAGTTATTATATCTTTATACATGTATTGTATAGAATTTAGTAACTAAAATAATCATATAAATAGTTATTATACAGGTGATTACCTTAAATATTTTAAACACCTAATCATAAATATTTATTATATGTTAATTTAAAATAAAGTATCGTATTACTGCGATATATAAATATAATTGTTTATTTAATACATTTATTATTTATATATCGCAGTAATATGATAGTTATTATATATAATATTTACAAATGTATCCCTAATTCATTTACTTACTGCTACTAAAAAAATAAGTTTAGTTTATTAAAATTATTATTTCAATATAGATATGAGTAGAAATCTTATAATACTTAATATTACAATCTATATTAGGTTTATTGTCTTGACCTTGTCTCCTGTTGAGAATATTCTTTATTAAAAAGATGAAAAGGGATTGTAATCTTCCTTGAACGTCACGTTCGTTTTTGACTGATGAAAATAATTATTTTTCGTTATTTCCTGTTCTTTTAGGCATAACATATGATAGAATAGAGAAAATCCTGATAGGATATTTCGGCTACAAAATAATATCTGCAAACAAAGCCAAACCAGGCAATCTATTTTATTCAAATGCATTCGCATCACGACTATACACATTCCCTTTGAGACAGCTGATGTGTGAAAGCCACAAGGCGAAGATTGCATCATGTCTCCCCCACGTCCTTTATATACATATTATTATTTTTTCTCCGTCACAGAACCTTCCCAGAAGGAAAAGAAGACATTATTATTGTCGGAGGTGTATTGTAGGGGCGGAAAGGGCTCTTTATTTTAGTGCAAGGGAAAGCCGAGACGTATGGCAATTCGACGTGTCTCCGAATTTGTAATAAATGGCGTGCAAAGATTTCGTCCTGGGGGGAATCGGATAGTAGCTATGTATAACTTTCGTCACGCTCTATAATAAACTTTATGACATTGTCGCCTTAACCCCTTGCAAATACACTTGCGTCGAGCCGACAAAGGATTGGGCTTTTTAATAAAATTTGCACGCAATAAGATAAGATTCATCGGAATGAATAGGACGCCACGTCCTATTTTGCTAATCAAATGTTACCGCCCCAGACCCTCAGTCGAACAAATGCAACTGGCTCCTTTTATTATGTTCGTTTCGTATCCTCAGGGATCGTGTCCCTCTTTAGGCCAGGGGTAGTAAAACTTTATCTTATAAAAATACAACGGTTGTTTAGAATAATATATATTCGTGCCTAATAATTTTCAGTGATTCGGTCCTAATAAATCATAGTTAAAATTTGTCGCTTATCTACCCTTAGTTCGGGGTAGACGCGGAGGGCAAACTTCTGGGTTATATATTAAATTGTGGTCAGCTTAACTTAGTTCGGTTGTCGATCTCTGTCCCGATTTCTAATAGCCCCCAAGTTTGTCGCCGCAGGGCCTGGAAGGACCCCACAAAGGCCCCCAAACCTCGCAGATGGTTTCTCCCTCTCTAATTGTCCGTCTGTCTGTTAGTTTAGGTCCACCAGGAGGATTCAACTATAAAATTAACGCATATAAATTAGGGGTCGTCCACGCTTGCCCACTGTAGAGGTAATTGTAAGTAAATATGGAAAATCGACACGCTGAATAAATATAATATATGTTTATTATTAAAAAGCTTAAGTATTTAATAATAAGCCTAGCAGAAACTTTAAAGGTGAAAATTTAATTTCTTTTATTTGCGCAGACATCGTTTGTTATAAAAGTTTGCCGGTTTTAAAGTTAAAAGTTTTGATTTCGTTCTGATTATATTATGGCGAGAGTTATGGGTTTAACGTGTGTCAATGCAAAATTTCATTATTATTTTTTATATTATTAATATAGTACCTGACAATAAACAATTTATATTTAAAGCTAATTTACCTTAACTGACCTAAACGATAAAATACTTAAAAAAACAATGATCATAATTATAAATTTTACACATAGTACAAAACGTAATGATTTGATTTAATTTATTGCAGGCACAGAACTATGTCTATTTATATCTATCATTTTTTTTAAACAGATCTGTGAACAAAATTCTTAAGTTATTTGTAGGTATTTTGCAGGGTACCATAAGTGACTTTGAAGTTAAAAAATTGCTAAAAAGAATTGCTATTTTTACTATTATTAATACTAGTTTAGGCAAGGATTTTTTATGTAATTTAATACTAATTTGTATTTAAGGCAATCGATCAAATCAAGTATTAATAAACTTCATTAAAACATATTTTTGAATCAATATTTCTTTACAAATGAAACGTCATTCTAGCGTTAAGGTTTGGGAATCCTAAGGATGTGAGACGCTTGGTAGAATATAGTTAGAGTTTTATTACATATGTTACGAAAGACAATAAATTGCGGGATGTTTTCTCCGAGCGGTGGTGGAGAAACTGACGGAGAGATGATGTCAGTGGACGATCCTCAGAGTTCTGATTGGTGTGGCAGCGACAGTATATTCTCCGAGCGGTGGATTATCAATTTGGTCACAGTAAATTCACGTGACTTTTGAGAATAAGACCATTTCAAATGTGCGCATCTGTGTGTAGTCGCCACATAGCTATTAATTAGTTATTTACGCGATTATTGAAATCTAGTTAAAAAAAATCATTCATAATACAGTATATTATCGATTATCCGGACTAACGCTACGAAGGAAGGGCATGGATAATTTAAAAACATGGATAATCCGAACTATCATTTTATTTGTATTTTGAATATGTATAAAATATTTACAATACAGATTATTATTTTTTTTAATTATTAGAAAAATCTGTGATTCTCGTTTGCTTTTAAGAATCTCTCAATAATTTTCAAATAACAGGACAATTTTTTTACGAGCTATTATATCGTTATATTTAAGACCCTTTTGTACGACGTAGTCCAGTAAAGTTTCAAAAGAAGCCAGTTTCTTCTTGTGACTAATGTAATTGTTAGTATCTTCTTTACTTGTATTATTACTATCACTTTTTTCTATTCTGTTTGAGTGATAATACAAACTATATCTGCATAATTCAAGCGTTGAAAATCCAGATCATTCGAATCGCGATCAAACAATTCCTTAATATTTTTCCGATCAACATTTTCCAAGCATTAATCTGTATATTACGTACGGATAAGAAAGAGTATTATCTATTACCAATACTGATTTCTATGGCAACCCTTTTATTTAAAAAAAAAACACCAAAAGTCTCACCAATATTCAAAGATCACTCTATTCACCCATACTCCTATTTGTTATAATAAGCAACAAAAAAAAGTTTTTTAGTTCCCTTGAATTATCCAGGTTTTTAATCACCAAAAGGTGCATTTTCACAACAAATGACACAATATGATTTTATCAAGTTGCAATTGCAAACATTCTTAAAATTCGATGCAGAATTTATCAGCAGCTACAAAAAATCATCGTAAACGTTATCTATGTATTGAATTTAATTATATTAATATTTATTTTTAGCACGGATAATCGATAGTACATTAAAATTACTGCAATTTACTACATTCATATAACTTTTTATTTAGTTCATAAATTACTGTCAATGCAGATAAATTTATTTACGGTATTATATTTGCTGGGTCATAGTTTTTGATTATCATTATAGTTTGTCTAATCTCATTATGTTTAATTATTAAATTAGTATAAGCCTATGAAAATTAGTTTAAGCTTATAATTGTGTCTATTACGGCATTGTGTAATTCCACGATTTTCACATACAGATATAATATTCCTTCAGTTTAGAACAATGCACGCATATGAAAATAATAATATATCATAATACAGTGTCGAACCATTTTGCATAGCGTCACGGACGCGAATAAATCTCTCACGTTCGCAGGTTCCCAACCGCCGGGCCACAAGCAGGGCTAACAAAACAGCATTATGCATGTTCATAAATTTCGATCGAGCCGCGATAATATCATAACATCTGTTGTGCCACGGTCAGACAACGGATTAATTCTTATCATAAATATTTTCAATGGCAGGTGGGTGGGAAACGAATCACCAAAGGCATGCACAGAATGGCTAAAATGGCGGATTCGGTAATTACTAACTGGCTATAAATTACGTTTTTAATCAAACTAACAAAATTTCAGTTAATAGCCACAATGAAAGCTAACTATCATACATCGCAAAGATCTCGTGGAATTTCCGGACATTCACACACATAAAATTCCTCTTTAATATAGTGGAATTTACCTGTTTCGAAATAAACGATGGTATCCTAATTGGCTTTCATTAAAGTTGATAACTGACAATCAATCAAATTTTTTTCTTCACATCCTCTTGATACTATAATGGACGCATTAAATAAATTGTGGTATAGATCTAATATAAAAAGCGTATAATTTGGATCGAAATATATTGATTTATATTTTGGTTTTAAAATATATGGTTATAATATCATATAATAATGCATATATGTATACTAAATAACCCTTCCATAAATTTGCGGTTTCAGACAAACGTGGAGATTTTGTCCCTAATTTTGCGTTCACGGACAATGAAAATGATTTAATCACTTTGAAATAATATTGAATATTTGAACAGGACAAAGTTAATATAGGACTTGGACATACTGCGTTTATATTTTCTTTACATATTGAACCAGAGTAAGGGAGGATTTAGAAATAACAGCTTTGCGCATTCAAATTTCATCATTCGATCTAATTAAACCGCAATGGTTATTGCAATCTAAAATTACGACTGACAATTTTAATTATTTTCGCTTATTAATCTATTTGTGTGAAAATATTCAATTAAAAGATTGTCATTCGCATTATACAAAAAAAAATCATCCATATAGAAATATAATTGATTGTCAAAAAAATAACTTTGGCTTTGGGAACAATTGTTTAATTTTAATTATTTTGTCAATTTTCGGTCTGGTGCCTTTCTGTGTCGGTATTTGAGTAAAAGTGTCGCTGCAGCGGATTCTGTGCAGTCGTACGAAATTTCGCAGGCCGTTGCTGAATTAATTCGCCAACATTAATCCAGGGGTGGAAATTTAACGAACCCCTCTCGGTGGTCACACATATTGTTTGGCACAAATTCACCGAGACTTGTGGTGTGAGCCATCAATGGATTTAACATTATTCTATTTAATATTTGACTCTACAAGATTATTTTATTATTATTATAATATAATAACAGTCGCATCTTACAACACGCTTGACATTTTAAAATTCAAGTTTTATGTATTTGCATATTTGAACTAATATGAGTCAGTGTATTTTTGCAATAAGACATTGAACGTAAGAAAATAATTTCATACCTTATTAATTAGTCCAGAGAAGGAATTAAATATTTTGTATTAAATATAAATAAATTTAATTTAATCTTTGAAATTCTTTCTAAATGCCCATCAAAATAACCGCAGTTTGATTGGACCTTAAGTCGAAATTGATCAAAGCGCTCAACGTAGTTAATGGTTTTTGGCTCGAATACGTGTGAGGGGTACATAAGAACGTATCAAACATAGGGTCGTTACACGAAGCCCTAGGGCCCAGGGCTGCATCGGCTTATCAAGCACGAATATGAGGTATAACGATGCATCGGCCTTCGGGCATGTGAGCCCTAAACGATCGGCAATAATAGGAAAGTCGGCCCTTCGACGGGCAAATTCGTACAAGGGACGATTAAAGCCGAGCCGAGGTATAACGACCGACGTAGTACCTAGGTATCGGGCACGTCGATGACGCCGGCTGTAAAATACGGGCTCCGTCGAATTTAAATATTTGATTAGGGCCGGTCGAAAATTCGCGTAAATTCAATATATCAAAAATTAAATTTGCATAACGGCTAACGGAGCCGATTTATTGAAACGCATAATAAATATTTATGATTTGCGGCAAAAGGTTAATTGCGTGCCGAGAGTATATTTTTTTTGGTAGAAAAAACTTGACTGAAATGAATAAATAAAAAGAAGAATACTGGCGTTTGTTTAAGGTTCATTAAGACGCTGATTTGACAGGATAAATTATTGATGATTCATTTGGATAAATTGAAACGAAGAGTAGTGGGCTTGAGCATTGAAGCTTAAGCAATATTACACTTTTATTTTATTTCATTACAATATTATTAAATAAAAAAATAGTATCTAAAAACATTTTATTCAAAGTATTATATACTGGCACGATAAACGGGTGATGTAAGTCTGAAAGATCTGGGTTCGAATCCCATATTAACCTTAGTGCTTTTTTTTTAAATTCCAATCGTGTTTGGTAAATCGAAATTTGTAATTTTTATATAATTTTAATTCCTAATATTCATCACAGGTTTACCAAGATTTTTTTAAGCTCATAGATTAATATCGTGATGATTATTTAAAATCGAGCTAGATCGTACATATTTGGTATTGAAAATTCTCTAATCATAAGCTACACTCAGTATTTAACAAAAAAATATGTTACACTTTATTCATTTACTTGAACGTCAATTCCTAAATTTAAATTGTAGATAAATATATATATATATATATTGAGTACAATTAATATTCACACATTTATTATACTGTTTATTATAAATAGTTTAAAGCGATACTTATAAGTTTAATAAATGTAAGTTGTCATTTTACTAGTTAGCCATCAGCCGCAAGGCTTTAATTTATATTTTTTTATGTCTTTTCCGGTAGCGTCTATCAATTTATGATATTATAGTTATATATGCTTATTATACTAAGCATAAAATTTAACTATTTTATATTGGCGACGTAACTATGTTGTATATACTATGTTGAAAAAACATATCGTATTTCTATTTTACGTCCTAATTTGTCGAACCTGTTCCTTCTGCATGCGTTATGCTAATGTAGTCTTTAAATTATTATTGAATTTATTTGGAAATAATTAAAATGCCTATCTCACGTCCGCTCGACCGTTAAGATTTTTTCTCCTAACGAATCACACCAACGTCAAAATTTACATATTCGACATTCCCAAATTGATACTTCCACTGTTATATATTTATTAAATCTCACGAGACGACTTTTCGTTCGCTCTTATAAATTTTAAACACCTACCATTAGAAGTAGGGAAAAATTTAATTCAACCAATAACTCTAAACCCAAATCCTAAATTCACAGCTTCATTTGGATCGTTATTCGGCAAAATGGCCGAATAAACAATCATGTGCGATTATTAGCGACCCAGCGGCTAATGTCTGGCTTATTTATCATATAAATAGCTTATTAATCTTAACCGGCCGTGATTATTTATACGATAAAACCAATGGATATAGCCAATTAACCGGACGAGTTAACCGTTTAATTGGCGTACTCGGTATGTCGCTAAATATTTACAAATGCAATATAAAATCTGTTTTATTGTGGACACCGATGTTATTATTTAATAAATCGATGTCATTGTTTTAGTATTGAAAAATCGGAACGTATCGTGAATCATGTTTAAAAATGGCAATTCTACTATATTAATTCGCTCGTTTAGCATACTCAAACATTTATTAACGTTGTTATTGTATCGTTTATGTGTTTAGAATCAATATTTACTTATCTAAATGCTCATATCTTAATATGGCTAGATAAGATCTGGCCGGCGAATGAATGAACTGTTGTGTCGCGCGTGGGACGCTAACGAAAAACTATTTGTACGTAATAAAAACGAGTTTGTGTAATTAAGATTGTTATCTCGAGTCAAAATAATAATGAATTGATTATCAATGATATATTGAACGTATCAAATTACGTTTTTGAACAGGTTTTTCCTACGGCTACCATGGCGAATCAGAGTTAAACGGTCCGACTGTGCGGGCGCATACCGATCGCCTCGGGTGACCTATTATAACAAACACTAAAGTTAAAAAAAATAGTTAAAGAATACACGCACGAATTACTATTATATGTAGTGATACTCGAAGGTGTATATCTTAGTTTTTGACCCGAATAAAATATTTAAAGGGAGTAGTAACGCATGATTAAACTAACAATAACCTAAGTTAATATTATTAATTTATAAATATAATAAAGATAAATAAAGATAAAAAATATATGTTTTTTTTTCAAACTTACATTAATACCTTTATATTTTAACATTACCATGAATATTATTGCAATTAATCTCATGTCTTTTCTCTTCTGCGCACCTAACACGCGCAAAGTTTATATTAAAAAAATATTTTTTTTAATTTCCTAAAAAATTTGAATATTCTTTTATTTTTTAATTTATTAGCATCGCATATTCTTTCTTTAACACAATAAAGTTAAAATAGGGATTAACACAAGCATTTTGATTAAACGTTGCTGCGGCTGAGCGCTGGTTAAATTTGCTACATTAAATGTTACCAACCAATTAAAAAATTATTACATGTTTATTTAGTTTTATAGAATTTTGTTTATAACTATACATACATTTTAATTATAATTACTAATATCTGAAATTTGATAACGTGTCGCGTTTTCACCGAGCGGTTAAGTGTTACGTCGCCGTCCTACTTACTTTACTATCTAAACTATGAAAAACATTTTCTCGCGTGCCTTTCCCCAGCGAGTTTCTAGAATTCCTCGCCCGGTAATACATAAATTAAGCGTTAATTTAATATAAAATAGTATAAACGCATTGCCGGCAAACGAGGTTAAAATTCGCGCTGCGGAATATTCCCACGTTGGTGTTATATAGATTAAAGTTTCCCGTAAGATAAATAGTTTAAACTTAATATTTAGATGCTTACTGCGTAGTGAGTTTATTAACGGACTTATTTTAAAAAGTTATGCATTTTTAATCCAAGTGAAGAAAAAATTAGTTTTATTAGATGTTTAAAAACACAAATTATCTAGAGACTAAAAAAATATTTTGGTGTTGAAAATCTGTGTGCTTGGTTACGTGCTAATATATTACCTATTAACATCAAAACAATCTTTCCATGATCTATTCTAGAGCAAAAACAACACTTAATTTTGATTACAAAATGGATTAAAATGTTCTTCATCGCAAAAAAACAGTTACCGATTAAAGTGTGCTATTTCAAAAGCACTATATTTTCCTTTAATTTATAGAGAAGATAAGTAAATATTTGTCTTGCGATATTTGCATCAAATAAGGAGCACGAGGGCACTGTGTACCTTGTGTAATCACGTAGGGCGCAGTACCCTGAAGCACGCTTCTCTAGTCTGGCTTCTAAATAATGCAACCGACTCACTTTTAACAAAAAAAATTATAAATATTATCACTTTTTATTTCTTACAAAATTCCTACAATTTATGCTGATTCCCTCGATTCGCATCGACAAGTTTACTTGAAAAGAACTTTGTCATGAACATTGTTTTTTTTTGCCACATAATTATCATATGTATGAAAGAACATGCGCATGTAAGAACAACCCAATTAACACAGCTATCCGACTATCGGATAGTATTGATTTGTTTTCATCCAGTTACTCACGGTTGCTGTACTCGTATCATATATGTCTTAATTGTCCTAATATTTTTTTTTCTATTGTTGTGCAGTATTTAAATAAATAAATACATTGTATAAAATATATTCTACGATAAAAATTTAATCGTAATGTTTGATAAAATAAAATGATCTTTTAAACAGGAAAAATAGATCAAACACTAAATGTTTCGAATGCATTGTTTCATATCATTCAATAGTACATAGTCTAAATAAACATTTCGTGATCTAAGTTAAGGTCAAGCTTTTTCTTCCCCTAGCACGATATCATATTTATATTAATACAGCAAACACATCCGCCATAAATCAAACAGATAATGGAAGTTAACGTCATGCTGAGACTTTTTCTGCAACACACACACATACCCAGAATGCCAGACAGCCTCGGTCAGATAGAAAAACTTAAGTAGTTTGTGTGTGCATCTTTTTTGCCGACGGGCACGTTTCCGGAGAACCAAAACGAATTTACAAAAAAAAACAATTGATATCAGGAGTAGAAGAGTCGCCGACCCGCTCGGAATATTAATCGGGACAGGGTTCTACGCCGTAGCGGGTCTACGCTGCTACGCCGACGGAATACCTTTGTCGCCCTCAATAAACCTCATTTGGCAGGGGGTTGGAAGAGCAGCCGTAAGGGTGGAAAGGTGAGTCTCTTTGTGCACGGAGCGCGAATTGTCTGTGAAACTGAAGGACATACGCACTCTATGCGTATCGCATTAAACGGCGATAAGAGCCGAGACGCGAATTCGCACACCTTCCAAAACACAATATTGTATTACAGGAAAATTTCGAAACGAAACCTAACAAATTGCGTATTTGTGAGGGCGTAGTAGATATAGTATGTAGATTTGAGCGCTGCCATTTCAGCAGAATTCTTCTCCGATTTAACGTATTTTTTATCTTGATACTTTATTTTATTTTGACCCTGGATTTAGTGCTCTTTTTTATTTACCACATGAAAATTTAACCCTTTGGTCGTATTTTCATTCGAATGGTAGAATTCAAGGCTGCTGCTAGGAGAGGTCGTGTAATAACTATATTTTTTGTGGCAGATCTAAGAGCATTGTTTGAATTTATTTATTCAAGGATTTGTTTTATTAAATAAAACATATAAGTAGTATCGAGTTGTAAATTTGCGATCTCATCGTGAAGCAAAGTCGGAACACCAAAGATTGATTAAGCTTTATAATTGATTTAATTAAATTAAATTGAATTAAACTGCAGCGAAGAAGCATAAGCGATTTGATATATAGTTTCAAATTGAAGTGGATATATTCAAAGCTTTGATGTTCAGAATCTTCATAATTGATTGACCTATTTACCCAATTCAGATTCGGATATATTAGCTTTATTTAAAATATAGCAATGCGTATTTATATTTGTAACTACATAAACTAATGAAATTATGTATTTATATTTACATATACGCACAATAAAAGTGCGCTCGATCTATTATCAGAATCGTTAAAAAAATAGAAAATTTTATGTAATAGCCATTTATTACAGGTACGATATTTATGAAAATAAACTAGTAAATATTGCGATATTTTTCATACCTTCTTGGAAAAATAATAGTTATTGCTGATGAATTATTGATTTTTATTTTTTCTAATAAAATTAATATAATGTACTTTTACTATTTATTATCAATGATGGTCTATTTACAGATATTAAATTGCAAAACACCATTATTGATACAAGGAAAGACGTAGAAATCTAGTAATTATATTTTAAAATGCCTAAAATATTTGAAACCTGAAATTAAACAGAATGTTTACTGCTTTTTTATGTGAGAGTTTACTATACACCAAGAATGTGTTTACATAGGTAACATGTTGTTCCCATAAATATATTTTGACATTTGGCGTTTTTATAAACGTGTGTTTTATCGACAATTATTTCAGAAGATATATTTATCTGAAAAAATATGATAAAAACATCTTACAAAATGATCGTTAGATGCTTTAAATAAAACATGGTATTTTACATTAAAAAAATACCTTTGCTAATTATAAAATAATATGATATTTTATATAATTGGGCTATAGTTTTGTGTTAAGCAACTGTTTTTTCTTCAAAAATATATTAAAATGTATATTTAGAAAAGCAAAACATAACTAAGCATATCAATTTGTTTGTTTTAGCATTCAAACATTCACCCATAACCGTTGTATTTATGTTATAAATTACATATAAAACTACTGGTAAATTTGCAAATGTCTAAATATTATGAAACTACGTTTATGTCAGTTCAACATGTTTTTGCCTTGGGGTATTCATATAATATAATATAATATATATTTTATGACCTTGCTTAATTAACGATAATTTCGTTAAACAAATTTACGGATCCCTTATTTATATGTACGTGTTTTTATTCATCACTGCATTTAAGCAAATAGTTTCGATGATAAATGCATTAAAGCATTTTAAAACTTCAGTGATAACGAATTATTTTTTTAAAGACAAGCGACACCTCTTTGTCAGTGAGTTTCATCTGCAGATTCTCATTTTGTATATATTAAACATATCATTGATTAAACGTCGCACATGATAAATAAAATATATTTTTTATAATATATATATAAATAAAAAAAAATATTTCACTATTTTTTATGCAAAATATTTGTTACAATGTTAAATGAGTTTGTTTTTAGGCATATATTTTATTTCTTTCCATTAGTTTTGCTTACCATTATGTCCTATTCGCACTTATAAATTGATTATTAATGTTGAAGAGACGCCTGTTAACGCTACCCTTCCTGTCTCTCGCGACAGCCCAAGTAGGAGGTCGGATCTAGTCATTGTCCTAAAGCAAAAGCCTAGGTAAAGGTTATATTTGTTAATGGGCCGAATCTCATCATTCACATCGACAGTCATTTTAAACACACATTACAAAAACAATATTGCAACTGAATAAAACGCAATTTGTATTCTATCATTACTTTTCAAATACTCTTGCCATGTTTTATTTTGTTATATATCTGGATTAACACACTTCTAAATCAACATACAATGTATCAATCATATGTATGTCCACTACTCAAATGTTTGAATTCTCTTTAGGCATGCGATTAATTAAACATTATACAAATAATAATCATAACCATGGCCTCAAGACACAACAACGTTTATATATGACGATTTTTTCGATCAATACTTATTTGAGCGAAGAAGCATCTCTACCGAATAACAAAGACGTCTTGAGGCCGTTCCTAAGACACGCGGCTTTCGTCGGAGTGTCGAATCTCGAAGAAGCCGTCGTCAGTTGAATGATAAATTCGTCTAGAATCGGCTCCCCGTTTATGAAGGCGTTGCAAGACGGTTACGTGTTTCGAATACGTTGCACGCCTCAATGACCGGTCCTTTTTATTTGAGCAATCATGGGGTCCGCGCGAGGATCCCATCCCATGGCGCGGACCGCCGCCCCCGAGCACGTCGGCGGTGGTATAAATGACTTCGGAAAAGGGTGGAAAACCCATCAGAACACCTCAATAGAATCCCATTACGGCGGGACTACAGTTTTAGTGCGTCTGCGGGTTCTCCAGCGCGTTTTCCCGGCTTTATCTGGGGACGGCGATATTTCTTTCCGGAATAATGGCCAGCGCGGAGAGATGTAACCTTTTGCTATATTCGCGCGGCCGTCGTAAAATGTAGCTGGAATAAAATTCAACCGTTTTAAAAGCGGGACGTTCGGAGTGTAATGAGTCCGAGAATGTTTAACCGGTTCGGATTTGAGCTATAAAAATATTTTTCATAGTGCCGTTAAGTTACGTCTGGATACAATTTTCCGTTCCCTCCGTCCAACATTGTAAAACGGAATTGATCTACCTACCCGTAAGTGTTTTATTTTATTTAATGTAATATGCGATTGAATGTCTATATATTTTCAAAAGCATTTTGATTTACAAATAAGTGTACTTTGCCATAAATATAAATATAACACTTACTAACTCAGTTTTCATTATAATTGCTTAAGGTTAGAATTTCCAATTATTCGTAATTTTCAATAAATTATTAGAATATTCGAATATGTTCCTGAAATAAACGAATAATTTTAAATAATAAATATATACTTTAAATTTATGTTTTATAAATAGTAAAATTAATTTAAATATACATATTTCTATGTTCCTAAAAAAATATTGCTCAATTCATTATATTGTCAGAAATGTTTTATATAATATCTTTTTGATTGTTTTTTTTTAGAAAAAATCAGATTAAAATCTCAAGTGATTTTGGATATTATCTGGCTTCAGTTAATAAAAATAACAATGTAATAAAAGATTAGATATTGAATATAAAATTCGGTTAATGTTTCTCATATTTCGATGTTTTTATATTATCGAAAAATGGGAATTTGATGAAAAATTATTCATAAATTCTCGAGAAATATGGATATATAAATAAATATATATATAATATAAAGTATATATTTATATTATTACAGTGTATATATATATGTATATAATATTTGTGAATGGAAAATAGAGTTGAGTCAATATTTTTACATTTAAATTATATTATGGTTTACGAACCGAAATAATGGTAAAACGTTTATTAATACAAACGTAAATAAAACTGTCACAATATTTATCTATTTCATATTTTTATATGAGATATTATCAAGATTCTGACTTTTAATCACATACTATTTTATTTTGTGTTCTGATAAAATAGCCACTTTTAATCAATCGTATACAATAATTGCTGTTTTATTTATCCGGCAAACAAATCCGTGCAAAATACTTGAAAATATAATTATTCTTAAGTCATCGATTATTGTAAGTGTTACTAATCGTACTTCTTAGAGTCGGTCATAAAACGTATATTGTTAAACAATGTTTTTGTCGTGTTTAAACATAAATTCCTACCATTTTTGTAAATATCAGCTCTGAATAAAGCTGTGAATTTAGTTTACTTAAAACTACTACTTGTTTTTAAAATTGCAGCGGTTGTAAACATATATTTTTTTTACAAATAAACGCTTCATGAGATTTTTTGACTTTCTCAAAGTAATTATCTAAACACCCCACAAAGCATGAATAATTTGTATATTATTATCAACGCTTTGCTTTGATAAAATTTTCATTTTTATGTTATAAAATATATATTTTTTAAATAAAATATTTAATGATATATATGTTTGTCTAATGATCATCATGACGCATTGGTGAAACTTGTCAAGTTATGAGGGTTAGATTTGTAATAAAAAATGATGCGTTATAATAGCATTTTTTTTTAAATAAACGTTATATGAGAATTTTTGAGAAACCTTCGTCCTCACTGAGGACTAAGAAATCATCATTTTGCATTTTTTTCGAAATATTCTCAAAAATAAAAGTTAGGCATGAACACTATGATTTGTTTATTATCGTTTGTTTTCGTTTTGCTCAGATGAAATTTTAATTTTTATGATTATTTGAAAAAATATTTAATGGTACAATTATTATTTGTTATTTGTAATAAAAAATAATTAATGTTCTATGTTACATATGACATTTTAATTTATTTTATTGCATAATTCTTAGCTCAATATTTTAGTAATGTATTAAGTATACTGTTATACTTAGTTTTGCGTTACATGTGATTTTTTTGTAATAGCAGTTTTTAGCTATATGGAATTTTTGCTTAAATCAGGCTATTATTTAACAATTATATGCACTTAACTGCATGTACATTTGTTTGTAATTTTCTTAGCATGTAACTATATATCAGTTTATTATTTTTACGATTGTAATACAGTACTATTATTGTATTTTAATTAGATCATTATTAACAAAATACACGCTTAATCATAAATTAATCATCGCATAATGATGTATTTGGGCAAATGATTTCAATCATTTGCCTAATTTTTATAATTTATAGGTCACTCTAACGACTTTAGATTTCGAGACTGAACAATTGCGTTAATAATTGTTGATATTTCACAGAACACTTATTAGCACATTCACCCTGAGACATTAATCACTCGTAATCACACATAGGAACCGGAAATACTACTCTTTGTGTGGAAAGGATGCGCGATAGACAATGCGTTCTACCCTGCGCAAGAGACTTTTTCTTCTACCCTTTTGTTAACAATTGTGTCATCCGGGATGTTTTATTTTTATGCCATAAACACATTTTGTGGGTGTGTTCTGGAAAATACATAATCCACTGCTGTCTCGAACCAGCAATTTAAAATATGTGACACTTGGCCACAGATAGGAAGACAGCTGACAATAATTCAACACAGCATTCCAATAAAGACTTTTCGGCTTTATAACTCCACTACCTGATAGCGGTATCTAAATTTACATTTTACAATTTCTGCATTTAAAAAATAATGTGTCACCTGCTTTTCCAGCATCCATTTTGGATGCAAATTCATACATTTTCAAGTCACAAAATTCAAAATTTTATAGGAAAAAATATAAAATGTTTTATAAAAAAATACAATTTAACTCACATTTAAAAAAAAATATTTAAAACTTTGTTAAAACTAAGAGTAATGTTAAAAAATGAATAAATTCTATCGATTTTTTAAAAT
The DNA here is from genome assembly GCF_051122295.1 of Plectrocnemia conspersa. NCBI lineage: Eukaryota > Metazoa > Arthropoda > Insecta > Trichoptera > Polycentropodidae > Plectrocnemia > Plectrocnemia conspersa. The sequence goes on from NW_028277167.1 coordinate 10,296,667, forward strand.
AATAAAATCGAAAATGTCAATACATACACAAGACCGCATTAAAAAATATGAGGCATCTTGTAGTTTTACGTACATATTATATATTATAGATCGAGATAAATTATTTTTTGGTAAACGTCTTGTTATGTAGTTTAATCTAAAGTGTACATATTTAATGGTACCATGAAAAAATAATCCCTAAATAAAATAATAGTCACTATTGCTAAATGAATTATTCGCCTACTATTTTCATGTATAAGTCAAATTTAATTGAAATGATATCGATATATCCAATATCAATTCTGTTTTGAAACACGTTTCAATGGATACGTAATCGAATTCGTATACACTTTTTTTCACATGCCCCGTGTTATTATTGTATTTCGTACCTTTTCAACTTTCATAAATAACAAACACGCTTTAGCGCTGCTACTGCTGCTGGCTACGCGATCAGGTTCAATTCGCTTCGCGAATCGTTGACCCAAAAGAGCGTTTTAACGTTTTTTTTTGTTTTATTATATACTGCCTCGCGTTCCTTTTTTAACCTTATTGAAAGGTAACCGCGAGCGCATTAGCCATTTACTAACGTGCTACCATTCAGCGTTTCGTAAAAAATTCGATTCTGAAGTGCACCAACGTTTCATTTGGCTCTATCGAGTTAAAATGTTAAAAATTTTATACAATTTTTATTTCAAAACCGTATGAACAATACAGATTTTTAAAAAGTAATATCTTGTTCAGAAACAGTGTATTAAAAATGTATAAAATTTGCCAATATTTTGCCTTTCCACTATGTATTTACTAAGTCATTAAATATATACTTTTAACAATATTTGCGCTAATGCACTCCTTCTGTTTAATTACAAACACACGTATGGTGTAAATATCCAGAAAATTATTGACTATATAATAAATTCTGATTATATAAGAATATTTATAACATAAGTGTATATATTCACAGATTGATTCATTTCGCCCGCGGGATTTCCCTCGAGTGGTAATATGATAGTGCTGCAGCCACTTGCTCCAGTCACTTACCCCGTCACTAGTCATGTCTCCCACTGTTAATTACCCCGTGAAAGGGAAAGCGGGCTCGTCATACACACATGTGGAAGTGTATGTACCTCGTCGACCGAGTGCACATAGTATGTCATACCTAGGTATATGCCCCATCGCCCCCCAAGTTCGAACAATGGCCCCCGTGTTCAACCCCTAGCTGTAAATCATCGTCTCCGCGGAGCGGAAACTTGGTCTGCTACTCTTCGTTCCAGCACCGCATCGCATTTTCAATAGACATTATTATTATTTTTTATTGCGTTCATAGATCGAATTTATAGACATTTGATTATAAAATTTTTGCACCTGCTACTAGTGAATCATGTAATGAAATGTATCAGTTAAATAGGGTATATTGATACCCAATACTAAATAAATATTTAATTAGTTTATTATAAATGATTGACTTATTCACCATAATTTAATCATAACAAAAACATTTATTTTTAAACAGCTTGTGAGTGGTCACGTCCTTTACGCTATTGTCTTGTTTCCTTGTTGATGGATGCCCATTTTGGTCACAGTAAATCAACACGAATTTTAAGAATAAGACCCCAAAAACGAAATCAATATTTTAAATTTTTTTAATATTTTACATTTTAAAATAACGCGGCGGAGTGAACTCTGTCGAAATATTTATATAAATTTCTAGATTAAGTTTCATTCACCATATCATTAAAACTTCGGTATACATATATCGTGTCCTTAAAAATTAAGTTAAATAATTGAAAAATGTAAAAATTATATTTTATTATTATTTTCATTTAATTTTGTACGTTTTTAACAACTTTATTTTATTTTATATTTTTCAACTGGGTTAATTATTTTTTTTTTTTATCTTTTTGTTTTGAATTTATTTTAATCTGAAAAACCGCCATTTTGAAAAAAGGTGGCGAATCAGACTGGCTAATGAACTTAGCCGAAATATTTACAACATCCATTTTCGATATAGTTTTCAATATAATATCATTAAAACTAATTTATCGTTTCCTCAAAAACCCACATGAATGACTAATGTAATAAATCATATTTTTTAATTTTAATCCATTGAACGTATCTTCATTTTTTCACTATGATTGGTTCAATGGAAAACATGTTTATTTTTTAAATGAAACTACTAATTTATTAGTTAACAAACTTAGTCGAGATTTTTACGTGTTCTTTTTCTAGAAATAAATCAGGTCGATATGATAAAATCTATAGCAGTTATTGCGTTCAAAAATTTCGTAGAAATCTATCTATACACACTAGAAAAATCTGTATTTGTGTCAATATTATATAACAACAACAAAAATAACAAAAATATATTCTTGCTATGTAATGACTTTTAAAATGAGCGCATATTTAAAAATATGAATTAGGCTATTTAGTTTTATTTAATAAGCCGTTAAAAAACAATGACTACTTCTAGCAAAACGTACATTAAAGCATAAATAGTACTCAGATTTTTTTTCTAGTGATTTTTCTTTCAAAATTAAAATTAATATAGTTGCAATAGCTTTAAAATAAAAAAAGTTTTTTCAAAACTATGTGGACGATATTTATTAAATCAAAACTTTTTAATAATGGTCAAGGAGCGTAAATTAATTGTCTAAATTTTATCGATTCGTGAACAAAATGGTAAAGTTATTCTTAGACATATTGCAGTGTTGGTTTTACTGACATTGGAGTCTTATTTTTAGTTTTTTGCGACGCTTGTTTATTTATGCTTTGATATTTTGAGAAATGAAATTTTCATAGCATATATGTACATATTATATATATAATATGTACAATATATCAAAACAGTTTAGTATAATGATATTATTGTCATTGACCACTATAAATAAAATTAGCTTATTTATTTAATACTTAAAATCGATATTATTAATTTAATTAAAATACAGCTCAATGCAGCATATAATATTATATATAAATTAACTTATGTTGTTGTTCATTGTACTCGCAATATCGAGTTACAATTGAAACTCTATCTCTTCCATTAACAATCGACATTGTGCGCCGCTTCATTATTTTTAATACGATTGCAATGGATGATTTCCTCAACTGGAGAGTCTCTCTTGAGCTAACCAGCTTTCATCCGTTCACCTCAAACCCACTACGCCCTCCTCTACACGACGAGCGCCCCTTTTCCCTCCCAATGTATGACTTTTATAAGCTCAATGGCTTTTGCATATTAATCATAATATCCGCCCCGGATCGGATAAGGGACTGCAAATATTCGCGCAAAGGGCTTATGCGGGCCCGTTTGATTTTTACCCCTTTAATCGTGCAAAGCACTTTTGTCTACCCTCCGCGGTGCGCGTTCAAGTCAAATAATCTACAAAAGGATTGTTTTTGCACAGGATAAGGCTCGCGATCGTTGTGTTTGAATATTTTCAGGCAGACCCTTCTCCAGCATTGTGTACAACTATGAGAATCACCGTAAGCGATACTCGTTCGCAAACAGCAGGACAAATGAGAAAAACGTGAGTTCGGAGCCGAGTGCGAGTTTACGCCCAAATCCATCTCATATAGCTTGAAACGTTATTGTATATATACATAGTAAGGGGATGAAGAATTGTTTTTCGCGATTTGACCCCTCGTGTCCGTGTTTAGTAAGGGGGGGGGGTCGTTAAACGGTTCTAGAGAATGGAAACTATTCGATCGTTGAATAATACGTGATAACTTGCTCAATTATCGTATTAACTCGTCAATATATGATTAGCCATTAATTAACTAGTGGTTTTATATATTGCCAAAAGGGGCTTAGTAAAAAAATAACTAATAAACGATTTGATATAAAATTATTGATATGTGGAACACATGCATTGGTACTATATTCCATGCTTTCATTCTCATTCTGTGTTCCATATATAATAAAACAAATTCTAATAGATTGTTATGGCTTATTAAAAATATGTTTTATATGAGACCTAATTATCAATAAACATAGTGTTTAAATCTGTTGTATGCAAAAGCTTTAACTTTATTTTACTACACCAGGTGGGTTCAGTGTTATTTACGATTTTGTACCGTCGCGTCGGCCGTCGCGAATCTGTCGTTTTACGACGGTGTTGCACAAACGGCCGCCGACGAATGGGCCGCTCTATCTTTATCGCATCTCATTTTCCATTTTCCACATGTGATTGCTCACATGCAATATCGTCAAAGAGAACGGACGCATTACGACGTGTGCAACCGGCGAAATGCGGAGCTTTCGCGGCGCCGTAAAAGCGACGACGCGCGTCGTTTACGAAAGCTCACCGTTATTTGTTTCCGAACGCTACGTATTCGCAATATTCACGTTCCTGTGTGCTGCAATGTATGTATAATATATCCGACTCGAAAGCTTTCAAGTTGATTTTTCGAAAAAGTTATTCGTATCATAACTATAAAATCATATACGATTATGAATTATAAATAAGTCGGCGAGTGGTTGACGTTACTATAATTTTACGTCCTATTGATATGTGATGACTTAATTTTGATAATGTGTGTATTTTAACGTATTTTTTTACATATTATTCATATACGTAAACATGGAGTAATTTCGCTTGGGTAATGATGGGAATCAAGCTATCTAATAATTTATAACTTTTATAAATAAATACTCCCCAGATGTATAAATTAACTAATCAATAAATAATGAACTTATTTATTGCATATAAATCCAATATGTAAAATGGAATGTGGTATTTCTTAAAATTGGTAATTTTTCGAATTTGGGTTATTGTTAAAAAATTGTGGTTACGAATGTAATAAAACAAATATGTGTCTAAAATATTTTATTTTGTGTTTGAACGCCCTTTTATTTATTTAACAAAGACACGATAAGACATGAAACGAGTCTCTTGATTTTTAATTTCATATTTGTTTAAATAAACTGTATATAAAATTTCATGTTACTTAAACTGTCCTTATATTATAAAGCGAAGCGTATATCGAAATATTATTCTATCATATGTCATTGGAATCAAGAGACTTTAGGAGACTTTTTCAATAGGCATTTGCCTATCACAACGATTTGAATATGTGACAAAAATGCCCTACTATTATTCTTGATCATGAATTTGCATTATTTTACAGTCATAAGCAGAAATAAGCTAACAATGAATTTTACCAGCAGACTTTTCTTTAATTCGTATATAAACATCTACTTTAAACACACAATGTAAGGGCTAGTAAAACTCCGTTAAAAAGTGAAAACAGAAGTGTCATTTTCACTAGTCTTGTATCTATACTTTCCTTATACCTCTTGTTTATATAAAGATCGCACTAAGTTCTAATATATTAATTTCTAAAAGTGGTATTGTGACATTTCTCGTTGTCAATCTTCGTTATATAGATTGGCCCAAACGAAAAAGTAGGTGAAAGGAGCGATAACTTTGCTCAGAAGTTTGATAGATGGGGTGAATGAAATATTAAGTTTATTAATAAAGTTATAGTACCAAAGAGCCTTTCATGTTTTTACCATATTGTTTTAACTCTTTCATATATCTTATATATTATATGTCTAACCACCTTGAATTGACGTTGAAGTTTCCAAAATTCGTTTCGACGATATTTATATATAATAGGTTATCTAATTTTTTTATAAAGATACATGTAATTAATTATTTTGTAAAAAAATTTAATGCAACTCATCTAGTATTATTTCTCAAAAAAATCGAGAAAAATGTCAAATCAAGTATTCCCAATTTTCAATTTTAAATATTACACAGCCGCTCTATAAGAAAATGCCAGATGTTTAAAAATGCATGAAATTTGAAAACTTTTAATATAAGTCGTAAATATTTTAATATTAAAAAATTGTTTACGATTTTTCGATCTTGGTTATCTAACAACTACATTTATAATCAGATAAGAAGAAACCACTCCACGTGAACATCGGCAGATTGAAAAAATGTATGGGGGCAAAGAGTTACGTCATAAAATTTATTTAATGGCTAACTTAAATCTTGTTTCATTAATAATCCAAACAAGTTTTTTTATTTTTATCTTATTCAAAATATGAAAAAAGTAGCAACAGCTGTTATTGGAAATTTTTTCTATGATTAGAGACGATTACGGGAGCTTGAAATTCCTTTGAAACTCGACACCTTATAATCAATCAAATAGATCGATTATTCGCATCCATTGTAACAAATCATCATACTATTGAATTATGTTCTCTTCAACGATCATCAAGTTCTCTCTGTTCATCAATGATATAAAGATATATTCAATATTATACTGTAGTATTATATTAATATATTATATATATATATATTCCATGCATTATTTTAAATATCAGAATTTCTGATCGTATTCCTTTTTCGAGAAAGTAAAATGGCTATGCATACCTAATAAATATGTGTATCATCTCACATATTTTATTCCAGCTTCTTATCATCGAAAAGCTGGCTGGCGGGGAGCATTTTCGAGCGCTGATATCCTGGCCGTAGCTTCCATAGTAAGGGACGCAATTGCGACTATTTAAAATCACTGAGCATTAGCGGATTATAAATATTACTTTAAAAAGTGCTTTAATAAATATTCGCTGCGTTGATAATACGATCAATTATAGCCCAACCAAGATAAAAATATGTAAACTTTTTTTTGAAAAATATCTTCTTAATCCTCAACAAAAAAATACTTCTCTGGGCTGGGTCGCCATACAATGTAAACATTTATTTAAAAAAAATTACGATGATAATTTATTTATTTATTTATTATAAAATTATAATCTCTAGACATTGCTTCTGGTAATTAAATTATAAATAAATTACATATTATGTATCAGGAAACATAATTATACGGTTAATAAAATAAAATAAAACCTTATCAATGAAAAATTTGATCACTAAAATTAAACAAGGACGCTAAAGTATTGTATTATACAATTTAATTAAAATCCATCCACACAAGTTCCAAAGCTAAATCTTTTAAGAATATAGCATGTCAACCGTTCAGAGCCACAGATTTAATTTAACGAATGACAATTCACTTCCACGAACACAGAGTGTCCGACAAATGCATTTGGGGCACGCGAATTGCATATCCCTCTTTTGTGTTTGCCACGAAATCGGCTTGAGGAGGATTAGTTCTAATGCACGTGTACTTTAATTGAATTTCTCTTACTAAAGAGAATTCACTACAAATACATAATAATAATTATTTATTTTTTCTGTTTCAGGTATGTCGGACACATATGATATTCATAACCCATCGGTTCAAATTTAACGCAATGTATCAGGATGTATGCGGTAAATATTGATTTTTAAAGCATTTCTTTGTGTATATTTTTTTGTAATTTCCGTATCGGTGAGCCTCAGGCAAGATCCTTTTCATGGTATTTTTATTAAGTTCACAATGCACGGAGGCTTTTATATATTTATGATAAAAAATACATTCATTAAAAACCCTAATTTTTTTCGTGTTTAACAAAACGAAGCAAATCCCACGTTAATCATCGGCGATGAATCTCATAATTGGCGCAATTATTTTCCACTCATCCCTGATTGTGGACAGTCACGCGATATATTTTTTACACGATTAACTTTACATATCTAGAGATCAAGATGTGCCCATGCTGAATGGGGTCTAATTACATTTTTGTACAACAGTTTTGTTAATTAAATTAGGGTGTTAAAGAACTCGATTCACAATGATTAGTTGTAAAAATATTAATCATACATATTTATTGATTAAACTATAATCAATTTAATTCGCCACATTATATATATATTATTATTGCTGCTTGGTTCATATTTAATCTAATTTTATATATTACTCTCCCTGTATTATAAAATAAATATATCAGAGGCAGTTCTCGCTGCGTGCTGTGTAATGTAATTATGACGTTTTTCGTACATTTCGCGACACGTTTTTCGAATTTATGACGCCACATTATGAGCTCGTAACGTCGTTCTGACTAAAATATTGTCCCTGTAGCCCTTTGATCGTTGGTGGATGTGTTTTTTTTTACCCATGCTAGGGTGAATTATAGTTCTTCGGCAATGTGCCTTAATAGTATTCATGATTTAATATCAATACTCTGTTTTTGCTATGGTGTGTGTGTATGCAACTCTTTTAAACGAGCGAAAAAATATTATACAAATACCCAACAAAAAACTGTTTTCATTCAATTGTATACAATTGAATGAAAACAGTTTTTTTTTAGAGGATGTTAGAAATAGACCTAAATCACATAATAGATAAATAAGCGGATACTTTTTGTATGCACTTTGATCCAGACTCACCCTCCGTCGTTTTAGGATTCTAAGGATATATTTTTGTATTACGTAGATATAAGTTTTTTATTACAAATATTATTTATAAGCAAAATAATGCACTTTTGATAAATGTATATCTTAGGTTATACATACATAATGGTCACTCAGTTTCATTACCTTAAAATAAAATAAAACGCATTTTTAATTTTTAATCTAATTTAGCGGATAATTTTATATATAAACTTTATTAAACAGAAATATTTTTAAATTATTGCAGTTAAGTCCTTAAATTGCATACCTAATAGTACTAGGCGCTTTTAAGAAATAAACAATGAGAATTGGATTCTAAGCAAACTTCATAAGACCGAACAAACTTGTTAGCCGCTAAATTAAAAATACTTCGAAACCCAGCTTTCTTTTTCGTGTTAATATAAATCAGATTAATATCGTTAATGCAAAATATACTTAATTTAACGAAAAATAAATTTAGATACTATTTCGGTATAAAAGAGTTTCATAGTTAAACGGTAGCGTAGCGAATAATGCTAATGGAAAAATAAAAAGCCAAACAATAAGGGAAGGAGGGAATATAATGTTTATACATTTTTTTTTAAATGAAAAAAATATAATTTTTTACATGTTGAATGCCAATTAATTCTTCGGTTGCCTAAACCTAATATATTGGCTTTTTTATTCCGAAGTAATCAATAAAGAAAAAAAGAATCCGACAGTTTTATGGCGTAACTTTGTTAAAAGCCTTCATTCATTTTTGCAATCTGCCGATTCCCATGCAGAGCGAATTTTTTACCTGATTATAATTGTATTTCTTAGATTACCAAAAAAAAGACAAGGCTGATCACAGTAAAGAATTTTTTGCCATTAAAATACTTTTAATCTATTTTAAAAGATTTCAAGAAAGCGTGCATATCTTTGGGCTCACCTTTAGCGACCCTATAAAAAATACAGCGGTAGTAAAAAATGAAAAATCTATTAAAAATATCGATAAATCAGCAGATTTTTTATGTAATGAGAATTCTTGATTTGCCATTTTGGTCGAGAAGAAACACTAGTTATAAACCAATAATTTTATTGCACTACACAAATCAGTAGTTTGGATTATACAAAAATAAAAAATGTATTTCTTGTCAATATTTTTACTATCAAATAATAATAATATTGACTGATACATTAATATCGTAAATATCAAGGTTATAAATTTAGCGTTTATATTATTAATTCACATATTAAATATTTAATTTTCAAATAGAGTAGAGAGTTGGGACCACAATAAGTGACAGAATTTAACAATCGTGTCTAAAAGCCCACCTACCGTACGATGATTGATTGAATGTTTATACAGAAACATAAGCCAATAAAATAATTGAATAATTTCATCAAAATCACTCATACCTAAAAGCTTTTCGCCACCCTTGAGCGCTGAATTAATACTAATAATAACGTATACATACATAGATGCACTCGAGCTGGAAGCATTAAAGCCTTTTCAATAATCTCGTGCACAATATAACCACGGCAGATGCATTTAATGACGCTTTCTCCATTATACCCCGCGCCCGGCTGGGCCTTTTTATTTACTCGTAAGATTTTCGCATTACCCGCGCTAATCCCGCGGGCTTATCCCGGGATCCGCCGTTACGCCGATAATGAAATAACCGAGTGTTGCAAATGGTTCTTTTTCGGCTTTTGTCCCACTTTTCTTTCGCATAAATGCCATCGAATGCTACCCCGCTGCCGCCCCTAGCGCCGTAGGAATTTTCTTTTAATAAACCCGCCCCGAGGAAAAACCCGCCCGTTCCGACCATCGATTGCCGCCTCCACCCCTAGATATCTTTCCCCAAGAATTTCCCCTTTTTTTGGTTTTTCAACTCGGTGATTCCCGCATCCGATACGAGATATGTATACGTATGCATAATATATGCATACACCTTTTGACCCATTTTTTTTTAGTTTTTCTTTCATTTTATTACTAACACTAGCTGTACCTGACGTGACGTACACTACCAGTTACCTATGCTTAAAGTTTTTGATTAAAAAAATATTTTCATCAAAAGTAAAAAACCAACATACATGTATATATAACACATTCGGAGGATTTAAATCTATAGGTTTAAACTTGACATTATGGTTTTATAATATTACTGTATATTAATTTAATTGTATCTTGTATTTTTTAATATTTATATCAAATTTACTACTGTTTCTAAAATTTTTTTAATTGTTAACCAGATTTTTGAATATGCAATTTTGAGACTCAATTCCATATATAAAATATTTAACAAAAAATGCTTAACAAGTAATATTACAAACTAGATCATATTTTTTATTTTAATTTTGCTAAAAAGTTAAAAATATCTTTTCCTTCCTCATAATGATTCTCATTTTATAATGCGGCTCATAATACTTGTTATAAATCAATTATTTTTAAATGTATTTTTTAGCATTATGTTTTTGACATTATCTCCTAATAAAACTGATGAAATTGATATAAAGAATATAAACAAAGAGAGTGGGACAAAAAATAAAATATGAATAATGCTATGTAAAATACTTAATTTCTGTAAAAATTATGTTTCATTGTTCTCAAAATTTAATAATTTGCAAGGAATGTGTTGTATAGAAAACATAAATAAACATTTCTTATGTATTAGGCAAGGCAAATAATGTATTAACAAATTTAATTTCTAAGCTGATGTTGAACTTATTAAATAATGTCTTTAAAGCGTAGAAGAAATAATTTATCCTAAAAAATTACAGATATTTGCTTTGTTTTATAACTTTGGGTGAAAGCGCTGATGTTACAAATACGTTTCAACTTCTTTTGTGGAATTGACAACGAATTTAATACCGAAAAACCGACTTTCCTAGTGTCACTAAAAGACACATTTTTTCACAGATTTATATAAAACAATAAAAGCAGCATTAGAAAAAGTTTGCTCAACCAATAAATATTATTCGTATTTTATTTATTCTAATTGAATAAAAAAATGCTGGCAAATTATTTATTTAAGTGTCTTTATTAGACTATACCCTGCACTATAAAAAAATATTCTCTCTATAGAAAATCGATAGAATTAGAATATATATTGTATATATTAATTATTGTTACATTTAGTAGTCAATTTGTTGGAAGAGGTGTAATATAATTATTAGAGCTTTCACTTTGAGGCATTCTTGTTAAGGTATATGTTGATTTAATATCATGGCAACGGCTTCAGTCGCAGAGTACGTAGAAACGGTTTAACATTGATAGTTCTGTGTATATGTAATAATGCTGCACGTTTGGTTTCCATCAAAGTTACATTAGGAAACTAGTTAAGGCATTAATTAATTTCTGTACTTTAATTTTTGCTACTAAATAAAATTGATATACATATACATTATACATAAAAAGTCCAATTGACGTCATTGTTTATTATTTTCAATTTTTAATATATTTTTTTCATCATCTTATGAATTATTTGGAAACTTTTTGCGAGCGGATATTTTTTAATTATCCCTCCTTTTTCATTCAAAAAGTTTCATCGTGGAGAACTTTAATTAAACAGCCACCGGAGCGGGGAAAATAAGCCATTATAAATTTGTCGTAAATACATACATACACACATAGTTCACAATATACAAACATACATTTAAAAAGTTTCTCTCTCTCGCTCTCTCAGCTCTTTCGAATATTTTTAATCGTTGAAATCTTCTTAAACCTTGACATTTTAATTTATACTCCGGCGCGCTGAGAATTTACATATTTAAATCCGCGAAATTAAAAAAGTTCATCTCTCGAGTGTATGGGAAGACAAAACGCGGCGTGCGTCCGATTGCTTTTATGAATTTTAAATTCCAATGAAAATATCAAAAAGTTTCATCAACTTGATCCGGAAATCTTCAAAAAGTTTCACCTCTTGAGCCACGATATTATAATTCATCAAAGTAGAGAAAGTAATAAATATTTTAATAAAATCTAACTAGGATCGCGGCATTTAATTCGGTATGAATTAAAATCTAAGGATGTCACAACAAAGTGTCTTAAATTATTTTGTATTTTTCTTCTGAGAAATTTCGAAAAATATAGTAACTTGAGAATTTATGAACTTAACAATATGTATTTTTATACAGGCCGATGATAATAAATATAACATGGATTTTTTTATACAAGTACGCCTTTCCAATCGATAATGTTCTGATACAATTAAAATATTTTCCTATTTTAGCAACTAAACACTGATAATGCGTTATAAATTCGTCTCGCCTTATCTCCAGGCGCGAATTGTTATTTATTTGGCACGCGGCCGTTATTTATTCAGGGATTCAATTATATGGCGCCGTTTTGTGTTTGCTCAGTTAACTAAGTGCGGCGGAGTGACTCAGCAATTGGAAAGTACTTAAGATGCGGATTAACGGACTAAATTCAAACTAAATTGAACTAAGCCCGCACCTTGGTCTTTCCATTGTGAGCGTTTGTCTCCCTTTGCTGCCGCCATTGCGAGGGGAACACTATCCGGTATCTGCCCTTAAGCCTTTTAACACTGGACCCACTCTAATCGGACCCCGCATTTATATTTGATTATTCACTAGTGCGTTTGTCCATCATTTTTGATTTGATTAAAGTGAGGACGAATGCTTTGGATAGTCGAGATTGTTTACACAAGAGAATATATAATACATATGTATGTACACTTTAGGGCAAACGTTTTATTTTAATATATTTAAGCGCTACAATATGTTTTTGATCAATATTTTTAATATAAGTCAAATCGAATCTGTCTGACCATTTGAATGCGAATATTGAATAATTATTTTCGAGGAACCTTTTTATGCAAATGACATTCGAACCTGACCTCTGAAATTAATAAGAAAAAAATATTTACATAAAAGTATTCAGCTGGATTTTCAATTAAACATTTTTAATATTATTTCTAGGTAGTTAATTTAAATATTTATTAACTTGTATAATATAGAAAGTAAGTGTATAACATTAGTTTTGTTATAACTTTAGAATCATGATTTAAATAATAGAGTTCAGAATGAACACTCATAAACTATGAGTTTAATATTTCTTCTCACGATGAGAGAAAATATTCAACGAATGTAAATTAGTAGCAGTAAATTTAGGTATTTGATCTGAATTTTCAGATCGAACACCTAAAGAAGAAGCAAAGAAATAACGAAAAATCAACAACAGCATCAGCTGAATAATATAAATTTAATGTTTTTTATTTTGCATTATCGATGATTTAACAATTGGATTTAATGCAGCAAAATAAAAAAATACAAACTAAGCCAAATCATCTCTCATGAGTAAATAAGCGGAAGAATAAGTACAGACAGATATCGCATTTTGACTTCTGAGAAGGGATAATTGTTTTATGTGTATGTAATAAGTCAATGCAATGAATTGCGACACGTAATAACAATACAGAATAAATTCTTTTGGTATTTATACTTATATTTTATACTATACTTACCTTCTCAGAGGCGTAGTTGACAGTCATTTTGTGCTCTAGCAGCTCCAAATTGGGCCCCAGAGAGCGATTGTGGTTCTTATCTGCGTCCTCTGTTCTTGTCTGTAAAGGCTAGGACTAGAGCACTTGTCAACTCTTCTCTGACATTAACCGTCCGACTTCTCATGCGCATACGATGAGTTGGTTTATTTCATATGTTGAAAGGATTTGTTCCTGTCTTTTTTTGTGCTATTAATTAAGTAATAACATGAACGCCTACCCTTTTGCGCTTAGGGCCACTAGATCTTCAGACAAAACTGGACTTTTGATCTCTCGTCTAAAATTTGTCTTAATTTGAAATTTATCTTAATTTTTTAATCAGGCTAAATTATACTTAACAATAATATGATTGAAAATCTGATCACGTAATTTTATTTTTTTGCTTCTAAGTATGGTCAGATTTTTTTAAATTTTATAATTTAGTAACTTGTGAGTTTGCTGATTTGATATAACATAATAAATTATATCTGTATATGGCGGTGTTGTTTTAACGTAATACTTTTTTTGCTTAATTTTACACTGGATTTAATATACATAATTTGTTTTACTGTACGGGGAAATATATGAATTGCTAATAATCGTTTGGTTTCTTCATAAATTAATTAAATTCTCTCAAAGACTACCTACATATTATGCAAAATCTATATTTCTCTAAATTGTTTATCTACCTCTACTTTGCGTTGTTAATTTTATCTATCAGCAATCCTAGTTATATTTTTTTATATTTGTTTACAAATTTTTTTTGGAATATCAAGGTTGTACAACAAATTAAACCGAATCTCATTAACCCACAAGAAAACACGCGTGAATATTTGTCCTCGAATAAATGATTGTTATCGCGTGTGTATGTATGTATGTGCTTCATTAATTAACTTTCATTTGAACCCTTTAAACGCCGGTCTTATCATCGCCGCGCTAAGGTCTCCCTCTCGCCCTTAAAAGGGCGCGCGTTTGAGTAAATTTTCGCCGGCTATAAAATGTAAATAACACGTTAATTATTCAAATTTAATTAAAGGCTAATATTCTTACGTTTAATAATGTATGTGTGGAATTAATTTCGTATGTAGTACATCAGAGTGTGTAAATATACAAATGTATTGAGTACACATTGTGTTTAAACATTTTAACAAATCAGATACTCCGAAAACAGAAATATACTCGTATTACTTAGAACAGGAATGAATATAAATGCGATTGATTTAATTTAATGATTTATTTGACCGGAACGAAATGTTCCATTATTATATATTGTAATTCTCAAAGTTTGCCCGTCGTACTTAAAGCTCACGAATGGAACAATCTAGTGATATAATAATTTAAATAATGTTCTCTTGCGAATTTGTAGCTTAACGAAACATATTTACAAGTTTTTTATGTAGATAGATACCTAATTAACTATTTAAAATAAATAGTATGTATTTAATAATGATCTTATCGAAGATTATTTTTGTGATTTTTGAGTTTTCGCGGAATAATTTTAATTATTTTTGCCTTAGCTTCTCAGAAATGTATTCTCATTTATAAAATACGACTTACAGAATAAAAAAAGAGTAAAAAAATCCATGTGTAACTCAAGTTAATTTCGAAGGTTTTAGGCTCAAAACACATGTAAAAGATCCCAAAAATATTCACATAGTATAGATTTTTATATTAGCCACAAAAGTCCACAAATTTTTATGAGCCTTTTATAATAACTTTTTTTTTAAATCATATAAAAGTTAATTTTTCATAGCTTTTTATATGAGCTTATGGACTTTAAATATCCGCAGAAGACTTCAGAATTCATTACAGTTTTTAAAAAGTATTGCTTTTGAATTTAATATGGTAGTACAAATATATTACAGTGAAACCTCAGATTGCGAGTTATTTGGTTTACGAGTCATCGAAATCCAAAAACTGTGTTACTTTATTTAATATAATTAACTTATTGTTAATATCTTGAAACATTACCTGTTTATTTTATATAACATGTTTATTGTACGTATTTTATTAGGCTTACGCAAATAATGGTGGAGTAATTTTTGACATTTTATAATGTTACTTTCAGTAACAATCCAGTTGTTAAATTATATATGCCCGCTTTTTATAATTACTTCATTTTTTTACACGTAAGATTTTAATAGCGTGTGTATCAGAATTTTAGTAGAAAAAATAATAGGTAATTCTCATTCATAAATAGACTTTAATATTATGAAATAAATTCCCTTTGTGTGGGGTAAAAGCTAATTGTAAAATTAATTAAATTATTTAATTTTCCAACTTTAAGCTCGGAAAGCCAACAGCTCGCCCGACCACGAACCAACGAGTGATGGATGGGGTTGGATTTTTGGTTTGCTCGTCGAACCCGGCGACTCTGATTTAAAACGACCGTGACTGACTGGCTGACAAATCTCGTCAGTCAGGGAATGCAGGCACTTTTCACCCTTCGTTCGTTATTATTAAACAGGGAAACGGGAAAGAACCATCGTACGTACACGTGTAAGCATAATCCTACTACCGGTATTATTACAATTCTGTCCTCTCGTTAAACAAAAGAGTTTCCACGCTGAATCGCACATTCACACTTGCATAATCTCATTTGACATGATGAAATCGTGTTTTTCGAAGTGTAACGTACTTATGGTAGAGTCGCGAATTATAACAAATGGAAGTAAGATTAACTTATTATTTTTAACAAACGAAAACCTTGATTTACGATTTCAGTTCGTCGTTCAAATTTTTTTAAAATATCAACACGTGACTTTATATTTAGCATGCATGTTCATATTAATAACATAAGATATTACAAATGACCCAAATTTTCAGCATTTTTTTAATTTTTCGAAACACAATTTTTAATCACTCAGAAATGAATACCAACTTACACCAATTTTAGGCTCTAAATTTTACTTATGAATTTCCAAAGTTGCCGATTATTATTGTTTTGTGAATAACGAAACATAAAATTAGCCTAAATAAAATATATATTCTAGCATGAAATTAAGTGACGTAATTGTCTTCCTACGACTACGAATATTTTTAATCAAGCGCTATGGTGACCACATAAAAGTAATAAATTTGAATATTACCTTTCCCTAATAAATTATCAACGAGATTAGCAATTTTGGTTGATTTCACCCTCGTATATATTCATATTTGTAAACATTTGTGTTATTTTTGGTTTTCCAACATTAGTACATCATTAAAAATGGCCATTCGATTGGCGTTCCCCCTCAAATAGACCCTAAAAAGAAATGGATAAAAAATCTAGTATATTAACTAGTGAAATATAGTGCTAACGATAGTGATAACAGTTATCTGTTGCGACAAAGGGGTTGCGATCGAAGGGGATGAGAGTAATTACAAAAGCTCTGTATTTGCTCCACTTCAAATAGGCGCTAATCTATGAGCATAATCCTCTTGAATATAATAAATTAAATCTAAATATATACAACAAATATAAATCAGTCTAGAAAGCGAATCGTAAAATACTATATTATACGTTGCAAAATCAATTTTATAGCTTCAACAACTTTAAACACAACATAGTTTGCAATTGCTCTAAATCACGACCTTGTTTGACCTGCAACGGTGCCAATTAGTTACCTAAGGAATATTGAAGCATCATAACAATTAACTGCGATCATGTTCGATTGCCTAGCGTCTTAGTGCGCGGTCATTAGCCGAGCCACGTCTAACTGCATGAATAATGTTCCGAAAACTTGAATTTAATGAGCCAAGTTGGGTCAGTTACCGCGCTCGTACCGAGATACAACCCTTCGGAATCTTGGTACTAAATGATCGTTAAGTGTGTCCACGTTCGCATCCCCGGGCATTAAGATTAATACGCTAAATACCAAAGCCCCGTGTATTATCTGTATATACCTACATAATTGAACATAGTGTAGAAATGGTGAACCCTTTCATAAGTGTGCTAAATAAATGTATATCCAATCCTTAAACAAAATTATGCTTATTAGATAAATATCTTGAAAATTAAATTAACATGAGTATGATTCTCTTCGAATAATTTCATTTCGGATTTAATTTTAATTTGGTGCTTGTTGAGTTGGCATGGACGAGAAATCCGACTGAATTTTGTTCTCCAACTTTTGCACCAATGATCGGGACTGCATATAGTGATTAATTGTTTCTTCTAAAATCACCTATTTTAGATCGTCAGCTACGGAAGCTTCCATATTTGTATTGAATATTAATTTTGTTGCAAAGCTTTCAATAACATTTGTTATCGCATTTTTTGTTGGTCTAGTGGACGATTTAAGAATCTCACTTTTTCCACCGTTATGTAAATATTGCAGAGTTCCAGACATATTTGATTGTCTTTTAAGTTGTGCTTCAACTTTAATGAGAGCTCATCAGATCGAAAATTCTCAAGCACAAGCATCAGCTGAGAGAAAATTGGCATTTTTTTCGACAAAGGGCGTCAACAGTAAGCTTCACTGGGAAAAGTGCAGATATAATGTTTTTAATCGATAAATTATCTCTCGTTATCTCCCTTTAAATTGCTTATTGTTCTGCTTTCTGCGATTACTCTCTGTGTAACCGTCAATCTCTGATCGTAATAATGTTTTATTTGTATATATTTTATATATTTATAATTTGGAATTCGAAATTATATTTATGAGTACGATTTCCGGTATTCGCGAATTTCGTATATGCAATCCCTACTGTATCTTTATTTTAAATATGATTAAGGGCTATTCGGAAAGTATTTATTCCAGAAAATATTTCTGTCTATTATTCGTTTATTCTAATAATATCTTTAACCATTTGAGCCGTATTGCCGTACATGTACGGTGATCGATTTTTCACTGTTTTGAGGTACTCAAAATAGTTATATATTTACATTTATAATTGAAGTAAAAATAAATAAAAAACATTTATTTTATACTTTTTTTAATTTGATTTAATGTAAATGATTTCTATAGAAAATAAAACCAATAAATAAAATGTTATGAAATAAATAAACATTTTATATAAATTTTATAAAAAAAATATTGAGCATTACTATTTTGTAACTATTTCATTGAATTTTTTCGTTTCAAAAATTGAATACAAACGCACGAAATAATTACTTTCACTTATTTTACTTGACCTACATCTGGAACCGCTCCTACTGTCCATATAGTGTGTCCTGCATTTTTTTGGAGTACATGCATGTCACTGATTTTTTTCTACTTTATAATAAAAACAAACGGTTAAGCGATTGATTTATTACAATTATAATTTACGCAATATTTCCTGGAAAGCGTATATATTATTTTTTTAATATCTTTTATCGTGAGTTTTAAAATCTTTCCAATTATTATCAACCATTTTTTGACAAGCGATAGATAATTGATTATATACGCTTTAACGCAAATTTGGTTAATTATTTTTTGTTGAAATAAATATTTAAAAATACAATTAACCTAATCGTTTTTTTAATGATATATTTTTCTATAATGAAGTAAAAAAGACAAAACTTAAAAAAATATTCTTAATGTATTTACAAATCCAATGAAATAAATATTGTGTATATTTAATTAATTGACATAAATAACAATATTAAATAATAAGTTCGGAATTTCTTCGTTAATTATTTCATTACTGTAAGTTTTTCACTGTAGTTACAGTCAACTCATATCAAAGTATAGTTTCACTGGTGGATATGTATTTCTAATAACTAATTTATGATTGTTAACCGACAGTTAAATTATATACTGCTCTTAAATGTCCATAAAACTTTTTGCTATACAAGTAAAGTTTTGAAACTAACTTTTGCTTGAATTAATTTTAAATATTGTATAATTTAACAAACGATGTGGCGTCACAATTCTGTGAATCTTTGCTCATGTGGAAATACGAAAACCAGATCATCCATTAGTAAACAAATACAGTCGCTGTACATTTTAACTGGCTAAGTTAGTGAAATTATATTTATACTTTACTTGTAATATATGTTCAATGTAACATATATAAATAGAGGTTAGAATCTCAATGAACGATATTTTAACTTTACTTTCTACTTATTTTGATATTCTTTTTATTGTGAAAACTGTATTTATGTAATTTATGTGATCTTAAAATTTATTTATGCGTATAAAAGCATGTTTAGCTCTTCGAGATGAAATCAAATTTCAGGATATACTGAATTTCCAGAGCCAAAGTTCTTTGGTGCATGGAAATTCACTCCAAGCTCGTTGGCGACAGCTGTGTGTCGTGGACATACCGACGCCAAGTTAGGGTTTCCCGGTATGAAAATGGAATGGGGCTTAAGCCCGGATAATGCCGACAAATATAGCCGAATTTTGAAAGCTTGGTTTAGCAGACACACCTCTGCTTGTGTGTGACGTCAACTGTAACGCGATAATCTTGTTTTGGTACACCCTGTACTGTATCGATCTGTTGCCGCTTGAATTAAGCTGCGTGTTGTTTCGTTAGGGATGTAATCCGTCGGTCAGTTTCGTTGCTGAACTTTCTAAAATTGTTAACGTTGATATTATACATCTTTCTGTCTATTGTCCGATATCTGTAATCAGATGAAAAAATCTCAGCGTCGCAAGTAACCGGTAAAATAATTACATTTACCATACCAAAAATCTATATGTGTGTTACTATTGCAATATAAATCGATAGTTGTGTGAAAAAATATAATATAATTTAAAATAAACTTGGATTTTATTATAAATATTATTAATATAAGACATATGTATATTACATATTTTATAACATTTTTTACAACATTTTGCCACTAAAGTACGTTTAATGAAAAATACTTTTAAATGCACTTCTCGCTATTTGTTTGACAGGAAAGCTTTATATCCTTCGAGTATGCAAAAAATGTTTGCGCATACCGGAATCGATGTTTTTTTCAGTTTTATTTTTTACTCACTTCTCGATTGTTATCGTATTGTTCGGCTCTGCGCTCAAATCAGTAGTAGTTTTAAACATGTTGAAAAACAATCGAAACTAAGGGAATCGAACGGAAACTTTAGAACAAATCGAATTGAATACCTCTCGAAGCGTTCAATTGACAACCGAACCGTTTGTTGGCTTTGAATAGTTTTTTTTTCATTCCACTCTATCCTACGCAAAATTGAACTCGTTCCGTGATTAATTGCTTTTAGTGACGCTCTCTCGGTGGATTTTTATTGATTTCAAATCCGTTAAAAAAAATGCCTTGTACAAACATAAAACATCTTAAATGTGTTGTTTGTTAGCTTAACGGCCATGAAATTTGTGTTTGTTTTTATCGGATCATTAGATTAATATAATTGTAAATCAAATGTTATATACCTCCACATTAATTTTAATTATTACATACACTGTAACGCCTTAGTAGACTATAAACTGTTCCACATTGAACGCTCTCCAATAGTTTTATACGTGACCGACGATCTTAGAATCTCGCTTTGCATTCACCTTCTTTCGCACGTGTAAAAACTGTACTACTATCGACCAATGTAAGAGGGAAATTGTTTCATGATTTCTATTCCGCACAACGTGCACCGATACATACACACTCGTGGGTGTTTTGGTGGTCTGGAAGTCCCCCCTAGGTGTGTGTTCGGGACCACGGGAACGGCGTCACGTGTCGGCAAGTTTACTGTAGTGACCATGGCATGCCATACCGGTGGGAAGTGCGGGCAACTGGATCTCTCTTAACCGGTAAACATTCGTAATGGCCTCGGGCTGACTGCGCTGTTTACTGAAACGTTACCGGGATCGCATTAAAGTCCTGTCTCTTATTCTTTTGCTCAAACGTTGCGCAGACGACAAGTATTTGCCATGTTTTTATTACTGTAATTATTTGAAATGGGAAATCGAAAATCTATTGCTAAATATAAGTTATGATTTTTTGTAGATTATAGAATCATGCATAATTCTGAAAGAATATAACATCTTT
This sequence comes from Plectrocnemia conspersa, assembly GCF_051122295.1. Lineage (NCBI taxonomy): Eukaryota > Metazoa > Arthropoda > Insecta > Trichoptera > Polycentropodidae > Plectrocnemia > Plectrocnemia conspersa. The sequence continues at coordinate 10,318,302 of NW_028277167.1, forward strand.
TCTTTGGCAATGCAAAATAGGTTATTCTTACAAATATATTTATATGAATATCTTTTTTATATTTATTATAAAATGATGAAATTTAGGATTTTATCTATTTTTAGTTATATTTGATTAACTTTCATTACACAACATTAAATGAATAGTACACGTATATAAATAATATCTATTTTTTTTTGCTAATTTAGTCGCTTTTATTATTTTGTAAATGTGACTTTGTGTAAGATTATAATTTTTTTGATTTGTTAGATTATAATTATGTTTAATTATTCGGCACTTTTTTTTAGTCATCTGTCATTGACGTTATAAATTTTGCCATTTAATCGATAGTAAGAAAAAACTACGAGTGCTAAAAAACTTACACCGGATTTTAAATTAACACGTCACTCACATTAATAAATCTTTGTGACAAAAAAGTGATTAATGTCTGCTAAATAGTGAGTATAAAGATTCGCAAAGTGATAGTTGAAATGGTATAAAAACTATAACAAAATATCTATTGATGCTATTTAAAACAAAGCTGTATAACCAATGTGATTTATTACTATAATATTTTTTTTCTTGTAATTTATTGTAAAAATATTTAAAAAAAATTCAAAACTATGGAATAAATAGGAATCATAATTTTAATTATAACTCATTTTCTTAAAAAGTTAAATACCTAATTAATTTAATGGAACTTCAATTATTTTTATGGACTAGAAATTCAAAAATATTTCCCTTTAATCATTTTTTAAATTAACATAAATATTTTTATTTTTAATATTATTTATAACGGATGTTTATATGGACTTATTTAATTTATTTACTTGGGCGCTAATATTTATATTTTCACTTGATTATTAAAATATGCCATAAATAAAAATGATCATTATTATGTTGATTTTATTTTAATGTATTAACTTTATAAAAAACATCCTGGGCTAGAAATGCAAAATTATTTCTATAAGCATTATTTAAATTTTCATATAATATCATTGTATTATTATTCAAATCGTGCCTTATTTGTTTATTAGGTATCACCAAAACGATGTAATAAATTAAATATATTTATAAAATTTCTATTATGGTTTATATTGAGCAAAATTCACTAACTCATATCAAATAAACCTTCATATATCAGACAATGTAATTAATTTGTAACAATGTCCATAAGCATTGTTTTGTCGATGGTTTGTTTGGTGTCCGATTTTGACACGTATTGTCCAGACCGGCCACCATAATACGAATATTTTACATAGCCCCATTACCATACGTCGGAATATGTTATTGCTAATACGCTCAAACTTATATTTATGCCCTCGCTTTCGATCGAACAACACAGCCTCCTCCACGTCCCACGCGACCTCACCTCTTGATCTCGCGATCGAGAAACACAATTGGTTCGAGATGTTATCTGCTATGTATAAAAATGTTTGCTTAACACCGAACACGCCATGTCCGACTCGAAACGAAACGACTTTACAACGTTGTCTGAATGAAAATTTACAACAAAACGTTGTCACTATGCAACTGCATTCGGGAATTAACTAATTAAAAATATCACCGATAGATCAAGTGGCATATCTTTTGATTACCACTTTTTCAAAATATTGAAGACCTAACAAGGTTTACATAGCTACAAAATTCAGTAACAATATTGTTTGTATATATCATATTTTTATGTTTATCATTAATTTATTCTTTGTAATGCTTTAAAAATATTCGCTTCAGTTCATTTTCTTCTGGATTTAATAACCTTAAACGCTCGTCTAATTGCATGACAAAATATACCCTTACTGGATTTTTTAGGGGGCCATTTGTCTAATTAGGTGGCTATCGAATATTCGAGGCTTGAAATGATCCCGCACGGTGCATTACCATACCGTTTTCGAATGCGAGATGTAAAAAAACCATAGAGGGCCTTCACCGCGATCATCAGACCGTGCCTGGTTTGCGTTCGTCAAAAATACGAAATTCCTTCCTGGTAAAAGTATGCATGCGGTAGGAAGCATTCCCTGTAATCGGCCATTCGCAGCAACCGTACCGTGCACCCAAACAAGCGCCCCCAAACTGTTTTGCCTCCAAACACTGCCATTTTTTTCATTTTCACCAGCCGAACGGGATTACCAATTTTCTGGTGATTTTTTTTCAACTCCGACAATCCCCGATTGAATCCCATGCATTATTGGTCGTCTGCGGTTTTTAGAGTTTGTGCCTTCACGCTCGATATGCCGCGCACCTGCTAAATGATGCTTGCAGCACGAATTCCTTTTTCTATTATTGACCGACGAAAAAGTTTCAATTATGCGTCTAAAGACGCAATTTCGGAACCGTCACGGTGAATTCTATTGTGATTCATCTCTGCGTTGTGATTTTGTTTTATAAATATTTTGTAGAAATAAATTCACTATTTAATAAAAATAAAATACCCACTTGTAACTAAAAACTGATCTGAACGCGTAAGCACATGTGTGGCTTCTTACAAGTTCTTAATGCTCACTGAATACCATTATCAAATTTATGGGACGTAAACGTAAAAAACGAATTCCTTATTCTATTTATTTATTTCGTTTAGTAGAACTGTATTTAATTGATAACATTAAAATAATTAACATTGCATTCTTTTTCAATGAAAAAGTTTTTTTTTAGAAACATACATTTTGCACAATTTTTCCTAATACGTTTTTTATTTAAATATAATTTTTTAACACCAATGTATAGTGAAGCATATTCCGTCGACTATTTGGGTAAAATTATGTCTGAGCGGAATTAAAAATGTACAAATAGTAGAAAAAAAATCGTGTATGAAATACCTGCTTTTGTTTTCACTTCGCCAGCCATCCGTATCATAAAAAAGGCGCAGTTATTTCTCTATCACATAACATAGTTATTGTTATATTTTCCTGAGATAAAGCAAATGTATTCCTTTTATGTTGATACGTCGCGCACCAAAAAAATATCGAAAATGTTTAATTAAATTTTAAAAATTTGCGCCGGTGGAATTTTTCATAAGTAAGTTGAGCTGATATTTCGACTCTTTTGGACTATTTAATTTTGTAATACCGGTAAAAATCAAGGGTTAATTTTTTTCAGAATACCGTTATTCCCGGTATTGCGATCCTCTATGATTCTCTATGAAGCTCATCTTCATAGAGAATCAAAATCACTCTGCAGTCCGCAACAGATCAAATGCATCTAAACAAATTAAATCGTTTGCATATAAACAAAACTTAAACGTGTAACGGCCGTATTTATGTCATTAATGAATAACATGGAAGCAGAATCAGGTTGGGCCGCTGAAGAACCCCCGAAATATATTTTAAAGATATGATTCGTGAACAATTTATGAACTTTCATACATTTATAAATCTCGTACATCCCGAGACAAAACGAATGAGATACAACACGCGCGAAATACATCCTCAAAACGCGTGTCGCAATTCACGCGTCGAAACAAAACGAAAAGCTCTGGAAAAGCTCACCGGCAAGCTTTCTCTCCTATCTTGCCTTGCGAGTCTGTCGCGCAGTTCTCATGTATTTCCTCCATTTCTTCTAAGAAAGCACACGCGTCCTTCTTTGCATTTTCCATCTAGAAGACACCGGCTGACAGATTACGCCGTTTATTCACTGGCCTGTGACCCTTGAAGGCTCTCCCAGACACAGCCAGCGAGCGCAAAAGGTTTAAAGCTTTTTGCGACTGCGACAAATGAGCCTTGGACGCCTCCTCGTTTATCTAGTTATCCCGTACACAGCTAGAATATTTATTCTTGCTGTGTACGGGATATAACCTCACGTATGCGTTAGCCGCTGTATTGAAACACCAGATTGCACTTATTTATTTTTTGTGCTTTATATATTCGCGAAGAATTATATTTTCCATTTTTCAATGACTATTTGTGTTGTGTTACTACGAATAGAAGGTTTTTTATTACTTTTCTTTTCCTTTCTTTCTTTTTCATCGCACATACAACACGCGCGATCTGCCGTAATAAGCTCGCGATAAATCTAATATGATTTTCTGACTATTGTTTTTATATGTACGTATATCTTTAACGCAATATGTTTACCGTCGGTGGATCATTTATTTTTTTAGTTCTCACAAAATATTATTTTATGAATGTATTTATAGAAATACACAATTAGGAAAAGTGATTACATAAGCAATTGTTTCGTAAATAACATTTTTGTTAGTTACGATAGTAGGTCTACGTTTATTTTAAACGATTGAGTTGAAACTTTAATTTATTTTATGTACGAGTTATCTTAATTTAAATCTTAATTATCTCATTTCTGTTTTCTGCGTAAAAGGCCATTGTATAATAGCGTAGAACGCTTATGAACTTTATTTTATTAGAAATCAAAGGTAAAAAGTCATTATCATTCAATATCACTAGCGATTAATTAGTTGCTGTACTGCTGTTATTATATAAATACATAAAATCATAATGTATAGATCATTCTAAAGATCATTTTAATAAACAATCAGGGAGATCAAAAGTTTTTACAACAATAGAAAATAAATTTCGTGTCCAAACAATGCATAAATAAAGGACGTCCTGAGACGTTACTTGCCCATAGTACTGGTAAAACACTACTATTTGTTTGGAAAGGATGCACGTTAGATAATACGTTCTATCTTGCGCATATTTTTTTTATAATTCTACCCTTGGTTACCGATCGCCGAAGTTACAATCTGGACCGTATATATTAAACAAATTTTATATTAAAATAATAAATGCAATTGAAAATTATATGCTAAATATGCTAAAATGAGACCAAAGTTTCAATATAATCGTATTACACATCGGACTTAATTCCATTACCAAGAATTTTATTGTTAATATTACCACACAATGCTTTTAGCTAAATTCAATTAAAATAATTTAAAGCTGCGTTTTGGATTATAAATTATAATATTGAAAATTTACACGATATATAGTGCTAATTATAAAGTGAAACAACATAGCTTGAACCTTCTAGGTAATAGTTAATAATTCCTAGCATAATTAGTTGAATCAATAATTGAAAATTCTATGAATATGATGTATCTGTGGTTATGGTTATACTACATGACACGTTATACTAATTTGCATCAAAACGATGTCAGTGTTTGAGATTATACTTCATGAGATATACGAGGTTCATCCAATTGTAAATTGCGATAGAACAAATGTGGTTATAAAGTTTAGCGTAATTTTATTATGATGGCTAATCCGTTGTTGGAGTAAATTGAAAATTATTTCGCATGTTTACACATTATTATGTAAGGCCTATATTGTGAGTGTGTACGTAGTTGTGTAGATTAAATATAATCCTAAGCCTGAATTAATCCATTATCAACTGAAAGATCCAGCCTCCCCCACCCCGGATTAGTTGGTCAAAGTATTCGATTTTATTGTAAATTATTTTGTTTATTAATATTTTTCAACGTTTACTATTTCAAACCAGAATTGTGAGCTATAAATAAAATCCCATTCGTATGCAAATGCTTTTTCATAAAAATGGGACCACATAAACACAAAAGAGACTTATTAAAAATTAAATTCTACTCTACAAATTAATGAAATATAAATAAAAATCGCTTTACGGGGAAAAGCTCTTCGTTAAGTACGAAAAATTAAAATCTTTGATTTCCTGTAACATATAATGTTTTTCTTATGTTCCATAGTTATCAACGATTCCAAATATTCGACTCTAAACCTGCTCAGTATTTTCTACTTTCACTGTTGCAAAATATTTCAAAAATATATTATAGATCTTTGCGGTTAAATTAGTAAAACTCGAGAGTATCCTAGAGTAAAGAGTAAAGGACGGTGCACATTAACAAGGGATAATATTCCCATGTTTAAAATTATAAATACTCAAAAAACGTTTCTTGCTCTTTACTTAGTCTCACTTCGCATTATACGTTACATTTTTTCTTTAAAGCCAGGTTGTTTGGCGGGGAAAACTCTCACAATTGGAAGCTTAGGTACTCTGTTTTCCTCGTCGGAACGACGATTGGGTAGGCCGAAAAGGGAAAACGGCGCCGGGAAAGTGCGCCGTTAAGAGGCCAATTTGCATATAACAGGATTATTACATTAACCCCCGACCTGAGAACGCGGTAATGAGCCACTTGTCGAAAAATTGTACATAAAGGACATAATTCCGTCTCAAAAGTCGCTTCGCAGAGACGTCGGCTGTCTCAACTTAAATTTTATGATTGCCTCATGCGAAGCCCCACTCCATCCCTCAGGTAAACAACAGCTTAATAGTGAGCCACGCCCGGGTAAATTTTTCGGGTGTTTTTTTTAAAAAAGAATCGAGTGAGATCCTACATTAGGCACAAGGGTAGAAATAATCTACCCTTAGTATGCTTGTCTTATCCGCAAAAGAGAGAATCACGCGCGCGCAAGTACGTTCTGCATTTTCGCGCTGTGTGTCGAAACAACGTTTGAAGAAATACATATAAAAATAAATTGGTTTTATCAGAAACATAGTGATTGTTTATGTGAATATATCTGTGTCTTTATTATGAGAAACATACAAATGTTTTACATGAAAACAGACAGCACTTGAGCTCTATTTTCCCATTGACTCAATCACACATGTATCTAATACGACACAATGCCATCTTATTTTTCTGAGTATTCTGCTAGATATTTTTGTAATAGTGCCTTAAAACTGAGCTTTATTGCTCTAGCAAATAGCAATATCTATATAATAAAATTCAGTTCATTTTAAACTTATATGATCCAAAAATCCATCTTATGATTTTTTTGAATCTGACATTGGCGATGCTTCGGAATTATTTGTATTATTTTTTTTAAGAGTCATTTTTACAATATTTACATTATATACAAAGATGATTTTATAGAAAGAGTACAAATATATAACCTTGCTTAATATCAATTAATAATAAGTTAGAATTATATGTTGATTTATATTAATTTTGTTTAGATTATAAAGAGTAACTGCTTATTAAAAAGTTAGTGCATTAAGGAAAAGCGCGATGTTAGGATGTAGGTAACTCAATTTTGCTCAAAGTCCTTATCTGTGTTTTGATTAACTATGCAAAATATAATTTAGATCTATTAAATGGTATACAATATATTCAATTGTATTGGCACAAAGGCGCTGGAAATGCTAATAACAGCTTATTTAATAAACATACATATATAAATCACCACACATATAGGTAAATAAAAATGCCGATTACAAGCGGTAGAGTTGAAAATGCAGGAAATGCAGAAAATGCAGTCGGAAAGTCTTCGCTGGCGTGTCGAGTTGTATTATTGCCGGCTGTGATTTCAGTGGAGCAGTTGGTATATATTGTGATGTGTTCTCGTGAAGCTCTCTAAACAATCCGCTGTTGTCTTACGTATTGATGCAGCCTCCTGTGACTCTGCGGCATGTCTTCTTTTGTGATCACCTGTCATATATTTTATAATGCTGGTTCGAGACAGCTCTGGTGACACTTAATAGCACTTTTTCACTATTATAATTAAATGTAATTTGTACTTTTTTAATTTTCATACATATTTTTTTTTAATTTATTGCTTATACTAATTTTGCTGTAGTTTGCCTGAATGAACTGTATAGAACTACAGCTTCAAATATTTGTAAAATACATAAATCATTGACGTATACCAACAATATTCATACAAACATATAGTTTTTAGTGTCTCCTTACGTTTTATTGATAATATTCTACCATATCTGACCGAGAGGCTAGGATCCTTTAATAGGATGATGGATAGGATAAGGGTATCGTAGCACAGAATCATATATGTAGATCTTTCGGCGTGGAAAAATAATGAAATTATTAATAATAATAATTTCTAGGAATAAGTTTGCTCTTGCGTGATTAATTTTTTCTACTATTTTTATAGAAAAATCTTTGAATACTTGTTACAATATTTATCTTATAATATTATTGTACCTTTTATATTGCCTAGCCATACTATGACTATACTTAAATTGGTCTTTGCAAGTTTGATTTCGATAGATGATTTCCAGTGTGGTCTTCCTCTGTATTGCATCAATACGTATAAATAATTATAAAATATACTTTGGACACATTTTCTTAAGGCATCAAATGATTAAAAGGTTTGTCCACTTTGCTATCTTCAGCACAACACATCTTGATTATTTATCTCTCCATTTTTATAATAAATATTTTTTTTAGCAATTCCCTCAAAATATGTTAGGCTGTATTGTGTATTAAAATATATTCACTCCTTTCCTGTAGATTACACCGTTTGTGTTTTATGCTTTCGGGTCAAACGATGTTTTTTCACAATATCTGACCTCAGACGGTCAAGTTAGTGTTTTTTTTTTGGTCCTCGGTCAGTTGACCCGCACGCCACTTATGCACTGGGTTTATCCGGGTCTGTTTAGTCATGCGGGCTATATGAAATCACACAAGATAAAATAAGAGGGTTAGATATAAACACTGAAAAACACAGGACCGAGGATGATTGATTGCGACTCTCGAGCCGGTCCGTGTCAAGTGGGGTCGTTTCTTGTTATCGATAACATGATTTTCACCCCCATTTAAAATTGTATATAATAATATAACAATGATTAACTGTTTGTATATAGGGCTCAAAATAAATACGAACAGTATAGATCAATGATATAAATCTGAACTTAACAATTGTAAAGTTTTGGGTTCAAGTCTCACATAAGCCCCGGCGCATTCAATTTGTAGATTATCTATAATTACACTGTACAACAAGATCTTCGTCACAAAGATAAATATCATTCCATCCACATGCAAAATTAGATGCTAATTTTAGCGTAAGTTTGTCATATGAATATATCGTAGATATAGGTTTTTATTATTATCGACAAACTTTGCAGATTTTCAACAAATTTGACACAGTTGACAAAACTATTTTTATGATTGATTAATTCATTTAAACCAGACTTATAGTCTTAAAACAACAAAAAAAACCACATAGTCTCACATGAATTATTTTATTGAAAAATATGTTAATAAAATTTGTACAATGATAAAATTCTGATCCATTTGTAATTTCATTGTTAAATATATAAGTCTAGATTATATATAACGTAGTGCATGTATGATTTTACGTGTTCTAATAATATAAATGTGTATAAAAAAATAGTAAAGCCATTTTTATTTTTTTCCATAATCCAAGGGTAATTTTTATACTTGATTAGGTCGAAATATCAAATATTTCTAGAATACAATATAATATAATTCGGTTCTTGCTCGACTTTGGAACAACAGTTTTACGCTGTAATGGTCCCTTTGTTGGTCGGAAGCTCCCACCAATTACTGGGCAGTAAATTTTCAATCTCTTCACGCCATTAAGTCTTACCAAACTTTGTCTCTGCTATATATATCTACCTACTACCAGCGCCCTCTAAATCAAGTTGATCACAATGAATTTTATAGATCGACACAAATTTCCTTAATCAATTAGATAGATATATTGTATATTACACGCCCTCTAATGTAATGATTTTTAAATGAGGCAAACATAATAAACGTATTGTATTGTCGTTTCATAACAATGAGTTCAATCAGAGCTTTAATTTATCTTGATGATCGTTGTAATCAGCATAAGATTTATTACATGTTTCGTTGTTTATAATACACCATAAAAATACATGTCTCGCGCAAATGGTGTCTTGTTGTCCTCGTTTTCGAAAATTTCCAGACGGGTCTGCAAATTCAGCTACTCCAGCTGAATAATTTATCTTATTTAACTTAGCTTGCGGTAGATATAAATGGCTGAATCCTTCATGTCTATATACGCTGCATAATAAATTACATAGTCAGCGTATGCCACATTTTGATTAAAATGGATCGCTGTGTATTTTTTTAAAGTAAAAAGCACCAGTTGTTTCCACAATATATAGACAATTCCATTATAAATAGTAACATGCAATTTATTATTGTTGGCGGTGCGGTGCAACTTGTGACCCGGAACGTGTGACTAAAACCCGGAGATACACTTGCTCTCTCACAGCATCCTTGCAATTAATTAAACACCCCTTTGGAGTGGACGTCCAATACCTGCGCAAGGTAAAGGCTCTTCAATTAAACTTCGCACCTGAGACACTGTCGGCTGGCTATGTACTCTAAAATCGATACGTATCCATCTTGGTGCCATAACTGAATAATCCAAAATTGAATCACGACAGACGCGGTGTCAATCAGTGATGATTTATATTGTATTAATAATATCTAAAAGAACATAACATAATTTCAATCATTTTAGCACTTAACCGATGGGCCGGGTACTATCTACCGGCTTCCTCCTCTGATAGGCGACAGGACTGGTAGTGGCTACCTTTTATGATTTCTGACTTTAACGACGGGTCCAGTAGTATCTACTGGAAAAAACTAAAGCGTTTCGTGCTGCCATCTATGAATGAATGTTTATACTTTAAGAAAAAAAATATTTCTAAGCATAATTATTTTTATTGTCCTGGCTGAATTCCCATGTGAGGGACAATCAAAGAGCTCTTTTTTTATAAACAAAAGATGATAATAAAATTTGATTGTAAATTATTTTTAAAGCTGACAGCTATAAGCATAAAATTTTTAACACATGAAAGACCGAAATTCATAATTCACATAGATCATTTAATTCACATAATTAATTATTATCTATTTTTTAAACTAAAGATGTAATAAAGTAGAAAAAAGCAAATTTTATGCAACCCACAGATTGAATACCACTGATAAAATAATTTTTACATATGAACCAATACAATGCAGAACATTTGATAAATTTTTGTTTTTTAATTCCGTTTAATTCAAAAGTTAACATATCTTTTTGTTATAAATCTGTGTTGTGCAAAGTTCTCGCGAAACAGCCCGTTTTTGCAGATCATGCGGGAAAAAAACGACCCGTCGCGTCGGCCAAGTGTTATGCTTCCACTTCACTCTCCGAAAGTAGGCGACAGTTGGCCAAGGACGGGAAATATAATGTGAAAATTCGGGCTTACTTCGGTCGAGCTCGGTTGTCCCCGCGCTAAAATCTCTCGCAAGTTCTCCGAGGTCACCGCGAACGGGAGGTAAACTGGGGGTAATTTTGGTCGAGGCGGCCGACTTCGTCGCCTCCGAAAATTCCCTCGCTTTCCGAAAGTAATACCCGAAGACGCTTCGAGCGCGAGCGGCGAGATACTTCCCCTTTCGCTCTCTCGCGTGACGAGAGAGAGAGATAGAGATGGTTTATCGCAAACTGAGATAGAACGATTCAATTTTAATATGGGCGTCTTCACGATCGCGCCACTGTTTGGTATTTTTGCCCGATCTGGACGGCCAAAATTATTTCACCACTGTAGTTGATTCCATAAGTGCTCTTAGTCAAATATATAATATTATAAGTGCTAAAAAATACAATTATTTAAAGTATTTCTTTAATTGTAGGCCCGAGGAATAGGAATTCCGTGTTGAACGGTCGTGCGAATTTCGCCGCGTAGCGTAAAAAAAAAAATTCGTATATGTCACAAATTTGCTGTTTTTTATTAAGAAAAAGTATTTGACTAGCATTTTACCATACTCGGTATCGTTTTTTTAAATATGTATATATTTAGTCATTCCAAACAAATTTTTATTTTATTTCATTAGTACGCGATCCACAATTTGACGTTTACTGATTTTACCACGGTAACCATATTATTAAAAAATTACAATCATTACAAAACTGTATTTTAAATTTGACGTTAACATTTCTTTAATTGTAGGCCCGAGGAAGAGGAATTCCGTGTTTAACGGCCGTGCGTAGCGTAATAAAAAAATTTAGCCGCGTAGCGTAAAAAAAAAAAATTGTATATGTCACAAATTTGCTGTTTTATATTAAGAAAAAGTATTTGACTAGCATTTTATCATACCCGGTATCGTTTTTTTTTAAATATGTGTATATTTGGTGATTCTGAACAAATTTTTAGGTCGTAACTTTCGCGACTAAGCCCCGTCCCATTTTTAAGAATAATACATTTTTAAGGTATGCAATGTGTTAAAAACCGCAAAAATCCGCAGTCAATTTTGCATGTATCATAAAGAGAAAGACCTAAGCTATATATTGTATATAAAATCTCAATTCAGCAAATTGACTTTCCATACTTTTCCTTAAAAAATAATAGAAATTATTCATTAGTTGCACACTTGAACGTTTCCTGTTTATTATTTATTAGTGACAGTGAAGCCTCGATTCAACATAAAATGTCTTATTTACTAACATTGATCTATTCCGGTGCATTGCAATCATCCACCATCTCCTTTTTCTCCATTTGGCTTTAATTTTTTTTGTGTTTAAAACACGCACGTAGTTATAATACGCGAGGTTGAGAAGCGTGCACGCGTATGAAATTCCCGGCTGTGCGAACGCTATTCGAAAAACTGCGACCTTGACCGACTTCGGTCGAGGTCGAGAGTGAAGTGCGGGTATAATACCCCGGGTATTATACCCGCACTTCACTCTCCGAAAGTTGTCCTAGTGGAAGTTCGACCGAAGTCGGTCAAGGTCGCAGTTTTTCGAATAGCGTTCGCACAGCCGGGAATTTCATACGCGTGCACGCTTCTCAACCTCGCGTATTATAACTACGTGCGTGTTTTAAACACAAAAAAAATTAAAGCCAAATGGAGAAAAAGGAGATGGTGGATGATTGCAATGCACCGGAATAGATCAATGTTAGTAAATAAGACATTTTATGTTGAATCGAGGCTTCACTGTCACTAATAAATAATAAACAGGAAACGTTCAAGTGTGCAACTAATGAATAATTTCTATTATTTTTTAAGGAAAAGTATGGAAAGTCAATTTGCTGAATTGAGATTTTATATACAATATATAGCTTAGGTCTTTCTCTTTATGATACATGCAAAATTGACTGCGGATTTTTGCGGTTTTTAACACATTGCATACCTTAAAAATGTATTATTCTTAAAAATGGGACGGGGCTTAGTCGCGAAAGTTACGACCTAAAAATTTGTTCAGAATCACCAAATATACACATATTTAAAAAAAAACGATACCGGGTATGATAAAATGCTAGTCAAATACTTTTTCTTAATATAAAACAGCAAATTTGTGACATATACAATTTTTTTTTTTTACGCTACGCGGCTAAATTTTTTTATTACGCTACGCACGGCCGTTAAACACGGAATTCCTCTTCCTCGGGCCTACAATTAAAGAAATGTTAACGTCAAATTTAAAATACAGTTTTGTAATGATTGTAATTTTTTAATAATATGGTTACCGTGGTAAAATCAGTAAACGTCAAATTGTGGATCGCGTACTAATGAAATAAAATAAAAATTTGTTTGGAATGACTAAATATATACATATTTAAAAAAACGATACCGAGTATGGTAAAATGCTAGTCAAATACTTTTTCTTAATAAAAAACAGCAAATTTGTGACATATACAAATTTTTTTTTTTACGCTACGCGGCGAAATTCGCACGACCGTTCAACACGGAATTCCTATTCCTCGGGCCTACAATTAAAGAAATACTTTAAATAATTGTATTTTTTAGCACTTATAATATTATATATTTGACTAAGAGCACTTATGGAATCAACTAAAGTGGTGAAATAATTTTGGCCGTCCAGATCGGGCAAAAATACCAAACAGTGGCGCGATCGTGAAGACGCCCATATTAAAATTGAATCGTTCTATCTCAGTTTGCGATAAACCATCTCTATCTCTCTCTCTCGTCACGCGAGAGAGCGAAAGGGGAAGTATCTCGCCGCTCGCGCTCGAAGCGTCTTCGGGTATTACTTTCGGAAAGCGAGGGAATTTTCGGAGGCGACGAAGTCGGCCGCCTCGACCAAAATTACCCCCAGTTTACCTCCCGTTCGCGGTGACCTCGGAGAACTTGCGAGAGATTTTAGCGCGGGGACAACCGAGCTCGACCGAAGTAAGCCCGAATTTTCACATTATATTTCCCGTCCTTGGCCAACTGTCGCCTACTTTCGGAGAGTGAAGTGGAAGCATTATAATGATTCAAAAAAATTTTAGAAGCTGTTTATTTCAATTAGAGTTCAAAATTTGTACTTAAAATGCAAATAATATACGTATTATATACTACCATGAAAATGCAATTAAAAGTAAATTCTAGCATTTGGTCAAAAATATTTTAAAAGTTAATTTTCGATATCTCAAAAAAAAAAAAAAAAATTTTTGCATAAAATTAATAAGATCGATTTATCTTTTGCCTTACATGGTGTTATTATTTTGCCTTTATCAATTTTTTTATTGGAATTAGTGTATTTACATATTTAACGGTTGATCTAACTTTAAGATTTTCCGTCACTTTGTAGAAATCTCGAAAAAAATAAAATATTTACTCTTAAATTAGTGCTTTAATATAATTATAATTATTGTTACAATACTTATGTTTTATTATTTAGTTTGGAAAAAATATATTTTTAATCAGTTTACTATTATATTAGTAGTTATTATTAGAATATGTTTTTATTACAAAAAATCATATATAAAAATTAACTTAGCTTTTGTATTAAAAACATATACAGCCTTCTACCCTTTCATTCAAAAAATTCCCATAATTATCGTCGTTGCATAGTTTGGTCGAGACTCTTAGAAACGCGCGGAATTGCCGCAAAATTACTACCACTGACTTCACAGAGATAATTTCGCTCGTAATTAAATTCCATGACAAATTTGCCATACAAGCGGATCATAAAATAACACAATATGCCGTTTTTATAACTCGATTTTCCACAACTTAATATACCGGTGCGTGTCTCGAATTTGCGATTTTAACACATCAATCGAAACCACGCATACCTCGCTTTATGCTCATTTTTATTTTAAAGCTGTGCATAATATATGTTTTTAGTACATAATAAGTTTATATAAATATTTCGTTACATCCTTAATATTTAAAATCGCTCGATTGAATCTTGAATCCAAGTCGCTAAATTAATTTGCACCGCAAAACCGTGAAGTGTCTATTGTTTGTGAGATTATTTTCTATATATTCAACTTACGAAATTTAATTATTTTACATGAAATTTCATCACAGTATAAGCCGTTTATATCGCATCAAAAAAATAATAATACATGCCTTGTCGGAATACAAGAATTCGACTCAATCTATCGCGAGATAACCGAAGTTATGAACCGTGAAACCATTGTTGTTGGATTCGTCGTACAAATCGCGATGATGGATCGTTCGCTCGCCTATGAAATCTAGATTTTAAAGCACGACATTAATCAAGATTGTTTTTTGCAAGTTGAATCCGTTTCCTGCTATCAATCAGACGGAGGAATGAAACACAAAAAATATGCACATAGTGTTTGGCGCTTGATTGCGAAAGCTCTTACCGTGTTTTTGGCGGATGCCGGCGAAAATAAAATATTTCGTCGTCGTCACCTTTCGGATAATTATTCTTTCCCTTTTATTTAATGCCGCCGAAACACTAATGACGAAAGACTCAAATATAGATGCTAAGTGTGGCTTTCCGTCTTCCAATTAGGGGCGTCCATTACCGTGACATCTGTCCCCAAATTACGTGGAGCAGGGCTTTCCAATTTTAGCTTATATCTTTTACATCAATTATTTTTGGACATAATTTAATTACTTTTATTTTAACTTACATATAATTGAGGTTATTAAAATATGTCTTCACTACTAATACGTATCGATGGTTTTAATAAAATATACATACAAAAAATATTTTTGCTGCATGTTCGCTTTCACATAATTCAAAATGTATAATTATAATATAAAGCTACTTCTTACAACACCATTAATTACATCTACAACTGAAAACACAATTTTAACTTCCGTTTTTATGGAAAAAAATATATAAAACCATGCACCATTACAAATTTGCATAAAACAGCCAACAGACAAAGTTATGGCTCAATTCACTGAGATATTTAGTTACAAAATCACTCATTATCTATACTAGCTTTATACGTTATGTTTAATGCCATGAAGTCCAGTTATTTTTGCTGCTGCATCACGAACATTAAATTTTACGACCATGACGTCGTTTCCAACTATGACCGAGTACATAAAAACTGTATATAAAATATTTATCATAACCGACAATAAAACGAGTTTTACTTGTGTACCCCTGGACCCGTCAGATTCTTCTCCTTCTTCCTCCCGTTCCTTTCTGGCACATTGTTGTGGAATCCTCAGACGTGTACGACATTGATTGGGTATTACTGTTGACTAAGATAGAGTATCGACCTTTTGACGTGACGATTTGGGAACATAGATAAAATTCTAATGCGACCCCGTTCGCCGCTGAATTATTTGATGCCTGATGGCGTCGTGCCGATAATAATGGGGAATGGAGGAAAATCAATAAGACCCAAAACCCTTTAGGGCACCCTTAGACCTACATATATAAGAAAAAAGTTGTACTACATTTTTAAGAAAGGGTGCCGCTAACGAATTAAGAGAATTTTACGACCCATCAAAGCGATAAGCGTCGATTGGGTCGTGGACTTAATTGTGATATCAATTTCTTTGTTATTTTTTTGTCAAACGCTTATACTGGGTGTCACAGAATCCTGTTTATGTATAATTATTTAATAATATTTACAAATACAACGAAATTTAGTGTTTCTTAACTTGGTGTATATCATACCAAAATATAATAAAAAGCTATTAACTCAGTGCACTCCAAATGTTTTATTAAAAGGTTTTTCAGTTAATTTGGCAATAATTATTTGTATTATAATATAAGGTACAAAAACAGTTTTTAATATATGTGTATAAGAGACGGTTTAAATTCTTTTTAAAATAAAGTAATCTTTGCTACGTTTTAAAACAATCCCTTGGAAGAGAGCCAGATATTTTTCAACAAGTTTGTAATAATACGTCGATTTTCGTCTTCTTCCGCAGCTCTAACGGCTCAAATTCTAATCCGAGGACGTTATTAAAATAGTAAATCTGTTATTGTATATACATATGTACATATATTAAATAAAACAATTTAACAAAAAATGTCATTCTGTAATGAAAGGCCAATAATTGAAACAAGTAATTTCCGTATTTATAATTACTCTATAATTTTGACTTTGAGGCCATCTGTCCAATTATGGCAATTAGAATATATATATAATTGTTTTCCAGTGCATACAAACTGGATTCTTTAAGAAATCTTACAGACTATGGTATTAAGTACCCGCTACATCGAACGTATAACCCTAGGCAGATTTTTTTTTAATTACAAATGTCGAATAAATTATTATTTGGTCGCTTAATGAAAAAATGTATTTTGCACCGTTAGCTAATGTTTAAAAAAAAAACAGCACTAAATTATTTAGAAAACAGCTCGAAAAAAATGTTGACTTTACCTAGACATAGGAACTCGAAAGGTTTATCAGATAAAATATATTTATTTTTTTACGTGAAATACAAAATGTGTAACATACTATTTAACCTGATATCGATTTCCATGTTCTCATATTTACGTCTTTACGACAGTCAATGATAAAGTAACCACCTGTGTGTACATTTTAAGACAGGAGAAAATAGTATGACAGTGCATTATTTTACAAACATACTAATGGTATAAATACGAACATTATGGACTGACCTGCTATGTTTGAAACTGTATATTGTGAGTAAAACATATTTCGTAAATAATATTACATATTCTATTTCTCTAGATGAAGTACACGAATTCTTTGATAATTGCAATGCTTCCCACTGTACCGACACTTCCCATATAATATACATCTTTTTTTCACAAATCACGTTACACGATTGAAGCCATTGTGAGTCGCACAAAGCAATCTGTTCGTAATTTATGGAAGCATTGTAATTATTTTTAAATTAAAACGCGACACTTATCAAGATCGCATCCGAATAATATAGGAGCGATTGTTCCGCAGAAGATATCTTATTCTGACTCGGATGTTCTCGTTTCGGAGGCAAAATTTTCATTAACGTTTTTGGGTTAATTT
This sequence comes from Plectrocnemia conspersa, assembly GCF_051122295.1. Classification (NCBI taxonomy): domain Eukaryota; kingdom Metazoa; phylum Arthropoda; class Insecta; order Trichoptera; family Polycentropodidae; genus Plectrocnemia; species Plectrocnemia conspersa. The sequence goes on from NW_028277167.1 coordinate 10,336,209, forward strand.
GAAATTCAACCAAAAAAAAACGAAGTAAAATAATAAAGTAGATAGAGATACCAAGGCGAAACGCGATAAGCGTTTCAGATAAGCTTTATATTTATTTACATTTTGTGTACATATTATTATGTGGATATATACACTTCGCGTAATTGTTTCCGTGGCCGCCGGTCACACGTATAGAAAAACTCTAGGGCTACGTAATCCCTGGGTTTAATGTCTACGAATGAATTCAGCGTTTTTTTCTGTGTTTTGGTTTTTCCTAGACTCATCACCATAAATCCTATTAAGAGGGTTGTGAGCTGCAGCCGGCAGTTCTCAACCATTTCACATCGAATCGGCTTTGTATTCGCGCTCGTAAAGATAGCCCTTTTTTATATATTTTTAATGAAAAATATCGGATTACAATTTTTGCGGATTAAAAATATAATAAAGTGTAACAATAAAATATTTAAATTAGTGTAATTTATTAACATTGTTTCTGTTACGATTATTCAACTATGCGTAAACCATTATTGTTTGTGCAAAAGTTATGTCATCATGCAACTTGTATATTTTGAGTACATATGTAATAAATTGATAACGTTTAGTTTTTATTACGTAACTCCATAATAGTATGCTTCATAGAAAGAACAAAATTTTTATGTTAAATTTAATTCGTTGAAAAATATATCTTCTATTGTTATGTGGTACTATCCCTTAACGTTAATTCATTTTATAAGCAATTATATTTTAAATACATTCTATTTTTAAAAAAATATTAGCACATAGTGACTTTTTATGATTACTTGCAATTTTACAGATTAAAATTAAGACTAATTTTTTTAATTTTTTTTTTGAATTATAAGAATATAATTTAAATCAATACAATGATTAATTAGACTGTGTAGTTAACTGTATATTTGTTTAAAAATATCCACTGATATAATTAGCTTTTTGTATAACCACTTCACTTAAACTTTTTTTGCACGGTCCCACCCTTTCCTATGCAGCGGTATAAAAATATTCAGCTTTTGTAAATTATTTAAAAATAATCGTAAAAAGCTATACTAATTTTTTCGAAAATTTCGCTAAATTTTTAGGATCAGAATTCACAGAATACAAAATTCTGAGTTAACTCAGGCATGACCAGGAATAGCTTAGAGCTGTTTTATTTATTTTTTACCGAGATAATAATCTAGAATAGGTCGCGTAGTGATGGTTTTTGATGATTTAAGATCCACTTAATATTTGAAAAAAATCGTGTTATTTTATCAGATATGGCAATCTTCGCTCCGATGAGTATTTCTTCATTCTGGAGTACAAAAATCCTCTGCTAATTTTGCTCTTCATCGACGAGACATACATGTGGCAATAAAATATTTATTACATGTTGATGAGCGGAAAGTGTTTCAGAGTATTCGCACGAATTCGGATTTACTATCTTTACAAAAATACCCGAAGTGGCTGTGGAGGTGGTCGATCGTCAAGTGTCACTTTGTCGCATTTTTCAGATCCTCTTGCCGGCAGAATTCTCTTACAGTTCATGCGAAAGCGTTTTAAACATAAATACTTCCGTTGATGTCTTGAGAGTGACGTATGAGCAGGGATAAAGCGTTGAAGATACTCCGCTTCGTTACGCGGAGCGCGTGTCACTTATTTATTGATGAAACTCTAGTTTGTAATATCTTAAAATATGGGTTGATTGTCTGGAATCCGAGTGAAACAAAGCATTTCTTGTTAGATTATTCAAAGAAAATTTCTGAGATATCTACAAGACGTACGAGTCATCTTTGTATTTGTACCTTAGTGAATTTTTCTATGAGCATTAGGAGCAGTGTCGCTTTAGCTTTAGATTGCCCTCATAGAATCGCGATCGCGTCCCTTATTCTTGCCCGTCGCGACCATGACGTCAGCTCCTCTTGCAAAAGCCATCCCAGCTCTCAACGAGCTTGTAAAATACAAGGGTGCTTTTGATAATAGCTGTGAGAATTTACAAAAAATGTGGGATATAAATTGTTTTGAGTATTTAATGCTATAATTCTTGTTTGTGTAATGATGGCTATTATAATGGCCATCATGACGCTTAAAAAAATCCTATAAGCTATGGTGATCAGTATTTTAATAAAAAAGTGATTTTAAAATTAAATGTAATATTTTTTACCAGTTATAGAATATTTTTGATGAATTTGATATTAAATTTATAATAAAACAAACATTTAGATACCGTATATTATATGAATCATTTATTAGTGTGATACCACATTCATAAATATTTAAAATGTCAAATTTTTTTAATCTTAGAAAATAAATAGCAATTAAGGAACAACTTTTATAAATGGTTTAATAAACACACCCTAGAAATTTGTTTATTTAATTATTTTTTTATAATATTGAAATATTATCATAGAATCAAAGAATAAAATTATTGTTATGTTTTTGAATTGATGCATAGCAATATAATATATTTATAACATGTGTCCTAATTAACACATATAATTTTAATAAATCACAGAGCATTAATCTAATGTAAATTATATAAATATTTATATAGCTATTAAAAAAAACTATACATAAATATTTAAGTAATGTATTGTTTATATAATCATCACCACACAAATGCGATATAATAATCGCATCATATTAAAGCAATAAACGTTTCATATATTTAGTTTTATGAGATAAGTTATTTTTGTGTATTTTAACGCTTACATCTTTTTTTATTTAAAGATATATTTTTTTTAAATATATTGCACCTTATAATTTGTATTTTTTAACTAACTTTCTCAACAACGCTAACCACAATAAAAATAATAAACCATTTTGTCGATATATCTCTGTACTGAAATTTTGTTTTGAATGTTTTTGTACGTGGTGCCATTTTGACTGCTGATTCGCAAGTTTTTTGTCAGTATTCCCCCATTTCGGCCGGACGCTAGTTACCGCCTGATGGATTATGTTCCGCGTATACATTGTACGGACTCAACCCCTGGGGATTAACCCCACGAATCGGTATATTAGTATTACGTCATACTCGTTTTTAATTAAACACGAGAGCGTTTCGAAAACTTGACATCCGAATAAGCCGCCGTCCGCGTATGGTGAAATATATTTTTAATTAGGTCTTAACTTATACGAGAAATGTATGTTACTAATTTTCTTGTTTATTATTTTAACTAATGCGTCTTTGTTTTGTCTTTTCAGGTGAGTCTTGTCGAGGGGTAAAACGAGCGTAACACAATGTCCGCATTTAGAGACGAAAGGGGCCAATTTCTCAAAAGAAAAGGGGGTAAGTGTGAACCGTTGTATCGCATTACTTTGACGCGGCCTCGTTACAATATCCTGTTCTCGGGTCGGATAATGCCTTTAAAGGTGTGTTGGGTACAAAACATTAACATAAATATATTTTTTAATACAAAAGAAAAATAGCGAAGGAGGAATCATATTTTTTCAATTTGAACAGTATATCAATTATTATTCTTGAGCCAGAGTTTCGGGATTTAAATATGCTATTATCTTATTTATTATGTCTTATTCTAAAGCTCACATGTAACTCCAGTTAACTTAATTCAATAAGAAATATTTTTTTGCTTTTAATTCAGAACAACTCTTATGCAAATCATAAAAAAATCAATACTCATGCAGAATGTTCCTAGAATTTTCAAAAAAACATCGATATCTGTAATAGATTTCATTTACACATAAACCAATCGATCTCGTGTAATCTTTATCTTGATTATTTCATATCTCTATAAGTAATGCATTTACATTATTTATAAACCAAATTTTATACCAAACGAATGGCAATTATTGTGAAGCTCCTGTATTTACACACATATTATCCAACATCATTTACTTTGCCAGGACAATCTTGTTTTGCTCATTGGCTCTAGCGTTAATGACAACTGAACCCATTGGACAAAATGTCTACCACATTTAACTCCAGAAGCTTCAGTAAACGTTAAACTATGAACATTGCTCTGAATGCCCGAGTGATTTGATATTTTAACACAGTAAAGTACACTAACCATATATTTTAAGTTGTTATTGTTATGAGTTCCTAACTATTTACTTAGATAATTGTACTTGAAAGCCATTGACATTTTCTCGAAAAACAATTTTCGATCGCGGTTAGACTTAACCGTCGGATTTCTCGCGACTCCTCCTGGAGTAAAACCCCGTGCGCGCACTCTCCCGGTGCCTTCCCTAATCCCGAGCGTCATGTCGGGATTAATACCGGCTTACAAAAGTAGTTTGGCCTATTACCTCGGCGGGGTTGAACTCGAAATAAATTTCTTAATAAGCGGGGCGAAGTTCGAGGCGCTCGCGATCAAACTTTCCGGCAATTCCCAGGGGCGGTGGCGTCGTCAAACGAACTTAGCAGTCATCCATAAGTTAGAAACTGTTAACCCGGTAAATGCCAATGTTGACCCAAAACTGTCTACTTTCATTTGCTAGGCAAAATATTAAAGAAGTGCGACAAAACATGTTATTCAATTTTGAATACATGGTAAGAGACAAAACTGTTTAAACCACAATATTGTTTTAATTGCAATTAAAGATAAACATTTGTGATCTAAATTTTTATTTATTATTCAAATATTGTATAGTTAACTATGAAATATTTGTAGTTATAAAGAATTAAAAAATACAGTTTTAATAATGAATATAGAAGTATGCAGTATACCCCAAAATATATTTCTATGATAAATTACTTTAGACTAAAAATAACAATTATTTGTTGATTTAGAAGAGATAAAAAATCGATACTAATTATTGAGAAATTCTACTGCTGCACAATGATTTCTAAAATTTCAACAATTATAAAGTGTATTCTCCTCTTAACTTTTTTGTTAGCTATTAGTTATTTACCATAAAGATAAGTAGATAAATTTCGCAAAACAAAAAAGGGTAAAATTCAGCTTTAGATAATGCAGTAGTACATCGCAGTTAACATCAAATATTTAAAAAAATAATATACAACTGTGTTTTGAGGGCTAGTTAATTTTTAGTAATTTTAGAAATACATATATAAAAATATGAATAACGAATAGTTAAACAAAACTAGTGAATTTATTCGGTATTTAAATTTTCGGATTAGTCTGGTACGAACCATTTCTATGATATTTTAAAATAAACTAGTAGTTATCATTATTTTTATTTTAAAGATACAAATTGTCAGGTTTTTATTATAAATATAATAATCCCAGTTAATATTTTATATGTAATTTACAAGTCTGTAACTAAGAACACTTTTTTTAAAGCCTTTTCTGCTCATTTTCATATCTTTATTTATTATAGTGAGCCAGAGAACGAGATTTTGATTCTAACTTTATATAACTCTCTATAGGTTCTTTTTTTTTTTTTTTGATACCCACTGGCTTTACTTTTGACCAAAATTGAGCTAATTCCATGTATAGAGTACAAAGTCGTCATTTTTTTTCAAAAATTGGTCAAGTTATTATTTTGCTTAACAAGATTTTTAACCGTTTGTATGCCACGGATGCTTTATGAATCTCTATCGAGACACGACCGTATTGCCACGACTTTCTACGAAGCTCTTACAAAAAATCTCATTTATGCTTTGAAATGACATAACAAGACTTTAGGTATTTAAAGCCATATATGGAAAAACGCTCAAAATTATTACCACTCTAGCATAAAATGGTTTAAATTATATGTTAACTTTTCAATGTCGCCAGGGCTGTCAAAAACAACTTGACCCTTTGTAATTTTTATTAATAATGGTTGGAATTACGGTCGTATATTACACCAAGGTACTTTTGCACATAAAGGTAAACTAGTACGGAAAAGCCGTTTTATTGATGATATAACACTGTTTGTTTTTAATATGCTTTTATTAGCATTAAAATGAGCATAATTTCTGTGGCAAATCTCCCACTTCGAGAACACATTTGGTTTTGAACCAATATTCGAAGATCTAACTCAAAAGCGTGACACACCACACCGTTTGTTTCATGTCTCATGTTTGGACGGAATAGCGTCTCAGATTAGTAACTCTGAGGTTGGGGGTTCGAGCCCCGGCAGCGGCACTCGAATTTTTATTTATAAAAATTGCGCTATTATAAAAAACCGGCCCCAGCTGCAGTGACATCTATTGGTTATAAATTGTATTATATATAATAATTTATAATTATTAATATAGATGTCACCGATTTCCAGACTTTCAGTCTAGTGGTTAATACGTACTTGTAGGTATTCATTATATCTGATTGACTTACTCAGTTGGTACAGATTTATCACATTGTAACGCATTGGGCTTACGTCTCTCAGATTACAGCGGAAGATTTAACAAAAAATAAAATAATGTCTCATTAAAAACATTGAATTTATTTCAAGCACGGATAATCTGCAAACCGGATAATCGAAAGTACACTGTATATTTAGAATTAACAGCGAGATAGATGTGGACCGAATTATTAATGGCAAATATTACTTTTTTTGGTATCTTTTAATGTCGACTTTTAAAGATATAGTACTTTAAATGTTTAAATATTAAGCTAGATTATATTATATGCTTTATTATGAAAACAAAGTATTTATGTAAATGGTAATACTTATTTTTTTCAACCGTAAAATAAGCAATGCCTTTTCAGAATTATGATATAAAGTAGTGCCTTGACGTATAAGTTTAATTCATTTCGTGACAGAGCTCGTATATCAAATTAATCATATTTCGAGTCAATTTTCCTTATTGAAATGAATCGAAATGTCATTAATCCGTTTCAATGGTTAAATAGAAATGCATTAAAAGAAATACATACTACCTAAATTAATAATAAAGTTTGTTTTTATGTTACGTAATACATTTTTTGCTCGTATATCGAAAAACTCGTAAGTTAAGTCACTTGTAAGTCTAGGTTTCACTGTATATTTGTTTATACAATATTATACAAAATTAGATTATTTAAATTATTTTGTAAATGTTTTCGCTTAATAAATATACTCGTTGGTTACGATAAATATACTATGGAAGTACGATTTATATTGTGTAATGCAAAGCATACCATAATTATTGTGACACATCCAGGTCACCTAAAAGTATAGCCACTCTCGTGTATATAACACAGCATGAATTACACGAAATGCATATCTAACATTCAAACTGTATACACTCGAGTGATACATTTATTCCATATACTTACTAAAAAAACACATACATCTTATTTTAAACATTTTTTACCCCTAAACACAAAATGGTAATTCGAGCTATCTCCACATCTTCCCGCAAGTCGTTATTTCCGCGCAAATTAACGCCGACGTAGCCAACGTAATAGTTAAGCCTTGATATATTGTTTGGCCATTTTAACACAATAAACACATGCGCTCGTCAACGCCGCTACAACGCGGGCAAATTGCTCGGGCTGCGCGACGCGGTAGGGGCACGCGTTAAAAATAAATATTTTTTTATCGCGAAATAACAAGGCGCACCCCGAGTGTGAAAAAACGCGGGCCATACATCTTCGCCGTAATCCAACCTAAATATATCACCATAAATTGCGTTCCTGGGGGACTTCTTTTTTCGGGTCCCCGGTCGCGCGTACGTGCTACGTAGTACGTACCTAGGTACTAAGGGGCTGGCCGAAAAGCCGACCTAAGTGGAGGGATGCTGTATCTACGCCATGCATTATGTATCTCGGGGCTGTGTAGTCCATGACAGCTTATCAGCCGAGACACCTATATATATATATGTGTGCACACTAGTCTAGGTGTATCTACCGCTATTCCTCACACTGCTGTTTACCATGACGCCGCAACAAGGCGCCGCGACGTCCTCATCATGTTTATGATACCTCTATTACATTGAATTGTTTCTGGTATAGTTACTCAATAAAACTACTAGATACTCTCAACTGTATTCTTTTTTTAATTTATATTATATTGCTCGGAACGAATGCCCGGTTGAGCAATTAACAAATTACTCTAGTTAAAATATATATTAATTATAATTATCACTAAAATAGCTAGTGCGCTGATGTTTTATTAATCTGTTTATATGTATTCATAATAATGCATATAAAGTAGTTTTATAGTAATGTTATTTTATATGCACCAAATTAAAATTATATTATGTTGTATTTACTCATACTGCATAATTTGATTCGCGTACCGTCTCTCTGGATTATTGCGGATTTTGTTGATGAAAGGGGTTGAAAAAATACAAATTTGCATCTGAATAACACCAGAGAGCGAAAAACCACAGATTTAATTCTAGATAGTTCAGAAGCAACAGCTTAAACCTCTCTTTATTGATCGAAACCTTACCCCCGCTCTTTCATAGCTTATAATGTTATTTATACATTTTTAAAATCATTATACAGTTTTTACTGTAATATTTATTCCTCCGATTTATTAAGACACCAATATAAAATGATTAAGGACAAATTTTGTGTTACCAAATTAGGTGGAAATCTGAGAAAGACCTGACGTTCATGATGAATAAATTCCACTTGATTAATTTGTAATAAATGTTGACACTAAGGACAAATTTTCCGTGTATTATTTATGAGAAAATATATTTTAAGCTACAGCAGCATTTTTTTTTATTTATATTATCGTTAAATTAATATTTTTCTTTCCTTGATGCTTCACTTTTTTAACTGTATAATTTAGTGGTGAATTATATTAGGTAATAATCTTTATTGAGCATCCGTAATGAGATAAAATAATCTTATTGAAACATATTAGCATTTTAAATTAACTATATGATAAAGCTTATGTCGCATTTATATGTATGTACATACGTTATAATTGTCATCAAGGGAGTACGGTGTTCGGGGGTAGACAGGTTCGTTATGCATTCAGCTAACATAGCCGAAGAACCGTATGCAATATAAGATGATGACTGGAAACATTTATAATTATGACAGTGATAGATGACAAAGAAAGGTTGGTTCGAACCCCGGCAACTTTACAAATGATCCGCGGAGAGTTTTAGAGTGGCCTCGGCGAAAACTTTCGGACAGAATATTTATCGGCTCCGGTTGCACTCGCAAAAGTTTTACGCAAACATTAATTTTATACAGTTGTGACCGCCTTTTTTCGTCCTGCTCTCTCTCACTCTCACTGTGCTTTTTTCCATATCAAAAAGACGATTGATTGATCGCTAGGTCGCTTCTGTATAATCGACGTTGTTTTATAACTTTTGCAATTATGTGCTTGTCAAAGTTTGCTTACATAAAAAATGGTAGCTACGAAATGAAAAGGGATTAAGGAGAGCTTTGAAGCATTGTTAATGTTTCATTTTTTCAATGGATTGTAAATATAGTGACTTCGCGAAATAAACATAATTTGTTTTCAAGAAGAAAAAACAGTCTTAATAATTAAGAAAAAAATATATTAAATTCTTTGAAAAAAAATAAGCTTTCCTTAAAAGTTTATATAAAGCTCTTAACATAACACATTGAAACGCTATAGAGCTTTGACAAAAATATTTCAACGACACGTTCTTATTGTCAGTCTTAAAATTAACGCTTAATAAAATAAATGTAATGTGGTTTATGACGATATACGATATATTTTAAATTAGGGTTGTAGATGACACATTTAATCGTTCTGTTTTGTTCAATAGAAGTATATATTTGAAAGTGAAAATATAATATTTTATATAAATGTGCATGCATGAAATATCCTTATTTTATATTTCGGTTAAATCAAATATAAAGTAAATAGATTCTCTTTCTTCAATATTCTTATACATATTTATCAAACAACTTTTTTACATATTAAATACGTCACATTTATGACAAGAATATGTTAACTAGCTGAAAAATTTAAATTAATGACCATACGTAGCTTAGCGTAGTAGATATTATAACTATTTATTTATCAAATAATAGTGGTAGTATTTTTAATAAAATTTATATTTTTAAACGTGCAACCATAAAGTATTATTACCATATTATAACTAAAGTATATTCTCGATTATGCAGGCTAATGCTAAAGAGGAAAGGCACAGATAATTATAAAATACATCTGTATTTTATAATTATTAAAAAAAAAATATGATAGTTTGGACTATCTAGTCCAAACTATCATATTTTTTTTTGCTTAAAGCGAAGAAGAAACTGAAAACGTTACATTTTTTTATATTAAATAATTTTTCATTTGCTAGTAAATATTTTGCTAACTCGAGATTTTTTTATATTTTGCAGAAGTCATATAACGTTATTCAATCAAAATCTCAATTCAGACTTAACGTTATTCGCGTCGCATATTCAATTACTAAAATCTGTGATTCTCGTTTGGTTTTAAGAATCTCTCAATATTTTTTTAATATCAGTAAAAAAATTCTAATTGCTTCTATAATAGTTCGAATCGCATACGAACCTTAGTGTTTTTAAATTTCTATCGTGTCTGGGAGATTGGAATTAGTGATTATTATATATTATAATTCCGATCGATCATCACAAATTAGGTTTACCTAGATTTTATAATGTCACGGATGAATATCGTGGTGTAAAATAAAAATAAAAATATCGCTATATTCGAATCGTCTTTGGTTTATGTAGTTCAGTAAAGCTTCAACAAAAGTTAAGCTGTCTTATGACTAATATAATTGTTAGTATTTTCTTTATTTGTATTCTTACTATCACTTTCTTCCTATATTGTTTGATAGACAATAGACATTCAATAATTAAAACCCCGGATCATTTGAATCGTGATCAAATCACTACTCAATGTTTTCTCAATTGACAATGTATTTTTAATTTTCCGATAATCTGCATCATCCAGATACATCATTTCAATATTTTTTATACATATATTTACACGTTAGAAAGAATCTTTTGATCAGGATTGTGCTATTCCATGTAAGCCAATGTCATCATTTTTTGATCAAGACATCATCTTCTTCAGCAAGTCTTGAGAAGAACAGCATGATAAAGCCGTTCCATTGATTATGTAGCATCTTGATCCTGATGAAACTTATAACGTTTTCAATATGCTTATATTCGGATAAGAAAGGGAATTATCTATTTCTGATACTACTTTATGTGATAATTCTTTACTTTTTTAAAAATTCTCACTTCAGGCATCAATTTTGTTTTGAACCAATCTTCGAAAATGTCTATTCATACATGCTTTTTTTGCTTTTAATAATCAACAGGATTTTTTTTATTTCAATACACTAAAATTTAGGGCATTAAAATAAAAAAAATGCTTAAAGTTTAAGCAAAAAACTTTTATTATCAAAAGTTTTATATTATGATTCAAGTGCAATTTTTCAACATTTAACTGTAATACGCCTGTTAAATGATTTTCAAAATAGGAATTGATTTCAAAAAATATGTTTTAAGCACAGATGCGAGAGCGCACTGAATCTAACTGAAATTTAGACATTTTTTTAAATCCGACGACAAATAAGCATCATTATTTTATAATTTATTTTTATGTAAATATTCAACAACGTATATCCATACAAAGTACGCATTTTCTACGTATTCATAAATTCACTTTTCACGTTTATATGCGGCGACTGTGTATTTACTCTAAACTTATTATTTACACCGGCGTCCCGTTGAGAATGTGACAGAATTTATTAGCTCCTAAAATCTATAAATCAGTCGCTTGTACATTTTTCCTTTAACTAAAAATACACATACACCAAAATATGAATAATGCAACAATACCGAGAAAGAGAGTTTTAACACAATTTTCACTTTATTAAAATAAAATCTTCGATCCATTGAGTTAAGCTCTTAAATCATTCCATATGTTGCCAATATAAATATTTTAATATTATGTATATATAATATTTATCATATAAGCCGCTCATTGTGTGGTAATATGAGTTTATAGGCGTATGAATACAATTTTCCTTTTGAATATTTTATTACCATATATTACACATATATTCGTATATGTATGTATGTATGTATATATTTAGCAAGCTTCAATGCGTTCAGATATTCCTATTATCCCCATTTCGTGTATACTTTTCCCGGAACACGTAAGTGAATTCTGTACAAACCGTGATATGTTGTATGTAATCCGAGATAAAGATAATTGATGTCGATCAATCCATGCGGCGTCGGAAATACGGCTAGCCCATATCGGAGACCTAACCCATAAGGGCTAATGGACAATTTTGCTCGTACGGCCTAAGGTGGCCGTTCAATAAGGCGAAAAATGACCTACATAGTGCGAGATCACTATGACGACCCATCGGGAAAATGGAAAAGCTCTACGGTGCGTGTGTTAAACTCTAAAAATGTGACCAGCAATGATTAACGAGGGAATCACATGATGTGTTATGAAACGAACGGAAAATATAAACACATATTAGGATTAGGGCATTAGGGCGCTTTAGTGTTGATTTTGTCGAAATTTGGTAAACGGTGCTGTAATTTCCGACGCCTGCGTGTTTGTAAAATTATCTGTTCATTATTTCATGTATTATTCACAATCAGCTGATAAATTGTTCTGTCAAACTGTATCAATATTTAAGAAATGGGTTCATAACTTAAATATCGATTTTAATTTATATTGTAGTACTTCTTACAAAGAATAAGCAATCAAATTTTTGTTTACATACACATATATAATCTACATGTTAATAGTTAAAAGCTTATCATTGAAGACTCTTATTATCATTAAAGATAATCATTTAAGACTTTTTATTTTTCTTCTAACCTTTGCATTAATGCTGTTAATGTTTTGTGTCGTAATTGAGATTGTCTTGTACAGTTTCTATATGTTAGTTATACGTAAAGGTGCAAATATTAAGCACTTCCTTTTTATTTTTATCGGAATCTATTTTTCAATCAAATAATATTTGCCTTTTACTATTATCTAAACTTATAGCATAATCAATAAAAATACTAAATAAGTATCTGCACAAATCGATTTATTGCATATATAGAATAAAAATTAAAGAACCATTTAATAATACATCGATTTTAATCTTGTTCATGCCTGCCGAGAGGGAGGGGGGAGGTAGCAAATTCCCAGGGTCCGTTCTACTTGAGGGGCTTAACTCTTATTTGTCATCGGATTTAAAAAAATGTCTAAATTTTAGTTAGATCTGGGAGAGGATTATCTTTGTTTAAAACATAACAAGAATATATTTATAAAAAAAGTAAAAATCGACCTCAAATAATCAAATAATCTGTTTGAAATGTATATATATAATTTGTACTGATATATTTCAGGTACAAGTTCCTTTAGCCCTTTTTATACATACATAATATGCAGCTCTAAAATGTCTGAAACTTAATTTGACAGTTGCGAAACGTCCATTTGCTGTTCAAACCCAAAGCTAACCAAATGAAAGTTTTAAAACTAATTATAGTTTTAGTACTTTTATTAGATCAAGTCCGAATTACAGACTAACCCAACTCATCTCTCAGGGGAAAATAAGCGAAAGAATAAGTACAGATAATGTCGCTTCTCACATATTGCTTTTTGTTTGTTACAAGTTTGTCTTCATTTCGATATTGCACTATGTTTTAAAAATATGATAGCTATCCTTACCGATATTATTATGGACTTCTAATATAATAGGGCTGATCAAAGTATATTCAAACCGAATTTTGGTCACTAGAAGAGCGCAAAAACAATTATCACTTCTCAGAAGGAAAAAATTCACGTCAAAAGCAATAAAATCGTGTCGGGGCCGTCGCAGTGGGAATGCTCGGTAACGAGCGTTCCCACTGCGACGGCGACGGCATGATTTTATTGCTTTTGACGTGGATTTTTAACTTCTGAGAAGGGATAATTGTTTTTTGCGCTCTTCTATTGGGCAAAATTTGGTTTAGATGTGCTTTATTCGATTCTCACTCGTAATATTGTTATAAAAAGTCTAATAATAGAATATATTTATTTTTATTTTTATGTTTATGCATTTCTTTAATCTATGTTCTAATTTTTTGTGTATTTTAATGCTTTCTTGAATTTTGCATTTAGTGTATTTATTTATAATTTTTCAACATTAACATTAATCGTCAATTTAAAAAACATATATTATTTGATTTTGTTATTTATGACAATTTATTTTACCGTCAAAGAGGACAATAGGTTTGTCAGATGTATATTTTTGTGCTTTTACATATTATATATTTTATCTTGTGATATATTCTTAAAAAAATATGTCTCAAAATAATATTTATAGATTCCAAAAATAAATTGAGATCAAATTTAAATATAAACGAGCATTCTTGACTAAAATTTCTCACGATTCCAATTGAAGCATCTGCTTCATCGCGTAATGCACCAGCTCACACAGTAGCACACAATTTCTTTATATTTACATTTCATTGTATAACTTTTATTTTGTATTTATTCCAGCGATTTATTCACGCGGCCGTTTCTAATTGTAATATTTATGATCTATAATACGTTTTTCAAATATTTATGCATATTTTTGCAACTAATAATAGCCATTGCGACCAATGAACCTACTTGTCACACGAATCGTTTCGGATTTTTTTGCAGTGCAAACAAATATTACTTTTTTTTATTTATTTTTTCTTGACGATTTTTCTAGAAGCCATCCGCGGTGGAAGGGTTAAAAACCTCGTTAACTATAATTTTTAATTAAAAATATTGTTTATATATTTATTTATTTTATTAATTTATTTGGCTAATATAGCTAATTTTTACATAACTGAGTCTGCTGTAATAATATTAGACCAAAAAAGTGGAAATTTAAATGATTGTTTTGTCGTTTTGTCCCACAATAACATCTGCCATTGAGTGACAGGCATCGACAATAATAAAATTGGTTCTAATATTTCTTTTCAAGTAAACACTGTGCAATTTGTAGGTTAGATCGGTAAAGGGCCAGATATCGATTGGTCTCTAGTTTAAGATCGGCAAAATGTTGCATCATCTCACCTTAGAGTCCTGTGTTTTGGTCATAGGTTAATTAAATGTGTGATGGTCATTATAGTCAATTGGACTCTCAGCTCCAGAGTTGTATTGCTGATCTGTTAATGTGCTTTGTAGCCCTGAAACAAATTTTAGTTAAAACACTATTTCATAATTACGAAGATATTTGCGCAATGTGATTTTACACACGTTTCAGCAATCAGAATCTTAAACGAAATATCTACAGAGATAAAATATTAGTCAAATACACATTTTCACGTTTTTTTCGAATGTGACTTTTGAGCAGATAAACAGAAATTTTCCAAAAATATAAAATTATTTTTTAGATTTCTTTAGCGAAGGGTTTGAAAATATGTTTTGTGTCCCGCATTGATATCTATAGTTGAATATAGCTATAATTTTAATCTTTAAATGGGCGTACCATCATTGCCATAAACTATATTTGAGCACAAATCCCGTGATCCTTTTCTCTAATCGACATTTGACATCTGCCGACGTCTGCGGGTCCCCGTCACTAATTCACGCCGAGTCCCCCGGCGTCACGTCAACATAAAGATTAGAGACTCCTCAGTCACGAGTTTGACAAGTCATTCGTAATCATTAGCGGTTCGAGGAGTGCGAGCCCGCCGGGTATTTCCGGATGACAAATTGTAAGCTTTTTTGTCACGTTTATGATTTACTCTTCCGTTTAGTTTTACGCTTGTAAAACATCACCTCTTCTTTTTCCGCTTATTATTTATGGAAGAGTAAGCTCTCACACACCGCGGATGATAGGATTTTCACGTCGCGTTTCGTGAGATTGTTTATTCGACTCTCTTCGCCGTAATAATTTTCATAAGTTATTATACAATTATCTTTACTTTTTATACCTTCTGCCGTGTGTATTTTTGGGACGGATGAAGTTTGAATAATAAATATCGGAACGCGGCGTAAATCATACGTTCAACTGCTACTTCTTATGCCTGGGCGGATAATAAAAAATATCGTTAAGGTGCTATTGGATATTATAGGCACATATAACGACTGTTACCCGTCGAAAGATATGTTATTGCTTTTGAAATAAATTTCAGAACATCACTGAAATTATACCAATTGACAGGAAAGGCGTCTTTAAATAGATTGCGCTTAAACTTTATTTTGGGACAACACACTAGATAACAATAAAATTTTATTAGCACTCTAATCGAACAGTATTTATTAGATTATTCTATAACAGCATCAAACTTAAAAATATCCTGATCGATATAAATAATATATAAAATAATATACAAACATACTTAGAAAACGGTAAAATTTGAGGATCTTGCTTTACATTGAATTTGTATTAAAATTGCTAAGAATAATACATATTATTTCCCTCTCATAACAACACGAGAAAATATGTTTCTTAGTGCATTATTCTACCAACATACATTTTGTGTTAATACGCACAAATTTATGAGCTTGTCTGATATATTTATATAAACATACGAGATCAAAGATAAACCATGTGATTTATACTCCAGGATGATTTGTGATATAAAAATAGAGCAGCATCCCCATCCTTAGATAGTATCAAACCATTCCTAATTAGTACTAAAATAGAATTGGTATCTAAAAATAATATTTCCGAATCTTATTAAAATATAAAAATCTCCTTACGTTTCGTCACGGATTCGGCTGCCATAATCCGTTATGACATCCAAGAAAAGCTCCGAACCGCAAAGGGAGACAAAAAGTGTAGCCGTGTAGCGACTTTGGAATGTTTTCAGCATTATAAGAGAGCGCCAAGGTAAACACACATACCCAGGAGCATGTCTGAAAATAAATTCGGTCCGTATGCAACGGGCATGTCCAAATTGTAACGAATGCGCCGGTGCGCAGCTAATGTGATTTATTTCTCCAAATAGCTCCATGCTGGGTTTTCAGTTTGTTGGTAGATATTGCAGGATTCGTATTTTGCGACGAAGAACGCACTTCTGAAGAAAATTCGCCAAATCGATTCCGAAACAGAAAATCTGATTATTGGGTCAGGACTTACCTGGCGCTATTTCGTTTATTGTAGAAAAAGTAGGTCAATTCTTAAATGGATGTCAAAAATGATAAAATATAGATGACAGGTGACAGTGCCTGACGCAAATGCGACACATGCTTATCAAATGTGATAGTTACGTTGTAAATTATAAATTAATACTGCAAGATAAAACAACATACAAATATATAAAAAAAAAATATTGCATCAAACTCCTCGTATTTTATTATTTATGACATATCCGTTAAAAACTCAATGAAAAAAAATGATTTAAAATAATATTGTTGTAATTTATGAAGTTATTTTTCTTAAGACATTGAGTACAGCAATCTATGTATTTATACTTTTCTTTGATGCAGCACTGAATTATCTACAGCCTATTTGTCCCCTTTTTTGTTTTGTGAAATTTATCTTATTATCTTTATGTAATAAAATTATATTAAGATGAGTTATTGCAGTGTGGAATTGTGCGCTCAGCTGATTCACAAGATAATTGCAGTAGTATGCGATCAACATGTGCTTAGTTCATAAGCACGAAATCTTGTTAAAGTTTGTAGACTTTTTGAGACCTTCCAAAGTTTTTGACAAGTGTCTCTTTTTGAGTATCTCTTTTTTGTTTCGAAAGTTTTATAGTTTTTATCATTAACAAAATACGTTTCCGTCAAGCATTATTAGTCTATGGCACAACCCATTTTTTATTGAAATGAAGGAACTTTAAACCTGTATTAAAATTATTTTATTCAAATATTTTTTTAATAATGTTTAAAGCAAGTTTACTGCGCGGACTTGTGTAAAGTGTTAAAAATTCATAAATTTAATTAAGTACGCATAATTATATTTTAAACGAGTTCAGCATGTTTAATGAATTTTATCGTATTATTTTAAAAACATAATTGATAAAATTAAATTTATTTATAATACCTGAAACCAAATATTTTTTTCTTAAACTTCTTTCATTCGTTAACATTTATTAAAGAAAATATTTAGAAACAGATTTGTTTAGCAGATGTATTATTTTATTTCTAGCTACAAATTACATACCATAACTATATTCTATAACACGATAAAAAGTATAAAAAACAAATATGTGATAGTTATGCGTCTTTACATCATCTTTTCTTTATTGACCCGCTAGACCGTTTCTCTGGGTTCCTTTGAAATGCCAACAAGACGATTTTTCTTCTCAGAAAATTTAATATATATATCCACGTCTATTTTTTGCAAAAAATTTCACATGTCAGCGTTTCAGTCGAACACGTTCGAGCCAAAGAAAAGCGTCCGCCGCGCGTTTATTGTTTCAAAACGTGTAGTAACACAATAAACGTCTCTCTCACTGACACGAACTTCAAACGGCGATATTTCTGCCAGACCCTAGTTGATTTAACACGTCGTTCAATTTGCGGTGCTATCAAAATTTCAGCAATGCCGATTTGCGCACACATACACATACACCATAGTACGTTTGACGCGTGCGAGTGCCTCGATGACGTATGAATGCTCCGACTTGACGTATGGGGCGAAAACTCTAGTTCCCCGAACGTGTGCGAAGGCTAAATTATACGTGATGGCCTGTCTTTCATTCTATGGTTTCGCCCTAATTTATAATCGAGGTATGTACGCTTGCGCGTGATGCCAGCCGGCGAAAGCTCGTTCGAATTTGGGAAAATTCGGGAACAGTTACTGTTGAAATTCAGCAATTAGAATTGGCACATGTGAATTTTTACCGATCTTTGACCCTCTCTAGTATATCTTAAATTACGTTAACCACATTTCTTGGTCATTTCGATCTATTTTAATCTCAAAACTAAGGACTGTTGTTACTCGATATTAAAAAAGCTTTTATTATTACGATATACCGCGACGACGTCCGATTATCTCGTCGGCGTCCGACTATAATCACTGCACTACACTCTCCGGAAGGTGTCCGAAGTGAAGTCGGCCAATACCTACGACTTCGAGTAAGCGACCACACTGTCGCAAACGTCATTCACCAACGTGAATGACGTCCGGACGGCGGCCTCTGTCACGTACAGTCGGCATATTTGCGCGCGATTGAAAAATGTGCCAAATAATCGCAATTTTTAAATTGTCTTATTATTAAAAGTACGTTACTGATAATTATAAAAGTTTATGTGGGCACTCACCAATACAATATCAGTGAAAACTTTTCGGTCGTAAATATTCAATTTACGCAAAATCTTTGTCGGCTTTTGCAAAATGCCATATGGCATAAAAATGATACTTCAGAATACGAACACCACATCTGTGACTATCCTAGAATTCGTCGCCATCGATTCTAAGTAAGAATTCGTTATGGTGTGATATTTATATAAACCGATCTAGAAAAATACATAAGGATATTCGAAACGATTTTTTTTAACAAAATCAAGTACCACTAATTACTTTTCAATTAATTAATTTTATATGAAAAAAATATAATAACGATATTTTTTAGAAGAATATACTTCAAAAATATAATTAATCCCTTTTTGTGCCCTAAAATATTCAAATATGTCAGTTAGAGTCTGTTGAAGTCCTCGATAAGCATGTGGTATTATAACTTGACCACGTGACCACGATGCAGCGCTCGACATGCGTGTTAACCATAGGAAGCCTACGCGCATACTGAAATTGAACCGAGTTACTCGTTCTACCTCAGTTTGCGAAACACCATATCATTATCTCTTTCACTGTCGTCACTTAACACGCGAGAGAGCGAAAGGGGAAGTATCTCACCGCTCGCGCTCGAAAGAGCAGCTCCGACGTCGGTCCCTTTGACTTCAGTCCTTTTGCCGACAATGTTCGGAAGCTGGTCAAGTCGACTGAATTACACCCACTTTACATCTCGTTCTCGGTAACCTCGCACAAATTCCGAGCGATTTTAGAGCGGGCAGAACCGAACTCGACCGAAGTAACCCACTATATTCTCCGTCCTTGGCTATCCTTGGCCAACTTCCAGAGAGTATAGTGCAGGCATAACACTTAAATCTTAATCAAAGTTATATTTTATATTGGTGCAGAGTAATTATATAAATTATGATATTGCGCCATTAATATTAAATAGAACGGTGGCTCAGTTCTGATATATTTGTATAAATATTTAATGCTATTTAATAATACTATTATTAGCCGGATTAATGTATCGACATGTTAATAATAATATGTAAAAGTTTTATTATATTATATTTTTGTACTGAATGACCCTTAATTGATTAATGATATCAATGGGCAATTATTATTAAATTACACTCATCCATTCAAAGCCACGGCGTTTAATTCGCTTTGTAATTAATATAATTTAACGTTTTTTTTACCTCCCACCCCCCACGAGCGCGTTAATTCATTTTTCATCATTACGAATTTGCATACTTTAGCATTTTTCGCATATTTTCCCACCGCGTAGGCTTGTTCGTTTCGAGTATTAACAGTTGGCGTATTTTGCCGTTTTAAAAAAACTTTTTTACTCGCGCCGGTCCTGTTTTATGACCGTCGGTTGCGTTTCGTTCTCTACCCTAATTTATGTATTTCTTTCATTTTTTTGCAAGTTATATTTTCTGGCAAGAAACCGCGGATTTGCAGCGCCATATTTTAAAACAAAGATAGGGGAGAGAACCATATATTGAAATACCTTTCATTCTTGAAACAACATAAATTATAAGCGCCCCGCGTGATCTGAGAAGAAATTCTTTCTCTCAATATACCTTGTAAAGAATGTACCGAAAAATGTACACGCTATTAATGGCATAGTATTTCAAAAGACTGACTTACAATGTATTTACATTTTTTAACGAATTTTATGTAACTTAATTGCTGTATTACACAAACACCAACTTGAAACGCATTATAGATAATTTGACTCAATTTTAATTCGCTAAAATCTGTAACCCATATTTTAAAATACGAAAATATACGCCACTCTCTTAGTGCTTATAACTGTTTACTCGTCTAAAAAGATTTTTTTGTTATGAAAACTCATGAGAAAAAATACGTTTTAAATTAATCACACTTGTTGATCTTCAAACACGAAAGACAGTTTTTTTATGCTTTGTAAATCTTAGTCACAAGCTGTCTTGATATCTAATTAGCGAGACGTGGTAGCAGTTTGAGAGTGACAAATGTTTTTTTAATTAGAGCACGCCGACTTTGTTTGCTGTACAAAAGCACAATATCTCCTCAGCTGTGCAATAATAATATTTTGACGTTTAATTTTGCTCCTGGAAGATTGATGAGTCTAATACGGTCGTTGTTTTTTCCCTTTCGCTCTTTTGGTGCCCGCACATGTCTCTATAGTCTCTCATGAACACGATGCTTTTGTATATATATATATATATATATATATATATATATATATATATATATATATATATATATATATATATATATATATATATATATATATATATATATATATATATATATATATATATATATATATATATATATATATATATATATATATATATATATATATATATATATATATATATATATATATATATATATATATATATATATATATATATATATATATATATATATATATATATATATATATATATATATATATATATATATATATATATATATATATATATATATATATATATATATATATGTATTAGTTACTTTCATTTTTGTTACTTAATACCAATTAGATACTTGTAATTGTACGCACATATATTTTACATTGATTTAAGTAGATCTAATTAATTTCATGTAACTTAAAGTAAGATCATTAGTAACGATTAATGAATTTCACATCTTTTGAAACAACACTTAAATTTATACTGGAAATACTTCATTTTTTCTAATTCTCTTCCATTTTTAATAGTAATTATTATACAATAACTAATATTTTATCTCTAATAAAATAATTTATTCTGTATCAAAAATTTCATTGCAGTATTAAAAAAAAACTGTTCACATCTCATGCTAGAAAGCTAACCATCGACCGATGGATAAAGAGATAGATATATAAATTATTGACGGTAAATAATAACAATGTTTTTGGTGTATGACCATTTTTGCAATTACTTGCATTTAAATTTTTTTGTTATACGATAAATGTTTAAGGATGCTGAAACTAAATGTGTTATGAAACTAAACTTACGTTATGAAACAATACTTTCGGACTGTTAAATAGGGATTTCCTGTCCCTTTACGGTACACCGCTATCACTACCAACTTAATCTCTAAATGGGTTTGCCGAAATAGAGGAATAGCCTGAGAATTTTAGATCTTGAAAATTGTGAGATATTTATTTCATATGTTGAAATCAAATATTATATTGAAATAAAAATTTCCAGGTTAGCTCTATATTATAACTATGATTTTTTATTTAGAAAAATAGTTTTTTATTAAATAAATATTGTTACAAAGACGGTTTAGAATTTAGTAGCAATATCAGTTTTAGTGTTTTTAATAATAGTTCATTTTATTATATTAAGATTACATATGACTAGGGATTCCAATCCCGGGATCCCGAATCCCGGGATCCCGGGATCCCGAACGATTTTCAATACCCGATGAGTCCCGGGATTATAAAACATAATCCCGAATTTTTCGGATTGGTTGATTTATCAAGCACAATCGAATTATTATTGACAACATCGTTATATTTCGTGTACAAACTTGCGCGAGTTGCACGTGTCATCTGTGAATCTTTGAGGCTGTGAGTCTGAACGTGCTTTTTCAGCAGCAGGCTGCTTAGGAACCAAAATCAGATCAAGGCTAAATGATAAAACACTTGATGCTTTGATGTTACTTCGTGAGTTTTATTCAAAATAATGTTTTCAATTAATTGTGTCTATGAATGTACATAGGTATGTGCATAAATTGTCAAAAGTACATTTTTTTCTTCTCAAATAAATATATAAGACCTTCCCTTTTTTATTTTTATTATATTATTTTCTATTTTAAGTCCAAGACTAAAATTATACGTACTTTATACATTGTACGTTATATAAAACAGATGTAAAAAAATATTGTATTATTCATTTTAAATTATTTTTGTCGATAAAATAACATGAAAATTATCCCGGGACTGGTCCCGGGATCCCGGGATCGACTAATTGCAATACCGAAATCCCGGGATCAAAATTTTGGCCCGGGATTGGAATCTCTACATATGACCCATACCTTTTCATCCAGATTTTATGATTTGAAATTTTTTTTTCATAATTCACTATAAATTTTATAAATTATTTGACTAATATGTATAATAAAATATTGCGGGTATTTTGTATAAATAAATCTTAAGTTCAAAGTTTATTGAATATGTTTTTGCTGTTTTCTCGGTAATGAATAATTTTATGTTTTGCTTATAATACATAAATACGATTTTTGACGTCGTAATTGCACAAAGGCAAATAAAATATCGTTCTATTCAAAAAAATATAAAGAATGAATCCTACTTCCTTCGCACAAACCTGTAGCTATTACCTTATCGCGCAAAACTTTTTTACGCGCCGATGAATCCTTTACACTACCTTAAAGCACACGTACACCATTATACGATATATTTTTTTGTTACCATAATATATCAATGTTTATTTCACACATAACGGCGTAAAAACGTACACACTAAACTCGGCGGAATAAATTCGGCAAAGATTTACAACACGACGATTCAAGTTCAGCTCACGCGCTCGCAGAATTTTATTATACAGGGCATAGTAGTAACAACGCCAATTCTGCGTAGGGAAAGGAATATGAAATTCCAAACTTTGTATTCAATTACGGCGAGTCGAACAGGTGCCCGAGCACTTTGTTTACGGAGCGGCACAATGGAGGGCTCCAGGTAACATCTTTCGTTCAACAAACGACTCTCCGGAAACGGGGGTCCTTTTCAATGAGACGGCTATGGCACCTTCCTGTTTGTCGAATATATAATATCAAAGGACAATCGCTTGTATCCTTGGAGCAGGGAGCGTGCTCAACTAGGAACGTCACGGATTTTTTTTAAATTTATTATTCGAAACCATTCATTGTTAGTGGTATGATATTCGTTTTACGGTCGACTTGACTATCGCAGGTAATTGAGACGTACGATCGCACGGTCGTATAATTTGTATTAAAATGGGGCCCTTTAAAATATTGCGCTGTTATGTGGGATTAGGATAATGTATGGTGTCGTTAAACGCGTCGTTTCGGTTCGTTGTATATTTTATATTGTTGGATACTGCTTTTTGAAGCGTTAGTTTATTTATTTATTTGCTAGTCCGAACATCACAGATTACCCATTTTGTCTAGAGGTCGCTAAACTTTTATAATGGTGAAAATTTATTATGCATACGAAATAATGTATATATTGCTATTAATAGTTTTTTATGATTGGCAAATATGATATTTATGATTGACGATCGGAATATTTGACTAGTATTTTATTTTCATATTTACTTTTCAAAATATACATGTTTTCCGTAAGGTAATCATTGCTGCAAAAATATGGATTCAATTTTTGCAGGTGTACCGAATTTTTTTTAAATAGTCAATGGATAACTGCTCTTATATACAATACAGCATAGCTATAGGATCGCACAGTGAGAAATTTTATACATATTTCATTAGAAACTGATAGCTTATATTATTAAAATATCATATCAATGTAAAATGTATAAGATTTGTAAATTATGTATATATGTTTTTAATGAAAACTACAATTGTGACACTACAGCGCTACGCAACGAGAAATTTTATTAGTATTTACAGAAAACGAAATGGATTTTTTGGTCTTTATTTTCAACTGCCAGCAAGTATGGTCTTTATTTATTATTTATATTTGTGGGAATAATAATATTGTATACGCGAAATCCTCATATACGTTTCTGCATTCGAAAGATTCAGTCACATCCGTATTAGGTTACATTTTGAATTCCAGACGTTTAGCTAAAACAGAGTTGACTTGAAGAGAGAAGCAGCTGCTTTTCTGATTTTCTCTGTCAGTGTCTCTGTCACTTTGCACGAACAAGTTTGCACGAACTCAGTGAGTCCAAGAACAGAATTTTTGATTTGTTTTAAATGCTTAATTAGTGACATTGCGACATACTATTTTCCATAAGTGAATTATATAGCTCTTTAATTTTTGCATTTAAAAGTAATAAATTCGTTGTTCAATCATTTATCAACCAACCGCGTTCCGTTGATTCTAAATTCCTTAGCAGAATATTAAGTAGCGAGTATTCAGAAACTTGAATAATGAGCTCAATAATCTTATTTGTGCGTTTTATTATTATTTGGGTAAAATTAACGTGCTTCAACTGGCATTGTATTTTAAATCCGTGAACTTTTACATTGATTAAAGAAAGTGTTGCTCTTATTTGAAACGATTCATTACATTTCGAAAATAAGTAATGGATGAGATGTATTTTTTAGATTTTTACCTAATAACGTCAATATTGTTATTTAAATTTTAATCTGAATACAAAAAAAATATTTATTAA
This sequence comes from Plectrocnemia conspersa, assembly GCF_051122295.1. NCBI lineage: Eukaryota > Metazoa > Arthropoda > Insecta > Trichoptera > Polycentropodidae > Plectrocnemia > Plectrocnemia conspersa. Next base: position 10,361,481 of record NW_028277167.1, read on the forward strand.
AAAAACTGCATTGGTGAACTTTCTGTAAAAAAAATCAGAGTTATAGTGATTACTCTAACTATATTAATCATCATGTATGCATTATATAAATATATAAAACGAGATAGTTTTTGCTACTTGTATTATAAATATGTTTGACATCAAATATTGACTCTTTACCCGCGACTTTGAGAGCAGCTGATTTATTCACATCGACTATTCTGCAAAACATCACATAGTCACACAAACACACTAGTGAATGTCCGACCATTGTGAGCAGAAAGAGCAACTTTTGACTCGTTCCACAGCTGATGTCCGGCTCGCTTTTAACCGCTACCTGCTTAAATAAGAATCAAGGTAGCAGCAGTATGTACCATCCATTGTGATTAATATTCCCCGATGGCGTCCGACAGTTATAAATGACCGGCGGCAAGTCCGCGTGCATCTGCTTCACTCTTTCCACCTTTTTCCTCCGACTTCCTCAATTTAATGTCCCCTTGTTTTTTGGCCGAGACAATAACGGAACTGTATACACGTGGACCAAGTACGAAACACATTTCTGCGGTAATAATTATTCATGATCCCAACATCTAGCATCCGAGAGGCAGCTTGATGAGTAGGCATTCCCCCATGTTTCCATTATCTTATGCCGTCTTATCACTCCATTAACTTCCGTAATTACTGATAGTTTCGTACGAGCTCTTTCGGAATTGGAACCGGTTTGTACAATAGGGCGCGAGCATTTGGCACGTAAAACATATTTTGCTTTTCAACATTTTTGGCAGCGGTCCCCTAGCCACCGCAGCGATGGAATTGTGAGGCTCTAGCGCATATTCGGAAGGCTTTGTGTGTCCCGACGTTTTCTATTTCGATAAATCTATATACGCGAATTTGGCGAGGACTGCTTGCCAGATGTGTGTTGTTATTGTTCAATGGAAATTTGCTGCTTTTTAATAAATCCGTTGATTCACTACAGCACGCTATTGAGAAATCATTGATGGATTCCTTTATGAGGTATCCAATTTTTTTTTTGGAATGGAAGTATTGAAATAACTTAAAACTTTGATTTCACTAGTCCTCTTTAAAATTTATTATCATATATATTAGATAATCTAGTATACAAAAGCCAGTATTCGTATACGGCGTAGGTAGTAATTTTCAAAGCTCTACTGTCTTAATGAATAAATCTCGACATTTGCTCTAGTGCAAGGAAAGCTAATTGACCCGATTTATCAGCTTAACATTGAGAATTTATATCACATGGTACCAGCATTACCTACTGATTTTAGAGATAAATATTATGAATAGGCAATTTTATATACATATATTATATATAAGCTGATATTTTTGTTTGAATTAGTAGTGTACTATATTATTTTATACATAGTATATGTATATTACTACAGTACTCCCATGAGCTACATTTACTTCATATTTGAGCACGTAATAGCACGACTTTGAGTTATATAATATAAAATTACCTTTATGCATATATACATATATCTATTTATAGATCTATATATTCACTTCCAATCTACGATACGAGGGGCGGTTGATAATTAGTCGGCCTAGGCAAGAAAACACAACTTTTTTCGTCAAAACTAGTTTTATTTCTCAGCATAATCTCCATTTGGCTCTATATATTTATTTAAACGATTCTCCAATTTGTCGATTTTCTCCAAATAATACGAGTTCAAGAAGCCGTCAAAATATTCAGCGATGACCTCCTCATTCGACCCAAATCTCAAGTTTTGAAATAAATAATAGTCTTCGTAGCGCAATTCGTGAAATATTGCCATTGCAACTTTCGATTTGTGCGCCAGTGCGTTGTTCTGGTGCAAGAGCACTTTTTTATTCAACAAATTCGGTCGCTTTTACTTCAAATCTGCGTCAAATCGGTCTAAGAGCTCTGCATAATGTATCCTTTTTCCCTTTTCAAGGTAATCGATGTGAATTATATCGTTCGCATCCCAAAAAACTGTGGCCATGATCTTATTGGCCGACAAACGAATTGGCTTCAATTCGTTAGGAGCTGTCCACTGTTTCGACTGCTTTTTTGTCTCTAGTGTGTTGTGATGTATCCATGTTTCGTCCACGGTTACGAAAAGGCGTAAAAATTCCGTATTATTGCGATTTAACTTGACGAAACACTCCTTCGAAATGGCCAGATGATCGCGTTTGTTATCGACAGAGAGCAAATGCGGCACCCATCTGGAAGAAAGCTTCTGTATTCCCAAATATGTATGTAAAATGTTGAGTACCCCTTCGGTTAATATGCCCATGATCTCAGGTATCTCGCACTTAGTCACTCGTTGACCGTCAATTATCATTTCATGGAGTTTATCGACCATTTCTGGACCTCATTTGGACGACCTAGATGCTCATCATCAAAAATGCACGTAGCAGTCCAGTATTTTATTGTTGATATTGTCCCCATAAACATCGTTTAATTCGGTGTTGATTCCATCGTTCATTTTCTTTTTCAAAACCAAGTATCTAATCACTACAATATTCGATCCTACGAATTTTTAAAAAATTCAAAAGTTGTTCGCTTTCAATGATTGTTGAACACAAATTAAATGACGCAGCAGACTGACAATTGACAAGTAGAGTACGCTCGGGATAAGGATGCCGGTTTGTTATTGTGTGCGTGTAAATGTATATGAGAGGGAGAAGCGATGTAGCGTGTACTTTGTTGTCTCGCTTTCTCTTTTAAGGACAGTCGCTGATTTGTCAACGCTGGTATTCGTCATTAAAGTGCAGTGTGGCACAGAAGTTCGATCTTCTCTTGTGATTTATTTTAAATAATTTTGAGTTGATATTAGTGTAACCCAAATATGCTCACTGTCCCATGGGTAGGTCACTAAACTCGTGCCACTGTTTTTTTTATTTATAAATGAAATTTTAAGAGAACAAAATTTCTTGGGCATATCTGGGTTAATTGATATCAAGGCTTCAAATATACACTGTAAGTTATTCGTTCTCTTACCCGTGGATTAAAATATTTTAATTATTTTTCCATTAATCCGTACATTGTTGGTTTTTTTACACTATTCTCTGTAAGGCTTAAAAATGTTATTATTCTTATCGTTGCGCCAATGATAATTTTTTAATTTATTCAATGGATTCTAATAATTTAATAGAGTCGTCGAGCCATTAAGCAATCTGCGAATAATTTCTTTCCCCATTTTATATCTTTTTGCTTTTGAAGAATAGCTAAAGACTTCATTATTTTTTTGACTAGTGAAAGATTTTGAATTTTGCAAATATTTAATTAATGACATCAATGTCTGGTTTCTTCGATTATATAATATATTTTTAATTGTCTGTTGAAATTTCCAACTTAGCTCAGATATATGTATGTTAAATAAACATATATTAAAATAAAAAAATTAAATATTCTGAGCGAAATTGTTTTGAGTCACACAGTTCACGCACACAATAACAAACTGGAATCCTTATCCCGAGCGTACTCTAGACATGTAAAGGTTGGTGTTTATGAATAAAACCATTTTGGTGATACTGGTAGCGACACCTCTTTTTTAGGCCGACTAATTATCAATCGCCCCTCATATTCCAAACATGATAAAAAAATAAAATAAAATGTGCTATTTTAGCTCAAGATTTTAAAATTAATTTTACTTTGCATCCATCATACTACTTTACTTCGCTGAAAGATTTACAACCGGGATACTTTTAATTACCGTATTTTGTATGTTATTCTATCATAAAGATAGTAAATCCTTTTCTAAATACATACTGAATTTTCTAAACTTATAATAACAACTAAACTATAGCACGCTACGCTGAAATTGCATTACACTCGGGGCGTGCATAAATTCAATCGAACAAGATTCGATGCTAATCTCACGGCCCGTTTAATAATAAACACACTCAACTCGTTATTAAGTGGTTATAAGCCAATGTGAAATTTTCACCTTTGCTCCGCTCAACCGCTTTATTATATTATATACACATAGTTATTATTATGTATTCCATAATGCGGCGTTACGCTAACGAGCGTTTTCTTTATGAATAATGACCCGCGATACGTTATATAATATTGCTGTGGCGGCCGAGACGAAATTGATAAATAAATAAATAAAATGGCGGACGATGATGATAACGAGGTTTGGGTCCGATGGTGAAATGTCCGATTTTATTTATTGAAGCAATGGCATGCTCATTAGTCGGACACAGCTCCTGCTGTTCTGCCGAGCCAGCCTGTACTGCTGAGCCGTCTCTCGTGAGATATTCGAAGATCAAGCAATTTGACCTCGGGAGGGTCCAGACACCGATGACCGAATATGATACGGGCGTGGAGGTGTATAAATGAAAACAAATATGTGTACAAATGGCTACTAACGGTTGTTGAAATTGATTTTGATTTTAATTATAACTTGGATAAGAAGCGTTGGAATCAATTTGGCAGTTTCGTAATAAGTTTGTGTGGCCAATGCTGGTAAAGTTCGGGTTAACATTTCTATACGAGAGAAGCACATAAGCTGTAGTGAAGCAAGTTTGCTATCGTAATTTGTAGATCAAATAAAATAATAGCCAGATCAATACATACAAGTAGCATATATTAATTTTGTATATATATAATATCAAATTTAAGTACTATTTTAATATATGTTTTAAGTCTTTATATATAAACTAGATCAACAAAAGTTAAACTTTCTATTTTTAATTAAATAACCTTGGGTTATATATTTATTATTTAATGAGGAAATCTAATTTCAATACGTTTTTTTCTATTTTTATGTAGCTTTCCTCAATAGATTGTATATATGTCTGAAAAAGTTCGTATCCACAGTTTATCGCTATATGACATTAAAATGAATAGAGAACATATAAATTAATGCATAATGTAGATCATAATGTTTTTATAATTCCTATAAATATTATTATTGTAACTAGATTAAATATTTTATAGAATTTTAAAGCTTGTTTCTTACAACTGAACATAAGAGCCTAACGTTAATAAGATTAATTTTCGCGATAATCTCATTTCTCACTTTAATATCTTCATGGAAAGATAACCCAATTACTCGAACTATAATTCCTTTAATTACAGTAAAATTAATTTTCCAGCTTGGAATCTTGATCCATATTTCACTTTTAATATAATATGTAATGTGCGAAAAATATTAATGCCACCCTATTTTTACATTTATAATGCGTCAAGTCATGTTAAATAAAATAAAAGTTTAAATTCAAGTGGGAACGCCATTATTTTTTGTGATAAACCTTTGCTCCTCTTGTGGTGTAGTTAGTCAAATATGTTGAACAAATACAAATATTTACATGTTGTGGCAATAAGACGCGCAAATAAACAAACAGATGCAACCGTGCGCAATCTGTAGGTACACACACGGCTGCTCATAAATATGAAGTGAATTTAAAACGCAATAAATATTTAAGTACAATCAAACTACGATTTGTCCGGGAAAAAGTTGTAAAAAAACCATAATACAACATGAAATTAATTTGCAATTTATATTCAATAACGCGGGTGAAAATATATATGACGAATATTAATTATTGAATTCGCTTCAACCGTGATGTGTTTTTTGGTTTGGTGTATATAAACGGGTTTTATTTTGAGATTTCTTAATTAAATCTTATGATATTTATGTTTATGGTTTGATTCAATAACACACATTACTCATTTTTATATGAATAATTCATTTGAGTGTCATAATTATACCTGAATCTTATGATTTATAAATATATGTATATGAATATACTAATATAATAAGAGGAAAATCATATTTTATTACCAAAAAAAATTTTGCTACGAGAATTCGATATTTTGATCTATAAAATATATGTATATATATAATATATATCTTTTAAATATCATATTGATTGTATCGCTATAAAATAAATTTCTGTTCTAACGTGTAATGAGTCAATGTGTTCCGCCACTTGAGATTATCTATTATGCTATAGTTCACAAACACTTGACATATCTAGTGGGGATCTAAAATCATATATCTGAGTGGGGATCTAAAATTTCAAAAAGCTCACTTTGTACAAGTGATATTATGTAAACTCTTAAGAAATATTCCTGAATGAGGAAAAATAAACATACTGAAGTTATGTATATTTAGGTTGATATTTAAATTATTTCAATAGTCTCAGAATACCGCATTGTATTATTGATAACAACTGATTATTTTATACATTAGATAAAAGTCTTTATTAATATAGCAAAGCAATGAGTCAGAGAAAAAAAAATACTAGATCCATCCTAATAATCCCAACTATAAGTATCAAAAGATATACTATTAATTTTACCTTTGAAAATTCAGCTTGGTGTTGCAAAATCACTTAATTTATCACAGTAAAAACCCAAGGGTCTTTAAAAATATTTACAATACATATCTGCTTTTTATATGGAAAACTTATCTACTAATACATAATTTTTAAATTAAATACAATAGTGGTCTTTTAAAAAGATTTAATAAAAAAAATTACAAAAACTATTTTAAAACGATAATTTTTTTTAGAAAACAACGAATTAGAAATTAAAATCGTTACATTTTTTTTAGATGAAATAATTTTTCATTTGCTGGTAGATATTTTCCCCATCTAGTTATTTTTTATATTTTGAAGAAGTTGAAATAAATTCAGACTTTAACGTTATTCGTGTCACATATTCAATTTACTATTTCATTGTTAGTTGCTAATGCTAATTAACAATATTAGGTCATTCGCTATATAACTACAATATAATAAAAACATAAAACTAATGCTTTTTGCCCCAAGTACAACCTCCATTATTTAATCAATAAAATTACAGTGGAACTCGGGTTTATGTGCATAATTCGTTCTAGAAACGTGTTCATATTTTAAAACACTCGTATATCAAAGCAATTTTTTACAAAAAAAAGTTGATTCGTTCCGAAACCCTACTTGCCTTTGCTTCCTATTGAGGATTTGGCGAAAATGTGACATGTGTACGAAATTTTGCACTATTTATCATATTTTACAGACCACCTAAATATCATTTAAAGTGACAGGATTTTTAGCCTTTTTCTCCTTTGCCTCAAACGAGATCTCTTCTTTAGTCAACTCTTGGTAGTCAGCTCCCACCAACTCTTAAATATCGTCCCTATTCACCTCCAGTCCCATGTTCTTCCCTTAAGCTCCCATTCATGAGTAAACCCTTCAACGTTCTCTAAGTAAGTAAACCCACCTCACGCTTTATCGACGATCTTAAGGCAGCTGACGATGTGGAAATGATTTTTCAAAAAGTCTCTTAGACTACGATTTGTTTTTTTGATTACTTCAAAGCATCGCTTAAATAGTAATTTGTTGAAGATTTTTGAAATGCGATATATTTTGGATCATTGATATTAATGAAATTTAATTTCTCTAGTAAATCGTAAAAGGTCTGGAAGATAAACAAGATTATTATTAATAATCAGCATATTCCTTTCCAAAACGTATGTCTTCACTGCAAGAAGAATCGTCGGCTCAGTTAAGAAAAAAATAAATGCTCGTATTGCAAGACATGTCTCATTATCAAGTTACTCGCATTCCGAGGTTGTATATACTTTTGAAAAGTATTACCTAAGAACCACATTTAGACAAAGAGAGCTATTGATGAACAGAAAGTGGAATTGTTATCGCAATTCTAGAAAGAATATGACATTTATAAAGCTTTTAAAAATATTGATAACCACTGAAGTGATATTTAAATATCTACGACAAATGAATTGAATATGCTAGTTTCAATTTGCATAGAACTGGATCTAAATATGAAAGAGGAATCTTTTTTTAACGGAGTTCTGATGAAACTTGATGATCAGAAAAAAAGAGACTTATTCAGTAGAACAGCAAGAAAATGTGCAACGGAAGTAATTTAAACAAAGAGTAGACTTACATTTGAATATGATCGAGAATGATTTGCGAAAATGTAAAAAGCATTGATAGCTTCTATTGAACGTTATACTTTAATGTATAAAGGAAAGAAAAGTCAAACAAACTATATAATACATACGTTTGTTTATAAAATACGAATTACTTTTATGTTTGATTTCCCTAAGTGTAGGTATAAAAAAAACATTTTATTTTCACCTATCCTTTGAAATATTATATCGAAAAATTTTCAAATTATTTTTTTGCTTATGCTATTTTTCGACTGACACGAAAACCTTTAGAGTTTAGTACTAATTAATCATGTCAAATACTGTATCTGTGTGCTTTACTGTATATAGGTACATACTTACTGCGTTACAATAAATTAAAGCCGTACTATCGAATGTATATTTTTAGTCTGATTCAATTACTAGATATTTATTTTTTTCGTGTGTATATATTTAACTTATTTTTATTTGTATATATAGTAGCATTATATTTTATATTAAATTATTAAAAAATAAAAAAAAATACTTATACAATTTTTTGACCTTATCCATAAAATAATCATTTATATCTTACTATTGTTAAGATTTTTTTATAACGGTTTCACTGACAATCATACAACAAACACCAAAACGGTCCAGTACAACCTATTAAAATCCATACCGTACCAATGTTTCGTTATTAAATCCAATGCAGCATACAATGTGAGCTTATGCGCTACTACAATATGCCGTCCCTCGACGCCAGGGCGCATTTATTGCCGTACCGAAACATAATGCCCCTGAAATTTCTGGTCGTTATTGTTACTATTTTTCGACCATACACACGGGGGCTAAACTAATGGATGGGCCATTTAGGATTTTTGACACATATGGGCAGCGGCATGGACGAAATTGCCACCCCACCTCTTCGAAATTATGTGTTATTATGGGAATTGCAGTCGAGTGATTATTATGCACTTTGTTGCGATTGTTAATCATTTGCCAATTTGAGGATAGTGCTAAAAAATAGTTAAAAATGAACAAGCGATTTTAATTTGGTTACGCTGGAGCCGGTGCCGGCTGCCGGTTAACACACGTGCTCGTTAAACCGCTTGAATCAACTGTGGAATGTTTCGCGTGTTAGAACTAACTTGGTTAAGTTATAATTTAGCGCTTTCAAAAAAATAATGCCATGTATTTTTCAGTAAAATATAAGAAATTAACATATAAACCTACTAATCATTGCGTAATTAATTACCGAAATACCACTAGTATACGAAACACTTTGTTATATTTCTCAATTAAATTTCTCACACGTGTTTTTATACATACATATTGTAAATAATATTTTTTTGAACATTAAGCTCTTTAATATAAATAGAGTTGCAATGTATCAATCAGGGAAATGGTTAATATATGCCAAAATTAGTTACGTTTATTATTTGCAAGTATACCATACACTATATATTTTTACAATGCGTTTAAGGTCTCTTACTGTTTCTCGAAAGTAAGAAAATATAACTATATAGTCCTTTAAACCTATGAAACTATTCAGTATCGAATTTATATATTTTTAACAGACAATACACTATTTTTTGTGCCGTAGAAAGTTTGTATAGATTATCGATATGCATTTTATAATAGCTCATATTCACTACAAAAGTACATACTATACTAACCACCTGTTTGTGCATATCAAACATTTTTTTAAGAGAGTAACGTGATGTTTAAGACATGTTTATTCATACCACTTAACGGACGTAATTTTTTCTCCTTATTTTCGCCCAGAACATCTCATTTTTGGCGCATGTATGCGAATAACTTAGCAGATTTTTTTCTCACAATAAACGGCATTGTTTTCTTCCTTCTGTCTGGACTGATTGCTCCCGGCAACTCCTGATATAAATCCTTTCAGCAGTCAGTTCGGCGAGGAATGTCAAAATTTCTCGAGGCGGATCGGCATTTCCGCAGGAAACTGCAAGCAAGTACACCGTCAGCAGGATATGCGCAGCCTAGAAATACCCCGGAGCTTTGGGGCTTAAACCTCCAGAGCTCCTTGGCCAGACGGACATTAATTCGGATTTCACTAACAGGTGTTCTCCGGGACCCCAGGCAGAATTCCTGTCTGGATAATCCGCGTTGAAATTCTGCTTTATAACCTCGTGTGCGGTTCGCAACAAGGAAACATAGCAATGCTGCTAATTGTCAAAGATCGGACGGTTAAAAGTACTTTGATGCGGTTTAACAACATTTTTGTCAAAAAACAGATGAGCTATCAAGCTAAAATGTTAGACACCGTGGACTCAAATACATTGCGCCCCTACGATAAAATTAGCTTTAAAATACATATAATTTTAAATCCGTAGTAAAATTTAAACTTTACTAAGCGGCAGTAGAAAAATATTCACCATTCTCAAGTTTCTAATGTATGCAAAGCTGCTAGAGAATTTGCATGCGAATTGATATTAAATTATGTAATATCAACAGAGAATGCAGAAAGCAGTCCCAGGGTGCAGTCTGCGCTCCAAAGAACACCAGAATCAATACACATTGTTGGTTCGTAAAGAGGAACTTTAATAATATCCCGACGGCGATATTCAATACACGAAGTCGGACCGCTGAAAAGCTATCCACCTTTAAGCGCATAAGTTAATTACAAGTTACTACAACGAACTATTTAATGCATTTCGACGAATTCCGTATTATTAACCATAAATTCAATGGTGATTTATGCTTAAAACATCGTTGAATGTTTACGTTCTTATAATATATACAATAGTTTGCGTTTCTACAATAAGATAATGTATTTTAATGTCAGATTATATTCAATATTTTGATTATTTAAAGCATTAATATACTATTTATGGATTATGATAATGCTTTTTAATTACGCGCTACATTCTATGGTTAATTCTCTCATATTGTTTGAGACATGTTTTTATTAAAAATTAATTTTTCTATTATTAATAAATACTATTATCAAATTATTACGGTATATATTATATAATTGAGATATTTTCTTTACAAAATAATATTCGTTTCGATTTAAGATAATATTACAATAATTATCTGACAGCATTAAAATGTATATTTATACTTCTAATTTTATTGTCGTGCTCTATGAAAAGCCCTCATACATATTTGCAATCTGCCGAATATTTTATTTTTATCTGATTATTAATTATTTTAGTTTATTTTTATCTAAATATTAATGTAATTTTTAAATTACCAAAGAAAATATAAAACCGATTCGAGTAGTGGAAAAAATCGTAAAAACATATTTGCCATTCAAATATTTCCAAATTCCATTAAAAGCTTCCAAGAACATTTTTTTATGAATAAATATAAAAAAATTCTACGGTTATAAAAAAATTATATTCGTAAAAATGTAATTTTAAATTAAAAAGGTTCTATAAAAATTCTTGATTTGGCATTTTTCTCGAGAAACTCTCAAAAATATTTTTTGAAAAGAAACACTTATAATTTTTTTGTAAACATGTTTTTACTTTACAAACCTTTTACTAAATAAATAAATGAATAATTTGTTTCCCATGCTCCCATGTTTCATCATATAAAATCCAATCAAACCATTATTATTGAACCTAGATTTCTTAATGAAGATATCTCAGTGTCGGCCAAGCAACAAAAATAGCCTAATCTTCCGAGGGCGATAACACTTCGTAAAGCGGGATTAGTGGCCGAAACCCTAGGCCAAAACAAACTATTCAAGGAATAAATCTCGTTTCTATTTCCCAACAGTGTTCCCCGACGAAAGTAGCAAAGGTCGAACGGCAGCCAGGGGTCTGCAATTTATTATGCGATCGACAGAATTTGTCAGAATAAATGATGACCGTGACTTCGGAGGGGCGACGGAGCAAGGAAATGGATTTGCAACCGTTGCGCTGCTTCGTGATATCCCGAAAAGGAAAAAAATAATGGGGAAAAGGGTCAAAATAATTATTATATACTCTGCAATAGGGTGAGGGTCGATGATAGTAGCCAGGACGTGTCGCCCCTCGATTTTTCGATTTTAATCAATTTTGGATACCTCGTAAAATTACAGTTTAGAAATCAATCAAAGGATCGTTGATATGCTCGGTATGGTAGTAATAAATTTTCAATTGAAAAAATATATGAGTTCCAATCGAATGCATTTTATGCGTTCCAGATTCCAGACGCAAAAGCATCTGCGGATAAAAACACTAATAGCTGTCTTATAAAAATAAATTTAAAACGATATTATTCTTTATATTTAACAAATTTAATTACAGCCATATTGTTTAATTAAATAAATAAATTGGGACCATTAAAATAACTTCATAATAATTTTAAGTGAACAATAACACCATACTAATATTTTATAAATATTTTTTACACGAGTCTGTCCTCAATGTTGCGAGTTTGTTACTATTTTATTTTCAAGATCTTCATTGCGTAATGCATACTTTGATACTTTTCAATTCCCTATACTTCAAATAAAGGCTTAGAAAATTAAGGATCGAATTTTTTAAATCTTCATTAATGTAATGATATATTTTTGATAGTATTATCTTTAAATTTTACCATATTTTTTAATACAACCCAATAAAGTCAACATACTTTTTATACCTCCTGTATAGATATACTTTAAATGCTTATTTTATATTTCATGTCTGTCGTAAAAACTTTATAATTTGTCTTGTAATAATTTTATACAACATAAGCATAGTTTTAAACCAAGGTAATAGTTTTAATACTTAACTAGTGAGCCACAGGTGCCAATAGTGCGGTTTTCTCTTGAGCTCGCGAAATTTATGCTATTGAATTTTCACAGCAAAGTGGTTCTTGCTTTCCATTTGCAGCTTAATTTATTTTATGAGCAAAGCACAAACTCAAGGTGCAAGGGCATAATTTGGATACACGTTGTGAGTGCTTCTCAAATACCAAATTATCTATATAAAATTTCTCAAAAGCATTGCAAACGTCATCTAAAGTATTGATTAAATAATTTTAAATATTTACTGAACAGTTGCACTCTATTTAATGGACTATCTAAATAAGTTATAAATATAGATTTTAATTTGCATTCTTATATAATATATAACCCTTCATTTCCCCTACTCTACATATCTAAAAATAAAACGTGTGCATATGCAAAATGAATCACTATAGCCATTGATTGACGAGATGGCTAAGTAGGCACTAACCGGGCTTATGAATGATTTATAATGAAGCTTTTATCCATAACAAAGCTCTCGAACACCTGTTTAATTCGACCGGCGTGCTTACTTGCCTATTTAGTGTACTTCCTTATTAATGAATTATTCATGATGTTCTTGCTCCGATCGTTCAGGTGCGATAATGAAATTACTTTAATATTTTTCAAACATTATTCATATAATGCGTCTACCATAAAATAATAATGATACATTTGGGACGTTAAATAGGGTTAATAATATTATTCATTATGTTATATGTGATGTATAGGTACAAGCATCTTGGGCGGCCACTAATTATATAATAAAATAGAATAGGTGGACAACATGTCCATTTAGTATTTTATAATTAATGGATGGGTTAAAATAATTTTTATTAATTAATAAATTTTTAATAAATATATTATTATAATGTATCTAAGTATGTATTTTGTATACTTTTGTATGTCAGAGAAGGTCTGAATCAAATTTATGTAATACATAATATCCCAAGGGATATATTGATATGAGATTGTATTGAATCGACGTTTGTGAGATAACAATGGTTCACAAATGGTATTCAGACGTTTTGACTATTGTATTATGTACAAAGGTCCTTAATTTTCTAGGTCATGTAGCAATCTATTTTTTATTTTACTTTTAGTGATTTTATTTATATAACATTTATTTTTATAATATACTATTTGAGAATGTTGTTTTAATAATAAATATTATATTTTGGCTTACATCAGTTTTTTTAATAATATTTCTTAACTTTTAAAAACGATGAAAAAATGTGCATTGTTAATCATTTAAATAATATACTATTTTATGTATTTAGTTAATTTATCACTTATTTCTAGCAATAATTTTTTTATATATGAACATGCGTGTTTTTTTTCTCGATGTTTTTTTATGTTCGAGAAATGAAAATACTTATTTTCACATCTCAATTTTTATTATAATTCTCTATAAATTGATAAATTAAAAACAGATATAGAGAGAATATATATAGTATGTGATTATAATAATACAGTATAATATTATAAGCTTCCGTAAATATCAGCTGGTGTTACTTTACATTTTTTATATTTCGGTAAAAAGTAAATAAATCTCTTCGAATTATTTGAAAAATCGAAATTTAAGATCACTGACGAACTCTGTGGAAAGCTCCCCATTCATTTTTGCAATCTGCCGATTCTCACGTGGATTAATTTTTCTTTTGATTATTAATGCGGTTCTTAGATTTACAACAGTAGTAAAAAATCGTAATCAATTTTTTGCCATAAATATTTCCAAAAAAGCATATTTTGATGAATCTAACGAAGGCACGAAGCGGTATAAAAATAGCGATTGTTAAACATTTTAAAATATTCGTACACATTTAATTTAAAAGGCGGACGTGTCTTAATATCAAGTATGGTATAAATATTGGTTTTATGGTTGCCTTTTTAAGAGCAAGTAGTTCGGTAATTTGAACGCGTATATTTCAGTTAAATGTAAATGTTTTATTTGACTAAATATAACTTAAACAAATCTGGGTGACACAGCACGTATTCAAAATAGTCGGAAAATCGATACCCTTCTAGTGACCTTGAGTCGAGGCACACAGTGCTACAATTACGACTTCCTCTCGATGTTAATTGTGGCGTAATCACGCAAGACCATTTTAACCTCCTCGGGTTAATTTAACTCTCGCGTCGTCTTACGATCGATTAAACCGTAGCACACCCGTGTGTGTTCACATTATCGTGTTTTGATTGAAAAATAATCACACATGCCGCGACGGAAACTGCGTGACACGTCATGTCGCAAACGGTTTCATCCGTCGATTCAGAGGATTAACGGCCGGAAACTTTTATCCAGGATCCCGTGAGACCGTGACACTCACTAATCGCTTTTCCGTGTTTATTATTTTCGAATCACACGCGTAGTAGTAGGTAGATACAATGTCACGTAGCGAGAGGATGAGATTTCAACTCGGATGCTGTAAAGATAACTGTTAATGAGGCTTAAACAGGGCTGCTTATCCCCGCACGGGATACGGGGGTCACTTGTGCGGCGAATATTATAAGGACGGGCAAGGGTCGGCATATTAATGGGTCGTTTTAAAAACGACGGGTTATTTTGCGGCTTAGGGCTAGGATTTTTGCGCTGGAATTTTATTTGCATAGTTTTGGCTCACCGGTAATGTACGGATATATTTAAGGAAATAAAAAATAATGCAACAAATTTAAATAATAAAACAGTGTTTATATATGTATATTATGTATGATGTGACTATCATTTTTCGCTAAAATGTTCTTCACAGAATTTTAGCACATAGTGTTGATAAAATTACCTATCGCCTGTGTAGAATTTCAAAATATAAACCAGTTTTAATGTATCTGATTTCACACACCAGATTTTCATAACACATGTTAACAATCGTGTGCGAATATCAGTAAAATAAATAATATTTTCTGAAAATTTAATATTTAATTCTGCATTAATTGTAATATAAAAACATAGAAAATTGAGATTTCTAATAATAATTCTAGATCTTACACATACGTAAATGTTAAAAATATTAGCTATACCTCCTAAAATATGTATCACAATTTCTGACTTTTATTCAGGCTTAAATAAGTGATGTTTACATCTAAGCAATGAAGAAAGAATAAGCTAATATCATTCATAAGGGAAGGTATTGAAACAATACATTTTCCTAAACCACAAAAAGTATCTCAAATGGGTGTATCTTTGAGCTCAAAATATTTATTTGATTTTCAGTATTATTTTGTCTATTCAACTGTATTTTTTATAAATGGAGATTAATATCGTTGAAAGTTAAACGGCGTGCGTCCGGTTAATGTGTATAATGTTTACATCCGCCTGTTGATATCTACAAATCTATATTTTAATATCAATAATGTTTAGAAATGAGAATCGAAATTTACATCCTTGTTTAATATTTAATAAAATGCTAATGTGTTTTTATCTTTTTTTTACAGGTGAGTGACATTGATTGAACAAAAATAGCATCTGAAGGGTTCGTACACTTAATGTATTTAATTTATTCGTTCATTAATTAATTTAAAAGCATGAATGGAGTAGATGGATACGAATCAAAATTATAATATTAAAAGGGTTTTTAGAGTGGCTCTCGATAAGTTCTTGTTAAAATAGCTCGTTTTGATTCCAAATAATTCATGGAACCTTTCCTTGTAATATATTTGTTTTGCGGACGTCTTGATGTTTTATTTATTTATTTTATGGATTACATTACGGATACTTCCGCAGCAGCTTTCATTTATTAGAGAAAAACAAAACATCCATAGTCTAGTTTTATTAATTATTTATAAGGTTCGATATTAAATATTTTATATCATACGTGTCACTACCATGTATTATTACAACTGGCAACGATTGCTTCGAACAATCTAATTCTTTAATAAAGAAATAAATTTAATTAAAAAATAATATTTTAAAACAGCTATAAGATTCTTTATTGAGCGAGCGTACATGCATATCGTTATCTCAAAAAAAAATATAATGATTCAATGCAGCAGCTCCAGAACGTGCATTTCGCGTTAACCCGACTTCTATGATTACCTACCATTTTCTGCGCAATTACCTCCAGCTTCTAACTCTATCATCATGCGCCAACTATTGAAAAACGAAGCGAAAGCCTCCGGATAATTCGTTGAGCGATGCAAAAACATATTAAAAAAAAATACTTAAACGTGATCGTCGGTCATCTCGTGTCAATCTGAAGACCGCCGTCTCAGAAGTATCATTTGCAAACACGACACGTACGACCAGGTAGCTGACTGAGATGCTTGCACCCAGATACCTGAGAGGATCCAGAAGCCTAACAAAATATTTACATTATATATGTACAGTATTCTGTATCAACAGCGATCTGTGTGTAACGTATCATTATCGCGTTTCTGATCTAAATTCTCCGCCGGCGACTCGGTCATCACGGGGGTAAATTGGACCCCGTTTGTACTGTGCGATATTTGCGCGAGTTGCTTTTGATGTGTTGTAATTATAGATTGGACGACATATTGTAAAATATATATTTTACCTTATTTTAAATTATACTGTTATGTATAATATTATGTCTTGGCAAAAGTGATCTGATACATAAATTTTAAAATCAATAGGATGTCTAGACAGTAATTTTATGTACTTAATACAATCGTGACATTTGCATAAATAAATAATATACTATTCAAATTCATATTTTGAAGCTTGCTATGTAACAATCAGAACATCAGAAGTGTACGTACCATGTACGAGAGAAATTCGCAAAGTAATTGTACCGATTTATAGGTTAATCTCAAGTTCTTAAATGTGAAAGACACGTGATGGTAGAGTAGATAATATTTATTTTCGCAAAATATTACAATTAAATTGATTGTTCATTTCGTAAAAGTAGGTCAATGGTTTCGTATGTCTTCTCACAAGCTGATGTTGAACTGTCTGGAAGACGTATACATATCAATACATCAGCTCGAAAGTTTCATTCTGACATCGATAAGCAGCGTATGTCAGCTGTTCAAATGAGCAGATTTGTGGTCCATTTGGTGAAGACCGAATCAACTGACTGAGGTCGGTAGACGACAAAATTAATTCCTTGTCGACCGATAGTGGTGGATCGCGATGTTAGTACTAACGTAATGCAAAGTTGGCAAATTTTATAGTGTTTCTATGTTTTCGGTTTTTCTGTTGATGATAGATTTGATAATAAAATAATCAGTGACTTATATTATTGGGATTTAATTTCTAGTTTTGCCTAAGAATTTCAGCTAAGAATATTTTTCCCAATAGCTAATTTATTTTACACAATTTTATTTAAGAAAATAATAATTTTTAATTGCACTATTTCCGCGAGACTACTCCTTTTAGTCGTCATATTTATTTGAGCAGGTGCTCCCGTACAAAAATGGTGAATTTGATATGAAAGAATGTCTTTAATAATATTACTAATATGCTATTGAAACTACAATGATTTGATTTTTAGCAAATATTGTTTTATAATAAAGTCCTGGATATTTAATCATTATAAATTATCCTCTTTCAAATTTATGACACCATTTTGACTCATTTTTTCTGTTTATTGCATCGTTGCCATATAACAAAAACATGTTTGAGATTAATCACTTAAACATATCCGTAGTTAGTGCGATTAACACGGTCAAGTTAGACCCACTGAGAGCACAACATAGTTGCGACTGACTAGTAAAAATATCTCTGACTTTTTCTAGTATTTTAAATCGTATGAAATGTGAAGGATTCACAACAAGTTAATTTTTTAATTTTATTTTATTTTCGCTCCATAAAATACAGTAATAAAATATCTATATATTTTAAATATTCAATTCAATTAAAATACTGAGATTCTTAAAATGAAAAAAATATTATAATATATTGTAAATCTTTGTTTAGTAAACTAACTAGGAAATATATTATAATGGTTTGTAAATTTGCTAATGTTACGTAGTTAGTCTAAAAAAAAATGACGGCACTTATTTATGTCACTAGAAAATATATTAATCTAACTTTTATAAAAGAAAATACTTACTTATATTTTTTCAAATAGTATGTCGTTGGTAATAAATATAAATTATGTATGTATATGTAGTATTCTATGACTATTTATTTTACCATATTGCCTAAATTTCTACTTAATAATAATCCGCTACATAAATGTTACTTTTAAATGTGATACTTGTTAAATATATTTATCGTATGATTTTCATTAGAAAAATATTTGATGACAAATAAAAAATATGTGATACATATATTTATAAATAAATCGGATCGGAATTCTATCCTAACGTATTAAAGTATATTAAATCTTTGAACAAAACTGGAAATTCTGATATTTATGATACAAATTCTATCGTCCATTTAACCAGTTTCGCTCTGGAGATATTCTCAAGACCGTTTACCGCTTGTAACCGAATCATTTGAAGGTTAATTATCATTGCACATTAGTGCAAATCTAGCTGCACTTATCTGCAGAATGCTGGAAGCGTACAAATGCAGTTTTGCATAATCTCTTCCTTGCATCTCCACAAGCACCGCATGGCAAATAGAACTTATCATAAAATACGTAATTTAAACAAAACATCAACATGTTTTGCAACTTAAATTAACGCATAATAACTTAATAGCCGATACGTGTATAAAATATAAATATGTTTAAACAAATTTTAGTATTATTTTATAGATTCACCAAAAAAAATCGGTTAGCTTATAAAGGAATACCAAAGAAGCTTAAAAAGTAGAAAAAATTACATTACATAGCTTTTCTATTATATTTTATGTGTCGTTATATTTTTATGACACATTTAGAATATGAGACATTTAATTAATATTGTATCTCAGTTCGTTTTATTTGCTCATTCCTGAAACTTTATTGTCGAACATGCGTATGTTAATAGCCAACGATTGGTATCGCATCCTGGCAAATATGGCACATTGAATGTAAGCGAACCGGCGTTTTCAATCATCCCTACGTATCTGAAAGCGGTTAATATTAATTTAAATATTTGAATAACTTACTGAGTGTGTATGTAGTACATACCTATGTATGATATGCCGAACACGGTTAACGTGGAATATATTATATAATAAGATACGGCTGTGCGTGTCCATGCGAGATAACCTAATACGGCGGCGTAGTGAGATAAAGCGAAAAATTGCGTTTATTTTATAGCATATGTATATACCTAGGTATGTGTAATACCTGCGCTACCTTCATAGCAGTGTTTGGGTATTGTTATGTACGTAGGTATCTCTTTTTAAGATTTTATTTGCAACGAGAACGCGTGTGTTCATACAAGGGTTTCGTTTGACCTTTTTAACTGCATTGGATATATTACATACAATGAATACTTAATTTATTAATTTTATAATCGTAAGTTATGAATTTATCAATACAAAATATAGTAACAGTTTTTTAATTTTTATATTTATATTTAATAATGTATTTTTTTATTTTTATACGTAGGACTAGTTTATGAGATAAATTTATTTTAGATGTTCTTCATTCATTATAAAATTGATCTTTGTATCAAACTATATGTACTATATGTATCATATATTATACTATCATATTAAATTATGGGAGTAAACGCAAAAATATTAATAGTACTCAATAGAAAAAAGTATGTAATATTATATTTTATCTTAATATCATAACAAAATTATTATTATGTAGTTTTAAGTAAAACTCTTTCACTAATATTTTTAATACAATGCAATGAAATAAATAAATATATTTTCACAATATAAATAATAGTCGCTGTTGCTCTAATATAGTACAATATTAATTCAAACTGCACCCTTATAATGCGGGGGTGCGTTTTGACGCCGATCGGGGATAAGCGGACAAAGGGTCCGATATTTTCGAAATCGCATTTTTCACACAACCCCGTGACAAAAGACCGGTGTCAAATTTTGAAAGACCTCGTCATTGTAATCCACGAGTTTGGCCGTAAACGAGGGGATTAAACAGTGAACTGTTTCGGAAGAATGGACGGCCGATCGCTTTCGAGATTAAAAATTAAATGGGATTTCATATACACAGCATACTATGTTATATATATATATATATACATTGGTATGGAGTATATTTTTTCATTCTCACGGTACGGGATTTTTTAAGTTTCAATGAGCGCCATTGACTTTTGGACCCTCGGATGATCTGCGGTCAGAAAAATAATATCCGGAGCCTGACCGCAAAACATGTTCAAAAAATCGACCATTAAGGTAATAGCTGATTTATTTTATATAAAAAAATGTATATTTTGACTGATTGCAGCTATTGAGTAATAATCGTATACACTGAATCATTATACTGTATTATAAAAAAAATCGAGATTTTTGGTCAAAACCGAATGTGCTTCAGTTCTGGTTTAAACCAAAACCTGTAACAAAACGAGTACGTTACATATTAAAAAAAAGCAATGTATGTATCATATATGAACTCTTAAAAAAAATTAAATACTCTGCAGCTATTTGTTCAGCTGAGCAAAGCAACTGTTTTCTGGTGGTCGTAGAATTTGGACTAGAATTTCAATTAGCATATATGTTAATTAACGATATATTTATTAAGACAGAAGCTTATGATTGTACACATACATTATATTTCAGATAGTTGTAGAGCTATCATTTTAATCTTTAAACTTGAATCAGGTTTCTGAATTGTCTGAAGAGCGGCAGTTGATTTTGCTGCAAGATAATCGCTAAGATATAAACTTGCTGCTGCTGTCAAAGATGAATATAATATTTTGTTTTTATCTGTTTTAATCACATTGGCATTCAAATATTTGGGCTTACGTTTTAAATTAAAAATAGTAGATGTAAAACGATCAGAAGTATTTTATATAAAATAAAATGTTTATTATAAGTATGTATTTATTGAACAGTGTCTCGCATCATTGTTAGTGGTTTTCTTATGTTCTATTCTCAACATAATATAAGGTGGAATGATAAGCATAATATGTTCAATATTTATTAATATCAATATTTTCATATACGTTTTAATTAACAGTTTTAAGCACATATGAGATTTATAGCAATATTTAATTCAGGTTGTCAGTGTAGTTATTTACGATTTCATCGTGTTTATTATATATACATTAAATTAGGGAATGGCTTGAGTAAGCAAAAGTATAAATGCGTTTGAATTTTTTTTTTTAATTGCATCTAAGCATCGCGTATCGCAAGATAAAATATATATGTCACACAGTATTTGGCAGTAAATTGATATTATCAGTATTGTCTCCGAATAAATAATCGAAAACTTTAAGAGATCCACTCTAGACCATCTAGTTGAATGTATGATTAGAAAATTAAATGCAAAAATCAGTATACATGTCAATTTATAAAAAAAACAGTCTAATTATTGATTTATTCATCTTTTCGAAAGTTTCGCGCGAAAGCTCATTTTCGCAACACATGTATGAGGCAATCTCGCGCCTCTTTGCATAATTTACGAGAACAGTCTTATGTGTGCCTGTGGGAAATTCGTTTTTACGGTTTATCGGTGTCCCGGTATTAAACATCGCGCCCGAGGGCCCTCCCTAATTATTTTATTCATGTCCGCCGCTATTCGAGCCCATAAAAATAATTTTAATACGCAAACATCGCATAATGAATGAAACAGTGTCGATACTTAAGCACGACTTTTGTCTGAAAATAATTTATATCTTTTAATATAAATACATTATTTGTACTGTTTTGAAATGATACAAAAGGAAGCAGAAGAAATGTCGCGTAGCGGTACAATGATTATCTGATATTGTTAGGATTCAGTCGTCGGTTTAATCTGTGACGACGTTCGAGACGTGCATTTGCAACTTAGTTGTCGTACACGATTTGCGTTTTGATTAAACTTCAGCAACGTTGCTGAGTCGAGGGTGGCGCGCTTATAAGTAGCCCAGATATCACGAATTATGAATAACTGTGTTAGTGTATTTAATCGTGTATTTATTTATTTGAAACAGCACAATTAATTGTGATTAGTATTGGGTTTAAATCTCATGTAGATCCTAGCGTCTATGAAATCATAATAATTTTCATCATAACTTAGGTTTTCCTAGATCTTCCGAATCTCACAGTTGAATATCGTGATACCTATTTGGAATAAACCAAGCTATCGAATTTAAGCCGTAATAATAAATAGTTTTAAATCAATAAAATATTAATCTTATAAAGTCTCACTACTTACTTAGTAGTCGATGATTGTGTTTACCTGTGTATAACATATTGGGATAACGCCTGTCTTGTTGCAACGTAAAGCTTACGTTATTACGATTTTAAAAAAGCTGGGAAAAAAATATCGTAGCGCTAAATTTTTCTTTTCTCCTGGTGTATTGCAATTTTATTGATGTGATTATTACTGCATTCATGCATTTGACACGCGCTATTTATAGTCGTTATATAAATCGAAAGAACCATTTTTATTCCACGTCTAATAAGTTTTTGTCTTTGTACTTTGATGGCGAGAAAGATCAGTCAAAAGACCAGACGGTTGACGGAAGCCTATTTCCATAGAGAATCTAAATCACTATGTAGAGAGAAGTCCGCAGCAGATCAAATGCATCTAAATAGCTAAAAATTATTTGCATACACAAAAATATTTAAATATTGTAGAGGGCCTAGGTTGGACCCTTGTAGAACCCCCAAAGAAATAAATATTTATAAGCAAACAATCCTTACTCAAACTTATTAGATGTTAAATATAGTTTGGAATAGTATAATCCGTAAGGGTTCAGACTAGTAAATCAAAGGCCGCGGGCCCGAGCCACCGCAGCAGACTCGAAAAATGCACTATTGGTAAAAACCAGCCCCAGACGCAAAATGTCATGTATTGATTATAAACTATATTACATATAATATTTTATAATTAATTACATAGATCGGTTTGATGGTCAGTACTTATCTGTATGTATTTATTATCTTTGATTGACTTACCCAGTTGGTACAGATTTACTCAGTGAAACACATTAGGCTTACGCCTGTCAGGTTACAATGGCAGATAAAAAATATATTAATACTCACTGTAATATCATTCAAATATGTGTTATCATAGTTAAGTTATTAATATCTGTGAACATATTATGTTTATAATGAAAATCTGTATTCATTCAATATGAAAAAATGAGTGACGAGACATTTACATGTAACGCGCTCTTTGAAATTTTAAAATTGTCGCATTTTTGTAGTTCAGTAGTATATGTTCATATAGAAATTAAATTTATTGTTTATTTTTATAAATAAAATAGTACAAGCTTGGTGTATCAGTGCAAATAATTTTATTATGCACGAGTAAGTACTTTATGTTATTTATTGCTCCACGAACATATACCTAAACAATTTAATTAAATATAAATATCTAGAAATGTTTGGGTTTAATCCGATGATATATTGTCTTTATACGCATTTTAAGAATATCTTACAAAATTTTGCGTGCAGGAATGTTTCGGTTAGGGCACGATAACAAGCTTAAAGGAAACATTAAGCAGGATTAAGATTTTTGATCCGTTGCCGCAGCCTGTTTTATCTAGAGCTTTATGATAAAAACAAATTCTTAATGTTTCCAAATATTCTTATTTGAAACATTCAGAATATGTATTATTTTTTTCTGTAAATTTATCTCTTAGAGAGGCCCCAAAGTGCTCGAATCGCTCAATTCGGGAGGACCCTCCGTGGCGCCTTGCACGGTTATACGAACGTGAGCTGGTACATTTGTGCGGATTAAGGTTCTAAGGTTTCGTGAGTCGAAGGTACAAGTGAAACGAAATCCCTTTTTGTTGTGGCTAATAAAGAGAAGGAAGCCGGCGAGAAAAGGACAATAATTCACGGCCAAATAAAATTACATGGGTGAGCGTACCCACTTGGCCCATTTTGGCCCCAAATTACAAGCCGCAGACGTTAACATTTTTGCCTCTGTGTAAATATTCTGAACGTCCATTTTTTTCATCTGGTCGGGCAATATGGTTAAAAATTAAACTTTTTCTGTACGTGTTCGCAAAGTTAAAAATTGATTATTTCGTATTTTACGGCCGCCGTTAATGATTTGCTTTTTAATCGGTTGCGTTATGCGAAAAGTTTAAATTGAACCAAAAAAATATACATGGGTTGGCTTCGTTTAATTTTATTATGTTGTATTATATGTTTGTGTTCGGCTTAAATCTGCACAAAGCGCATATCCTGTTTGTGCGGTTTGCAGGATTTAAACGTCATCCTTGTACTGAAACGTGTCATGTAAATGACAATGCACTTTTATGAACAAATATACCTTGATACATTATGTTACATAATACATGTATATTTGTTTATAAACTATGACATATGAAATTATTTTTTGTTAGAATAATATTTTTATTGTGATATGTTTTAAAAACTATTATTTTAACTTCAAAAATTAAACAAAATATTTCGGATACGCTAACCCTTTCATGGCTTAAATCTCGTTTTTACAATAATCCAAAGTGGTTTTTTATCTTTATACTGTACGATAAATGAAAAATGTAAAGGAGCAACAGCTGTTATTGACATTTTTTGATTGATCACTTTCATCAATAAGTTAAAGATATACTTTATTATTATAATTAGTATATATTATTTTCGCATACTATTTATAAATCATATATCTTTCTTATTAATCAAAATTTCTCTAGAAAATCGAGATGGCAAAATGATAATTCTCATTTCTCGAGAAATGAAAAACATCAAAAAATCTAAATGCCAACTTACACGTCAAATTATTTTTTCTGCTCAGTGTTGCCATATAGTGAATTGCCAGTCTAGGTCAAAAGCAATAAAATTATTCTATCGCGGTGAAAACGCTCGATTAATAAACGTTTATATTAAGAATTTATATAACAATATTACGAGTGAGAATCGAATAGAGCACATTTTAACCGAATTTTGCCTTCTCAGAAGTCAAAAATCCACGTCAAAAGCAATAAAATCGTGTCGTCGCCGTCGCGACGGTACTGGCACCGACACGATTTTATTACTTTTGACGTGAATTTTTGCCTTCTGAGAAGTGATAATTATTTTTGTGCTCTCCTATTGATCAAAATTCAGTTTGAATATACTTTAATCAGCCCTCTTACATAAGTCAATAGTAATATCGGTAAGGATAGCTATCATCTTTTTCAAACATAGTGTAATATCGAAATGCAGATAAACTGTGGAGCAATATGTGAGATGCGATGTCTGTCTGTACTTATTCTTCTGCTTATTTTCTCATGAGAGATTAGTTAGCTTAGTATGTATTTTGGACATGACCTAATAAAAGTTTTAAAATTATAATTAGTTTTAGAACCCCTCGTTAGGTTAGGTTTTGGTTTGAACAGCAAATAGACGTTTCGCGACCGTCAAATTGAGTTTCATAGCTATTTTAGAGCAGCATATTAGCGCGTATCAGTTAAATGATATTTTCGCTAGTAGAAATATATATTTACTGTTGAAAATGTATTTATACTTTACTTTACCTAAAAATACACATTTACTGTAACATTTATACATCGGATGTAAATAAATAATGATAGTTATATATATATGTACATTTATATATAGAAAAGTTGCTATCATATAATTGTACTAGCACCTGTTAGATAATTTATATTTTTACTGGTAATCATATATACATACGGGTGAAAATGTATTCCGATAAGACTTTACTGAAATGAGATATTTTAAAAAATATTTTCGGGATAGATTCGAGACTGTTTTTTCTAGATTTTCTTTTAGGAATAACCACAGAATACACTGAATGTAGCATTTATTTATTTTTCTGCTTTAAATCAAGTTGTCAAATTACCGATAATACAATCTATGAAAACATTAAATTTATATAATTCATTTAGTGCTGTTGTTGATTTTTTGCTTCTTCCTTAGGTACTCGAACTGAAAATTCAGATTGAATACCTAAATTTACTGCTACTAATTTACTTTACTTAAATATTTTCTCTCATGTCTAAAGTCAACAATAATTTGCAAACAAATTTTAACTTTGAATAATAATGGTTATTGTGAAAGTATTATACTACTTAGAAAATGGGTGCTTTTGAAGGCAATGTTCCGCTCCTTTTTTTTGTATGTATAAAAAGCGCTTAAGAAACTTATACCTGAAATACATCAGTACATATATCTCAAACAACTGTAGTTTAGTTAAGATTCATTATTTGAGGTGGGTTTTTTCTTTTTTTATACATATGTATATTCTTGCTATGATTTTTTCCATAATCGGGCCCCGGGAATTTGCCCCCTCTCCACCCTTTCTCGACGGACCTGTGTACATATATTTGTGGCATCAATCTATATGTACTTGTTATTTTTCTAATCAAATTACTTTAGATAATGTATTTTTCTATAAATTTTAATATGGTGGATAAAACTTGAAAGTACCCAACATAATAAAATTGTAAGTTTTTAATTACTAGATTTTTCTTATAATGACTTTTTAAAGCTTAAGCTGTTTTTATACCAATAAAAATATTTCTGGAAAGTAATTGTAGCCTCACATTAACCCTTGTATAACGTAGTTTAAAATTTGTACCCGAATAAAAGGTCAAAACTTTTGTACGACCTTCCTCAAACATCAAAAAATACAACCATCGCACCGTACGTACTCCACATGTGGTATAATTAAAATTGACCCGAGTGTAATTTATAGTTCTCACGCTTAAATAAACTTGGTACCGTCGAAAAACACACGACTGTAGGGCAAATTTTAGTGCGTAATTGAGCCTTTGCTACAATAAAAGGGTTTTCTGTGTACCCACCCCGTAGTAGGTAATACTTTCATGAACACAATGAAACATGAGCGCTCCGGCCGCGGAGGTTACGAGACCTTTGTGTTCCGTTTTGTGTTCGGCCACACCTCTAAAAGAGAAGAATCCATCCGCTCTCATTATTCGTAATTCTTGTCTTCTCTGACAATGCCTTGGCATAAAGAAAACGGTGTATATATCGTGTATATGACCAACCGTAATTTTTGGTACCTAATAGCCTACGTAATACCCACCGTGTCACGTCCCTCTAATTCGACGGCGACGAGAAGCCGTTCCATAAATATTCTATTGAATGGTTATATAGATACCAGATTAGTCATTCATAGTAAATGATGAGTCAATTTTAGTTGGATAGCTCTTCCACTGATGGGAATTATTTATCAGTAAATGTTTGGATAACAGTGGGGATCAGAGTAAGGAACCACACTTTCAAGTACATGAATATAGAATTCTTCCCTTAAGGAATTAGGAAGTGTTTAATAAATACGCAGGTGATGTTCAAAGTTTGAAGTTGCTTAACTTAATTAAACTAATTTAGGGAAATAAAAAAGTCTTCTGAATGGAATTATATAGTAATACTGCTAAATGTTGTATTATGGTAAGGATTTTTTTTCCTATAAAAGTTTATTTCAAAAATATACATATGTACAATAGCATACCGACACATTAAATTCACAATCCAGGTTCATAACAAATTCTAATATTAAAAGTTGCTAGTTATTTGTACCTATGAAGAAAAAAACACAAAACTATTTACAAATTTAAAGATACACATATACAAAATTAAATAATTATAAACCTAAACCTATAGACCTGAAACTAATGAAAATACAATATGTTTAACTGCATTAAAACAATATGTGTTTAGGCATTTTATGTTTGTATTTGAATCGAAGTTTTGTTTTGTCGTAATCACCGATTTTTGAGTTTAGTGGATTTGCATGTTCTCGCGTGATACTTTAATAGTATTTTTTAGTTCGATAATAACAATGTTATTTAATTAGTTAGTATAAAACGGTGTACTATGTATTATTTTTATGTCTTTATTTTGGATAATTGGAAGTTAGTATTACTCTCGTTATTCCACACTGAATAATAAGGGTTCATTATTTTTGTTAAACCGCAGGGATTACTAATTAGCTTTAAATAAAAGGTTTTATAATTGATAAAAAATATTAATGACGTCTTTAACGTTTTATCTTTAAGCATACGAGGTGTGATCAAAAAGCACGGCAAATAAATTTATTACGAAAAAAGTAATAAGCTTAGATCAAATTTGAATTTATCTCCTTTAAAGTACTCTCTTTCGCTAGCGATGCACTTATCCCAGCGTTGATTCCATGATTGGAAGCATTTTTGGAAGGACCTTCAGTTGCTTCGTCGTGGCCCTTTCAATGTCGGGAATGGTGGTAAAACGTTTTCTTTGTAGCACGTTTTTATTTTTGAAAAGAGCCAAAAGTTCATTGTGCTAAATCCGTAAAGTAAGTTGAATGTGGACAGAGAGGAACCTTTATTTCGGCTAAAATTTGCGGTTCGGAAGCGAGATGTGGCACGCACGTTGTCGTGATTTTCCTTGGAACGAATTTTGATAGCAGTTTGCCCTCACTATAAAAAAAACAATTAGCATGAAGTTGAGGTTCGACTTTGACTGACGTGCCTTCTTAGGGCGAAGAGACCCACTCGTTTTCCATTGTGAATCCTGCATGTTTATCTTAGGATCATAGCCATGCACTCAACTTTCATATTCAGCTATAATTTTGACCATGAAGTCCGGATCTGCATCAAGACGAACCTTCAATTCCGTGCAAACTGACACACGATTCTTCATGAGCTTCTTTGGCACGTTCGAAATCCATGATGCGCGACATACACAGTAAAAATGACCTCACTCTTCCGGCTCTGGAAGCCGGCTAACAAGTCAAAACTTGTTTAAACTTGACACTGACTATCTCAACGGCAGCAGTTGTTGCTGTAAAAATTCAATAACCGTACTTTTTTATCACGCCTCGTATGACAGCGCAGACTTAAACCGATTATCTTACCGAGATAAGTATATCGTAAAAATCGTTATTTCCATAATAATCTTATGGTATTCTAAGTCCTTCCTCAAAATATCAAATTCGGTTTAATACAAAAATCAACTAGTAGAAAGTAGTATTAATATATCAAATTATGAAAGCTTCTTGCAATTATAGTTATTTTTTTGTAACACATATTACCATACATATTTTTTTTGTTTGAGTTTCAAAATGTTTTAAAATATAATCTCAGCAAAATTAACTATCGAGCATCGCTTGGTTTATAATTATTGGTCATACATATTACTGCCATGCTAAAACTGTCATATGCATAAACATTTATACAGCTGGAAGAAATATACGTATATGCGTATTATTCTTCCAGCTGTTATTAACATTAATTATTATATAATACAACCCAAAAGTTCACCCCAAAGAACGCATCACACACTGGTTAACTTAAAGCGCCCAGTTTAATCTACGCAACATAAAAGGAATACCAAAAAACTACACACTAAATGATAATTATTCGAACAATTAAAACCGCGCGAGTTTAACTTGGCCGCAAGCCAAAGCACACCGTCTTACGGGCCTAAACTAAAATTAATCCTTTAATTTTATATGCGCGGTTACACGTGAATGTTTAACTGAATATGTCCGCAGCATCTTCATCATACACACAAACGCAAATGCCGCGCCGAGATAAAATAGCGTTTACTGTACCGAGCGTTCCTGATGTGTGCCACTTTGAATCGGTTGTATTGTTTTGACAGTCGTTCGGTCACTTTGAAGCGGGGGAGCTTAAATAGTTACGGCACATTTCGGAGCTTTCTCGTTGAAAGTTGTACAGGGCGAAGATTAAAAGCGAGTCGTCTTAGTTTCTCGAAATATCTACATGACGCGCGTATTTATAGTGCGTTCAATATTTATAACAATGTATCATCGTACGATATGAATTTTTGTGGTGCACACAATGGAATTATATAGCGTGGGCATTCATTCACGCCATTTGTCGGTTACAAGAGAAAAAATATTAAATTAAATGGTAATCTTATGGTCAGAGTTGTAATCCCCGCCGATGTGGGTGGGTGTATTACTCGTAAATATTAAATTAGAAATATCATCGCCATGATAGAATATAATGTCAAATCGTATACGACACACGGTGATGAAAAATAACTTGGGTGAGATGCGGCGTGGGCCGAGACACTATTTCCCCAACGAAAAGATTATTAATGTGATGTGTGTTAAATGTGTACACATTTTATTCTTAAGTTTTGTAGTCAGTATGGTACTTATAAAAAATGGCAATAATTATTTAATGCATAGATAAAAATTTAAACTCTGATATAAAATATGGACATGTAAATTAAAACGTACTTAATATAATTTATTCTTTATACATAATTTGATTAAAAATAGTGTCCAGTCTTTAACATAATTTCACGAATTCTTTATTCCAATATGTTTAGAATGTTTCAGTCATGTTTAGAACTATTCTTAACCTTCATCCGTCCCTCTGGTCTTTTTCGACCCGAAGCGATTTTGTTTTGCAAATATATCTTAAAATATTAATACTACATATCTGTAATTTCGTGACTTTGATTTTGTTGAGATAATAAACTAATTTTTGAAAAGAAAAAAATAATATGTTACCTGGATTATCTCTTGTAAAAAAGGTAGCACTCGGGTCGAAAATGACCCAAGTCTATTTTAGGTCAAATTATTGGAATTCCCGGCGCAAACAGATGTTTATTGTTTATCACCTTCTAAGAAATACTCTTTTGAAGTGATTATAATAGAAGATAATTTACTTGAATTTTCATCGGGAAATGATACCTGCTCAGAGACGTCAGATCATATTGAAGAATTGACTGAAACTTCTGATAGTGACATAGATGATGTACCTCCTGGATCTACATCATATCTTTCTAAAGATAAAGGTATTAAATGGCGATCAAAGCCTTCAACATAGCCGTCAATCATCATCAAACATGATTCGAACTACCCCTGGAATCACAAGGTATGCTGTTTCTCGCATATCAACAGAACTCTGCATTTCAATTATTGTTTACAAATTCTATAAAAACTATTATTATTCAAAATACCATTTTGGAAGGAAATCGTGTATAAAGAGGATTGCAAAATATTGATATTATCAAATTGGATGCATATATTGGACTTTTGTTGTTAGCTGGTATATATAAATTGAATAATGAGGATTTGAAAAATTTATGGCACGAAACAAAGGGTCGACATATATTCAGGGCTACTATGTCACTAAAACGATTCAAAATTATATCGAGTCATTCGATTTGATGATCGTAGTACACGAGCTGCTAGAAGAAATACTGACAAATTAGCCCCAATTCGAGAACTTTAGAAATATTGGGTTGAAATACTACCATACCATTATAATCTGGGCGAAAATGTAATAATCGATGAGCAATTGATTTCATACAATTCCGTTTCGACAGTACATGCCAAAAAAGCCGGCTAAATATGGGATTAAATTTTGGGTGCTAGCAAAAATAGTTATGTTTGGAATATAGATATATACACTGGAAAAGTAGCTGGCGAAGCACCTGAAAGGAATCAAGGAAGGCGAGCGGTTTTAGATTTGTGTCAACAACTTGATGGGAGAAATGTAACAGTTGACAACTTTTTCACTTCTTATGAACAAGGTCAAATGTTACTTATAAAAAAAAATACTATGATTGGCACTATTCAAAAAAATAAAACGTCAATTCCACCCGTATTGCTCGAAGTAAAAGGCAAAGCAATTTTTACTTCAAAATTTGCATTTACAAAGAATACATCTTTAGTGTCATACATTCCTAAAAAAAAGAAATGTGTTGTTCTTCAGAGCACTCTTCACATAACGAAGGAATTGTCAGGTGGTTCTGACAATAAACCTAACATTATATTAGATTATAATGCAACGGAAGGAGGAGTTGATACCTTAGACAAAAATAGCCAATTACAGTACTCGAAGAAAAACAAATAGATGACCAATTACTTTTTTTGCCAATATATTAGATATATCTATATCAAATGCATTTATTATATTTACATGAGTTTATCCAGATTGGAATATAAAAAAAAATTATCAAAGGAGAATTTTCATTGAAACCGTGGGCAAATTATTGATTAAAGACAACAATTTATATTAGAACAAAAATGCACAACTACATCTCTTTTAGAAGTACCAACAGCAAGGATACGTGTTCAAAAAAAGGTAAATGTCACATTTGCCCAAAATCGGACAATAAACATGCATTAGAATGTAAATATTGTAATATATTTATTTGTAAGGCACTTTCCTATAATGTATGTAATAAATGTAATAAATAAATAATTAACCCATAAATCGCTCTTTATTATTCGTAAACAGTCAACATTACCGTTACTAATAATATTAATTTAATTAATTTGCATTTTGTTTCTTTTAAGTCAAAAATTTCTACCTGGGTCGAAAAAGACCCGAGGGACTTTAGTGTACAGTCGATTTGAGGGACGGATGAAGGTTAATAACCACAGGCCCTAAGAATAGGGCATTCTGGTTTCTTGCTGTTTTTGATTTATCAATGAATGAGAATTCTTATTTTCATTTCTCAATTTTCTCGAGAAATGTTGACCAATAAAAATGGTATGTTATCCATAGTATGTGATTATAATAAAACAAATTAATATTAATTAATTTGTTTTATTATAATCGATCTATGTACTTCAGGATTCCGTATTTAAACCATAATAGAAAACGTGTTATTAACAGCTATTGCTACTTTACATTTTGATAGTTCGGACAAGATAAAAAGTTATTGAATAACCAGATTTAGGTTTGACGATAGGCAAATTTTATCGCTTAACTGTGTAGAACGCCCCCATACATTTTTGAAATATGCTGATTTTTTTTATCTGATTATTTTTTAGATTACCAAAGTAAAAATAAGGCACATGATAATAGTTAAAAAATCGTAACATTTTTTTTCAATTCAAATACTTCCGACTTTTACTAAAACCTTCCAACAAACCATACATATTTTCAAACATCTGGCACGGACCTACCCTTTCCTATGCAGCGGTATAAAAATATTGTGAAACATTTATGTACATTACCACATTGGAATTTGCAATTTTAATTTTAAACAAAAAAGGCCATATAAAAATTCCCGAGAAAGAACTTTTGACTTATCATTTTTCTCGAAAAAATCTTGTGAAATTATTCTCGGATAAAATTACTAGTTTCAGTGAGTATCGATTAAATTATTCTACATAGAAATATGTTTAATTACTAAATCACTGTATTGATTAACACATAGATATACAATGGTTTTAAGAAATTTAATTACATAGGTTTTTGCTAAACCATTGAATTTTATTGAACAAACGGACGATCATAAAGATTTTCAAAATTCTTCAAGAAATCTCAAAAAAATTGTTGTTTATTCTTATTACTTTTTTAAACTTATGATTTTAAAATGCGCATACATTAAATATATATCTGATTTTTATATCTACCATATGATTTATATTTATTCTGAATATAGACTTTCATACATTAATAACCTATTATTATTAATAAATGGCAAATTGTATATTTTTTTGGCAAATTGTAAGTATTAAAAGAAATTGATATAATATGAATTAATGATAAAAGTGTTGTTAATCAATATCAAAAGTTGTAAAAATATTGTGTATTAATTTAATTAAGTGGCGCATTTAAAATAATCTGACTATTCACATATAATTACATTAAAATCTATAGTATAAAATAAAGTAATATGCAATTATTCATTATGGCGTCAGTGTTTTTTTTCTCGTATAATTTCTTTCTTGTTTAATTTTTAACGTAATTTTGTCACCTAACAACTGATTATCTAATTATTATTAAATATTTGCATTTTAAAAGTAGTATAAATTAATTAAAAGCTTTTAATACTTACCAATAAAAAATATTATTTTTAATATATAAATATAATGGTAACCTAAAATATTTATAATATTTTAAAAATATTTTACCTTATACGTTTTATCTAATTATATTATCTATATTAATAAATTAACCAATTTTAATGTCTGTAAATTTTTTTCCCCAGTTTATAATATATTCTAAAAAAAGTTATTACTTACTAAGTAAAGCAAACAAACTAACATATTTTTTATGTTTTAAATAATTATTTAATCTTGTTTAATAAAACGTTTATGGTCATTTTCAAAGGATTATTACATATAAACCTTATTATTGTTTAGATAAGCGTAAAAAATATGTAAAGAAAGTAGTACTTTATAAGTTAGTAAAGAAAAATATATTAAAATTGTATTCTTTTGTACGTGAATTTTTTTCGTGTTTGCTAAAAACAGGCAATATCTTTATTATTAACCCTTTTAGTGCCAAGCGAAATCTAGCGGTTTATGCTAAGAATGCCAAGCATTTTTTTTGCAAATATAATGATTTTTTTTGTGTGAACCACTATCTATTATAGGAACAAAATTAAATCCAGTTAATACAAGTGAATACACAAAATGTATAGAATAAAAATATTTCATAATTTTACAAAAAAAATACAACACTTGAAACGGACACACGTGTCTACATATTTGTCTGTCTATCACAAAATCTTCCCCAAATGGTGAACAGTAGCGACGTGATATTTGCACATGTCATTCTGGCTGCCACTTCTTTGTCACTGTGATATTTAAATTTTCAAATTTTAAGTTAAAATTGAAGCTGAACATCAATCTGTGTTTTATGTGTTATACTGCAATATGTACCAATAGAACCGCTGATAAAAATTTAACAGCGACGTGCTACTGTGCAATGAAAAAATGAGTTCATTTGTAACTTTTATTTAATCATTTTTGCTACGAGAAAATTATAAATGCTTTTATTATGAATGCAAACTACTGTTACATAATCACCCTTTTCTCAAAATATTCTTAGTCAAATCCTTGTATGAAATTCATCGAATCATCTCTATAATGTAGTTAAGCTAATCTACTATGATTCGGAAGTCAGTCGGTGATATTTTATAAGCGTTTTTTATGATCCATAGATCATTGAAATGCAGAATTAAACATTATTAGAGTAATCTAACAATTTTAGCTATCAGTCATATGAAAAAAGTATCCAGTCATATGAAAAAAGTATCCAAATATATTTTTCTTATGTATGTTATTTTCTGAGAAAGTAAACAAATTTGTGTCAAAACCAAATTGCCTATGTAACACAATATAACTGATTCCGCGCGACCCAGTTTGACATCCACTATATCACATTAACCTTCTCGCATTTCTTGACGCACACAGGCATGCGCGTTGGCGCCCGCGAAGCACATGTAAAAGCAACAACAGCAACGCCTCCAAGACAAAACACGATATCCTACACGAATATTTTGCAAATACTGTATCAAACGTGATAACGGGTCGTGTATGTAAATGTCCGCGCAGCCACGGGGGATACGCCGAAACAGCCTTCGTGAAATACTAGTACCTACATATAAACCATAAGCGCTGTTGTCGTGTGTATGCAAATAAATAATAACAATCGCGACCGCAATTTGCCCTTTGCACAAAAACACGAATCGAAACGCGCGGGGAGAATTGCAAATTCGCACGAACAGAGCGAAGAGTTCTTCTCCGCTAATTAAAACTCGGATGGCGTCGTTCTTTGGGTTTAATATACTGTTTCCATTATACGCATACGACGCGGATTTTGGTGGTGTTTTTCTCACGAGACGTGACGCGAAAAATTTCGTTTACCCTGCTCTTTGGTTAAATACACAATAAGAAAATTGTTTGAGGGTCGTTGAGTTAATTTATATTTTTCTGATCAAATCATACACAATATGCATGATACTATAAACAAGATATAATACTGCATTGTTATTAAGATATATATTCATAGTTCACTCTTGTTAACATTATATCAATATTGTCGCTTAGATAATTTGCAAGACCGGTTAGTTACACACAATCTATCCAAGTTAATACTGTGGACTATGATAATTAGTGCCGAACCTCCGCAAGAAATTACATCCTTCGACGAATCCATAAACCTATCTAGCTTACCCAATCGTAAATCTAACCCCCGATATTGAATATCAGATGGGAGCAAGCACTTCTTGCGCTTTAGGGGCTTGTATAAATAATAAAAGTCGCACGTCCCCCGGGTCGGCGGGTAAGATGGATGGATAGATCGCATACTTCTTGTATGCAAGTAGAAATTCCAATATTATTTAATGCTCCACCAGCTGGATCATATTTCACAACTGCTTGACGTATTGTCTTGCTCTGGGGCCCCCAAAGAGGGCTATAACTCTCGCGGCCGTCCGCGCCGACGCCGAGCGAGCTTTACGCGCGAGCGCGTAAAGCTCGCGCGAAACTTTATACGAGAACCGATAAAACGAAGCTTTTAATCGATTCTGGACGCGTTTAGCGCCCAACAAAACAATAAATGAGACAGTTTAACGCTGGAATAAAAGTTTAAAATTGACGTCCGTGGGGAACTGATAGCGTTTACATATTGAGTTACATATCGATAATAAAGTGGTAATATATTGATGTAGTTAAATAGGTGCACTGCTATTACGATAAATAATACTAAAAAAAACATGTTAAAATAATCGTTAAAAAGGCCTTAGATTATTGACTTATTTTTATATTTTACAATACATAATATAACGATGATTGTCATTAATATTATTATGAATGATAGAGCATTTAAGCACACTAAAATATAACATCATTCTGTTGATTATTTTGGCCAAAAATGCAATATATAAATTGAAGGATCTTCCAAGATTAATTCAAAAGCAAATGCGTTACTGATTAAAGAGATATTTTAAAAGTAAATGGTTGCCACAGATACAGAATAGTAAATAGATGATGCTGATAATAGAAGTCATTTTTGCAACATCATTTTATTTTATTTATTAAATATATATACTACTGTTGCACAATAATTAATGGGGCAATATAATACTATTGTACTTTTTTTGTGTTAATACTAGATAATGTACATATTTTTATACTATTTTTTTTAAATTTGTAATTACAATGTTCCTTCAAATTTATTTTTTTATTTACAATTTTTCCTAGTTATTTTATATTATTAAATAGTTATATAATATAATTGTCTATTACTATCTAACATATTTTTATAATCAATAAACATATTTTTAGTTTTATTTTCATTTAGTTCATTATTTTTTAACCATATTTCTATTATAGAGTACCGGTTTGTTATTGTGTGCGTGTACATGTATATGAGAGGGAGAAGCGATGTAGCGTGTACTTTGTTGTCTCGCTTTCTCTTTTAAGGACAGTCGCTGATTCGTCAACGCTGGTATTCGTCATTAAAGTGCAGTGTGGCACAGAAGTTCGATCTTCTTTAGTGATTTATTTTAAATAATTTTGTGTTGATATTGGTTTAAAACCCAGATATGCCCACTGTCCCATGGGTAGGTCACTAAACTCGTGCCACTGTTTTTTATTTATAAATGAAATTTTAAGAGAACAAAATTTCTTGGGCCTTTCTGGGTTAATTGATATCAAGGCTTCAAATATACATTGTAAGTTATTCGTTCTCTTACCCGTGGATTAAATATTTTAATTATTTTTCCATTAATCCGTACGTTGTTGCTTTTTTTACACTATTCTCTGTAAGGCTTAAAAAAGTTATTATTCTTATCGTTGCGCCAATGATAATTTTTTAATTTATTCAATGGATTCTAATGATTTAATAAAGTCGTCGAGCCATTAAACAATCTTCGAATAATTTCTTTCCCCATTTTATATCTTTTTGCTTTTGAAGAATAGCGAAAGACTTCATTATTTTTTTGTCTAGTGAAAGATTTTGAATTTTGCAAATATTTAATTAATGACATTAATGTCTGGTTTCTTCGATTAAATAATATATTTTTAATTGTCCGTTGAAATTTACAACTTAGCTCAGATGTATGTATGTTAAATAAACATATATTTTCTTTTAAAATAAAAAAATTAAATATTCTGAACGAAATTGTTTTGAGCCACACAGTTCACGCACACAATAACAAACCGGAATCCTTATCCCGAGCGTACCTAATTCACTATTTAAATTATCTACACCTGCTTTAACATGATCACCTATGCAATATATTGATGTGTTGTCTACAAACAGATGTATTTTACATTTTCTTATATTATTAATTATATCATAAATATATTATATTATAAAAACAGCAATGGTCCCAATTCAAACCCCTGCGATACACCGTTTTTTTCTCTTTGGAATATGCAATTTTTTTATTTATTAGGCCATCTAAAAACTATTTCACTTATACCGATATTCGCTAATTTTTCAACACTATTTTTCTCATTCAAATATCTGAAAAACCTGAATTAAAATTCCATATGAACTCTGGTGTTTTTAATTTATTTTCTAATACAAAAATCTAAGTTTATAACTATTATATAATAATAATTTTGATTGATCGTTAAAGGCTTAAGTTTATCTAGATTTTTCAATATTGCAATTTTTAACGTTAATTAGATTTTGCTGTTTTTAAATATTGCAATTTTTAACGTTAAAAATTTTGCTGGTTTTGAATAACGAATAGATAAATATCCGAGTAAATATAGTTAAAAAACGAGCAACTTAATATTCGGATTAAAGTTTATTTTAATCAGATTTAAAACAAAAATTCAGTACACTTAATAATTTAAGAAATAAAACTTTATTAATAATAAAATAAAATAACAACTATAGTCTTGTGGTTGTTATCGAGTTAATTTAAATATATTAAAAGGTATAAACTAAAATTTAGTCACATCACATAACTTTGGTTTTATCGACTTGTCGTTATTGCGTGGATAAGACCAACTTAACTTAGATCTTTATTAACTTTCTATAGTCTTTCATCATCCGTTTAACATTCAATATTATCATTCAACTTTAACCAGCCGTTTGCCTAACAAACTTTGCAGTCGAGCGGCTGTCAATGTTTAAGTTGTTCCGATTGAATTTTCAACGTTTCCTCAAATCTGAACTGATTCCGTGTCCGAAGCTAAATAAATTAACGAAATATTTTCCTTCAATATATCTCACTTAGACTACGGATGGCTTACATCCGTGACTTTCTCGAGACGGCAAATTTAATTTCCACGCCCGAGAAACAAGCCCCGTTTTCTCACCCCCCGCGTAAATATTTTTCATATTGACACGGCGAAAAATAAAATAAAACGGTACTACGTGTGTATAAAAAGAACCGGGAAATATTTATAATGTCAGAGTGTTTTTCAAAGTTGTTGTGTGGAATGAGCATTTTCGCACGGCTGCGGTTTTCACGGTGATAACCATGCGAATTTTCACAACGTGAGACTTTGTATTCAAAATAGCACTCGTCCTTTTGACCCGGTACCAAAATGCGCTCGCGTTTCATATTAAAATTGAAACAAACGCTTTTTTATTTTATTTTCTGGCAAACGTGCGCGATGAGAATTTGTGTTGTGCTTTTTTTCCTCATTGCCATATCTCACGATGTTTCCAAGAAACAATACGTGACAACTTTGCATTGAATATCTATTTTTACCAATTGCGTCAATGTGAAAGCGTAACTAGTTTTTAAGACCTAGACTTCCGTAAACATATATAATAGATGCATTTTTCAAAAGCTTTAACTATGTAAAAAAATTTTAAGCGCATTTATTCTGAGTATATTTTGATTACATTAATTCAAAAACTAAATATAATGTATCTCTTATATTCCAAAACCCTTATTGGTTTAAGCAAGGTCTGGAAAACATGGCTGCTTCATACCATACTCTTTTTCATACTAATCGTAATCAGGAACACACCCTTTTTTAATTATAGAACGATATTAAAAGTAATTTGATACGATTAATAGTTATATTAATTTAATAAATATGTATTTTAATCAGTGATAATAATTTTTTATCTATATATGAGAATATTTATTCCATCTCTCTTTAGATATAAAGTATGTATTATATAATATTCTGCCATGTTTTGTAATGACAAAATATACGAAAAACGTTTAGATGTGATTGATTAGTTTAGCTTTAGATGATTCAATAAAGTTGTAATATATGATATTATATAACAAAAAGCTGTATCGTCATTTATTGATTTTGCTTCACTTTTTTTATATAATATATACGTTTATTACAAGATACAGGAAAATACATACTTTTAAATTAAATACAAGATGCTGGTTTTAACCATGTTCTAATATAGGACTACTTTACACATTATACAAATTTTGATTGCTGATATCTTAATATTACTATTAGAAAATTCATAAATATATACATAAATCATTGAACATGTAAATAACACAAAAAAAAAAGTTTTTAAAAATACCTTTCAATTTAATCACTATATATTTTTTTGAAGACAACATAGTTATATTTCATGTAAGCTAATTGATTGTGTTTTCGGAGTCGTTTACCTTTTTTATTTTTGCTTGTAAGCGAAAAAAAAACAAACCATTCTGACCAGTTTTATTTATTTGTTCGATATAAATACGCGTGTTAGTAAAGTAATAAAAACAGACATAGGAAGGGTGAGTGTTCTTGATGGATTAGGTATTTTTGTTATTGTTCGTTGGATCTAAAACTTTTCCCTTAAAAAAAATTACCCCAATTTTATTATTATAGAGAAAAAATTAAATATTAAATGAATTTGCCTAAATTTGGAACAATTTGATGAAATTGGTTTTGAGTATCAAGATACGTGAGCTGATAATCCAAAAACGTGTGTACTTGTATTAATATTTCGCAAGTTCGACATATTTCAACCGTTTCGTAAGTTGGTTGGAGCCGACTAATTGTCAAACGTCAAACATTAACGAACGCATACAACATACGAGACGAGTATAATAATTAGTATTATATTAATGGTTTTGTAGTTTCTTGAATATATTTATTTATTGATGATACTATGTACCTAAATAAATTGAATTATCAAATTTCCAATAAATAGTAAGCTTATGTATAAATTAATGTTTTAAAATGTTTTAGTATAAATTGTATTTTTAATTTATATTAAATATTAAAAAAAAATCGGTCAAATTATAAAACCTTTATTTACTCAAATTCGTTAAGCTTTGAATTAATAAGGTAAAAATAAGTTGAAAGTCATTCATCTGAAATTTCACTGATAAAATCATTGAAAACATTGAAAAAAAATTAGCTTTTATGCTTTTAACAACTTGTATTGTCTATTAAGCTGGGCCTTTCTGAAAAAATACGTGGTCCAGAGCAACTTATATTTTGAAGGCCTCAAAATTAAAAAAAATTAGGCAACACAATAAAATCAATGATATTAGCTATTTATTTCATTATAACATTTAATTATTTCACAAAAGCCTTGCGCGCTTTTTCATTTATTTTGGAACAATCTTGTAATTAATGCTAAGTGTTGCCTGTTCATTTAGTCGCTCCTGATTCACTGTCGATCGTATTTTTTTTTTTTTTAGAACACTAAGTGATGTTTCACATTCTACTACATTCACAGACAAAATTAAAAAAAAATCGAATTACAATCGCTGTATTCAATAATTTCTTGAAGTATTTCTGCCGGTTTTGTGCTTAGTAAAAAATTGGATTTGTAAATACGCTTTGGCAGTATTAGTTATTTTAAAATTTCATCACTTATTTTATTTTCATATTTCTTTAACAATAATTTAGCATCTTCTTTCTAGATAGTACTTTCACAATAAACATTATTATTCAAAGGGACAGATTGTAGTTTTTTGACGCGGCGCCGTTTGTGTTACAATTTGTTTGCAAATTATTGACTTTATTTATTTTTTAACGCTTAAGAAATATTAGACATGAGAGGAAATATTTTACGAATGTATTAGGTATTCGATCTGAATTTTCTGATCGAATACCTAAGGAAGAAGCAAAAAAATAACGAAAAATATAAACAGCACCGGCTGAATTATATAAATGTAATGTTTTTATAGATTGTATTATCGGTAATTTGACAACTAGATTTAATGCAGCAAAAAAAATAATAATATATTTAGTTTCATGTGGTAATTCTTAAAAGTAAATGTTTTTTAATATATGTAATTTCGTCGCAGTAAGTACGCTCGTTACCGAGCGTTCCCACTGCGACGGCGTTAACACAATTTTATTGCTTTTGACGTGAATTTTTGCCTTCTGAGAAGTGATACTTATTTTTGCGCTCTCTTATTAAACAAAATACGGTTAAGATGTGCTTTATTCGATTCACACTCGTAATATTGTTATATAAATTCTTAACCACGATGGCACGATTTTATTGCTTTTAACCTAGATTGATAATTCACTATATGGCAACACTGAGCAACAAAGAAAACACGACTAATTATCAGATAAATAATATGAGTAGATATTTTTATTACCTAATTAAAATTATTCGCATAAAATATGATTTCAGAAAATATGTCGCAACGGTGGCTAATTTTTATATTTATTTGTAACATAGAAAGGGTTAACTCGTACCTATTATTATTTATTCAAGAAATTATAATACGATGTTAAATATATATATAGTGCATTTTTGTCATGAGGCCCGGAATTATTATTTTTCCAGGGTCCGAGTTCGCCCTGTTTACAACTATTTTTATTAAATGCTTGTGAAAAGATTAAACTATCGAATACTTCCGATAGACTTATATGGCGTTGAAATGAATGAAATTTAATGACCTTACTTTGACCTTAAAAAATATACTTAGAACCACACCTTTTGCTTTATCATGGTAACGTTCCGGCTCACACCGCAGCACGCTCAATAGTTTTATTTTGTATTTAATTTTTATGTAACCCTATATAGGATGTTTTTACCAGTGGATACGTCTTATAAAAAATAAATAAAAATAAAAAGCGTTTGTCGTCTGTAAGAAGAACCGGAAGAATAGCACCGCCCCGACGGGATATGTGCACTCGAACGTCGCAGGAACGGCAAACATTTGGCGCGCGAGCGATACATAAAAATATACTACTGAGACCGGTATCCATTGTTTGTCGAGCTTTACAGCCGCGCGTCATATTTGTATACGGAAATAAATTTCGTTTTGCGAAAAGATTCAAACGGAACCGCGTTCGCGGTTTCAACAACTTTGTTTGAGATACACTCGACGCGGCCGTGTTGGTAAGTAAGAGCCCTGCTGAAGAGTACCGAGTGCGATGAATGGTATTGAAATGTGGCAAGAAAGCTCTCTTGATATACACAAACATACAATTTCATAAATATGTGTACATATATACACAATTTATTACAATAGAGCTGATCAATGTGAAATAAGCGAGTCGCCGTTATGCAGATATTGCATTAACATAAGGTTACTTATTTTATAAAATCAGTGCTCAACTTCAAACGCAAAACTGAAGTTACTTTTGGATATCTGCTTTATAATGTAATAGTTAATACAAATTCTACATTATCAGTATATTTATTAATAAATTTAATAAAATCCACTTTCCACTGAAATTACAAAAACTATTTTTAATCTTTGAAACGTATCGAATCCCTTAGTACACAAAATTTTATCAGCGAATCTCTAGAATAACACCAAACAACTAAATGCTTCCGAAAATATAAAAAGTATAAAATATAATTTATCATTAATTATACGGCGGCAATTTACAACCAATCGACGTGAATAAACCATCGCTGAGATTTTTAATCGAGCTAAAAGCCGATTCGCCGATTTTTTTGGCAATATCAGGTGCAAATGGCTCTCTCTTCTCAGCATCCATGATACAAAATCTATTATGAGCAAGACTTTCATTTACATTTCCCCGTCCGTCGCTACGATCCGAATTCGTTTCTATCCCTTCTGTTTACTCACACGGGATTCGCTAGGTATTTTTTTGCATACGCTCAGATTGAAAGCTTTCCATATAGGAATATTTCCGCGGAAAGCAGGGATATATAAGTCGTTTAGTTTCAAAAATGTTTTTGATATTATTGCACCTTTTAAAAGCAAATTCTTTATTTTACAATAATTGTTCCAAGTACTGCATCTGACTATTATCGTTGTAAATAATGTGGTTCATGATTAATGCTTCGATAACATGTTTTTTATTACATATCTCATATTTATATACCTCCAGCTTACAACATAAATTTCAGGAACAGTGATATCTAAAATATAATTAAAGAAACATGGGAAATAATAGGAACTAAATTAAATTATTTAATAAATAAAGCACTCTCCTTAGGAGAAATGCCTGAAAATTTAAAGATTGCTACTATTGTACCTATACCTAAAATAAAAAATAGTAAAAAAGTTGAAGAAATGAGACCAATCAACATGCTACCGTGTATAGAAAAAATAATAGAAGAAGTAGTAATCAAACAATTAAAGGAATTTATTACTTCTCAAAACATAATATGTGAACAACAATCGGGAT
Organism: Plectrocnemia conspersa; assembly: GCF_051122295.1. Classification (NCBI taxonomy): domain Eukaryota; kingdom Metazoa; phylum Arthropoda; class Insecta; order Trichoptera; family Polycentropodidae; genus Plectrocnemia; species Plectrocnemia conspersa. Next base: position 10,406,228 of record NW_028277167.1, read on the forward strand.
TCAGAGAAAAGCATTCCACTGAAACTGCATTACAAGTAGTGATAAATGATTGGCTGTTGGCTAAGGATACAAACAAAATCATTGGAGCAGTTTTCTTGGATTTCAAGAGAGCCTTCGAAACAATAGACAGAAAAATAATGTTAAAGAAATTGGAGAGTATAGGTATAAGTGATATAGTTTTAAGATGGTTTAATAATTACTTATATAAAAGAAAACAAAAAGTTAAAATAAATAATGTATATTCTGAAGAGAAATTAGTGTCTTATGGAGTACCACAAGGGTCTAAATTGGGACCATTGTTATTTGTTTTGTATATTAATGATATAGTTAATAACGTGAAAAAATGTAAAATTCATCTATTTGCGGATGACACATTAATGTATTGCATAGGTGATAACATTAAAGAAATTGTAAATAATTTAAATAATGAATTAAGTATATTAGAAATATGGTTAAAGAATAATGTACTTAAATTAAATGAGAATAAAACTAAATGTATGTTTATTAATTATAAAAATGTGTTAGATAATAGTACCAAAATAGTAATAAATAACTCTAGTATAGAAATAGTGGATAATATAAAATATTTAGGAGTAATTGTTGATACAAAATTAAATTTTAAAGAACATTGTAATTACATATTAAAAAAAAATTAGTAGAAAAATAGGTTTATTATCTAGATTAAGAAATATATTAAGTATAAATACAAAAAAAAAAAATTACAATAGTATAATATTGCCTCATTTTAATTATTGTGCAACACTATTAAATATGTTAAATAAATTAGATAAACAAATGTTGCAAAAATTACAAAATAGGGCAATGAGAGTAAACTTAAATAAAAATAGATTAACTAATTGTAAAAGTATGATTGATAGATTAGTATGGTTGAATGTTCAAGAAATATGGAGTATGAATGTTTTAGTATTTATATATAAGTTAGAAAATAATATGTTACCAAAATATTTTAATAAGTATTTAATAATAAATAAAGATGTACATAAATATAATACTAGAAGTAGAGAAAATTTAAAGATAATTAAGTATAAGAAAACGAGTACGGCTAGGGGAATTATGTACGGAGGTTTTGATTTATATAATAGTCTTCCAAGAGAAATCCGAAACAGCAAAAATATAACGGGTTTCATAAATGGAATAAAAAAACACCTTCGTACATATAGAAATAAATTATAATATTAAGACTTTATTATTGTATATTTTTATTTTTTCTTTCTGTTATGTGTTTTTTATATATTTTTATATATGTTTACTAAATTTGTTAGATGTAAAGATTAGCTATTAAGCTAAATAAATTAATAAAATAAAAAAATAATAATAAATATTAAAACATTGAATTTTCAAAGATGCACGATGTTCAAGTAGCCTATAAAACGAATACAAAATTGACAGCAGTGGAAAATGTCTATTGCTTTCTTCTGATATATTATTGCAACCACTCAATAGGTAACTGATAATATAAATAATAAACAACATGTCAATTTAATAGTTTTATGGAGCATATATACGCTCATTTTAATATGAAAAGCTTTGTTATGTAATATATAGAAAAAGCTTTTGACACGATGTGGCATGGCGATTTGATTCAAAAACTGTACAACTATCCCTAGAATATCTGCTACAGTTATTACGCTCATATCTAAAAAGTATAAGTTATGTTGCTTCACTAAATAATGAACACCTGATTTCGCAAAAAATTGCAGTTTGAGTTCCTAAAGAAAGTTTGTTTGGACCACTTACTTTTATCTCGTATACGATCGTTCCCAAAATGAAAAAATACGTGTTTAATAACTGACAATACAAATAAGCTGGCATAAGATCGCATTTTTAGATGACTACCGAATTTAATTAGATAAAAATTCTCATGATCGTTTTAATAATTTTAATTTAATTTAGTACATTTCAATAAATATATTTGTAATGTCATTTTTGAGGTTTGACGACTCATACATAGCAAAATCGGTCCTATGCGACACTGAATTCGATTATGCTCGGCGACGGGCTCCAAGAATCGCTAGACGCTTTTACACCGATCCGGTTGAGCCACAAATATAGACAGCTCTCCAGCGGTTGTATCCGATTTTATTTCATTCAATATCCCCAAAGTGTATGGATTTATGCAGCTGATGCATACGATGTGCCGGCTCCTGTTGCTTGCAGCAGGACGCTTCGAGATGTGTACCGACAAAAATTGCTTTCGTCGTATCCTCACGAGCTTTCCTTTAAGGCTTCCCATTGGGGGGTGAGTTGGCTCATTCGATTGCCGAATCGATACAGATTGAATGTGTCAAGCGAAATATTTTCATTAAATAGACGCAGAGCGTGAAATAAGAATGGTAGCTTCAGTCTGAGAATTTCGTAAATTTATCTAATAATAAAAACTAATAATCAATTGTGAGAAAACTGGAGCATGTATCATATTGCATAATTTATAAATTGCCTAAAATATTAAATATATATATTGAATACAAATTCAATGTATGAATTGTGTCAAATACTTCTCTCATAAACCACCGTTCGTTTTTTTATATCTGTATCGTTTAACGCATAATTTAAGATTTATTACCCACCAACATTTCGATAAAGTGTATCGCATTTATAAATATGATGTTTTTTACCAGCATAATATTTTACGGTATGATACATCCCATTACACATTTTTGCATGAGCGAATTTTGATATCGGCATACATAGGGGTCATATATGTTTTCTTTTTTTAAGATCGACACATACTGCACATTCGAGCAAATGAACCAAAAGAGTTTTTATGCACATTTCACACATTCATGTGTATCTATAGATTGTGATAAATTTTCATGTGAACAACAGGTCTTTATTTTGTAATTATTATAAAGGGAGGTTTCCGTAAATTATTATTATCTTGTACATGACTAATGATCTTGTGAATCAATTAATCATCAACTGTGAATCTCAATGCTCATTTTCTTCTCTTTGTTTCAGGTGAGTGTTGCTTCTCGTTGGTGTAGATCAGAAACGAGGATAACTAATAGCATCATCACAATGGGTTTTTTATACTCGTAAAATATTATTAATAATTTGATAGTACCGATGCGCTCAAGATATCAGGTATGATTTAAAAATTTAATGGAAAATTTGGCATTTTTTACTTTTGTACCTATGTTTTATTTCGCAACACGTAAATGTATATATATATCATATGATTTAGTTATACGTAGTTCTTAGGTTCGAATAATATATTTCCTTTTTCGCTAAAGGGTCAAATTGGGCTTATAAATTATGACGCGGGTCGCACGTTTCACTTTTTTGCCAGGTCAATTGGTATTGGTATAAAAAAATATCTTCGGAAAATTTTATGCGTGAGCGTTTCGGACATTAAATAAGGGCATATATCGAACCCTTAGTTAGCGTGGATGACTGGTTGCAAAGTTTTATGAAAGAGAAATCCCTGGAAATTTACGATACATAAAAACGAATTTTATCCATTTTTTAACACTTAAATATATGATTGTCTGTTTATAGAAGAACCTATGATAACACTTACATTAACAATTTTGCCACAAATATATAATAATTATAAAACGATTTTGTTTTTGAAGTTTTTCAGCAAAACTATCACTTTTTCTTTAACAATATTTTTAATAAATAAAAAATATATTAATGAATAAAAAAACTATAATACATTCTTTATTTTAAAATTATAAACTGCATAATTTTAGTTGCAAAATTAAAATTTTAGTAGAAAAAAAGAACCATTTCAAACATTTTATCAATATTATGCTTTAAGATGATACAATTAATATAATTTAGAACGCAAAATTTGCTCTGTACTTTGTGTTATTATCTATGGCAGGGATCAGCAAACTTTTTTGTAAAAGGCTAGATTGTAAACATTTTAGGCTCTACATGAGAGGAATTGAACTCTATTATGTTTATATTGGTAAATCAACCTATATATATCGTCTTTTTCCGAAAATAAGACACTGTCTTACTTTCTTTTTTTGGTCTGAAATATGAGCTAGGTCTTATTATCGGGGGAGGGCTTACTTTTCACGTACAATAAGTAAATTTATATATTTTAGATTAATATTTATTTTTATATAGGAATTTTACATTTATTTCAAATTTATTCAAATACAGTCATTTCATTTTCTTTTGAAACATAGTCATAACTAATCAAATTCTGAATTCCATCCTGAATTTTAATCGCCACATGTTGGCGTTAATTTTATTTTAACTAGGGCTTATTTTCGGGGGAGGGCTTATATTCCAAAAACTCCTGAAAATCACGCTAGGGCTTATTTTCGGAGGATGTCTTATTTTCGGAAAAAGACGTAATAATAAGAAAAAAAAATTGAACAACATATGTAACATTTCACTTACAACGTAAATTATTTATTTATTTGAATTAAATAAAGACTATCGTGACTTTACTGGTTACTCCAATGCGTTACTATGGTGAAAAATAAATAATATTTTATATTATTACGATCTTTGTTTATCTGACCGTCTGTGTCTAATATTTGAAACAGCTTTTGCAAATAGCGGGCCAATTGCATCGCTTTTTGGACACACCCACGAAATGTGTTTACGCCTTAAAATATAAACAGTACATATGGCTATTCCGGTGAGTTATGAGCAGAGTAGAAACCTTGTTTATCGCTAATCCTTTCCACACAATATTTTTTCCTATACTTATGGGTAATTACAAGTGATTTATATGGGACAGATGTGTTAATATGTGGTCCTTGAAATATCAACAATGCAAATAGTGATGCAAATGTAAAATCACGGGATCTCTCTTCCGTTGTTAGACTCCACTTTCAAGATCAGTTAGAATTACATCTAAATTATTTCTGTAGGTGTATATAATTCCCACAAGGTTGTTAAAATACACTTTTTTACAACGATTTTTTATTTTTTTTATTTTACTAACTGAATTAGAATTAACAATACGATATGCAAATTACTACAAAAATCGTATTTTGTTTTAAAAAACTAAGTCTCCCATTTAATACGCTGCTCCAGAATTAAAAAAATCCTATGTAAAAAATAGAGATATTAAATAAATCAAATATGAATCTAGACACAACACTGACACATCGTATTACTTATCTCTTTGATTATTTCATGTTTTTAAAGATCCTGTTTTTTTATGTTTTTTGATGTTTATAAGATATTCTTTATGAGTTGAAGTAGTTCATTATTAAATAATTTGTAGTACTTAAAAATTTTTGACACGATAGTAAACGCACAAAAAAGCTTTACATAATTTGTAACTCAATCAAATGAATTTTATTATTTTTTTTTTATAAAAGTTTATTTCTTAAATAGACATAGGTAAAATAGCATACAGATATATTAAATGCACAATACTGGTTCATAACCATTTACATTGTTTACAAATTGTTAAGTTATACAATAACATAAAAAGAATAATAAATTATACGAGAATATACTAAATTAAAGGAAAAATACATAAAACCTTTTACAAATTTAAAAAAAAAAAATCCAAAAAAAAAAAAAAAAAAAAAAAATATTTTGGAAAAGAATGAAGCAGATGAGAAAAACAAATTATACAAAATACATAATATACAAAATAAAACACATACAAAGGTAAATAAACCTAGCCCTGTAGACCTGAAACTGATGACACTGTGATGAGCTTAACTGCATCAAAGCAATATGTGCTTAGGCATTTTATGTTTGTATTTAAATTTAAGTTTTGCTTTGTCGTAATCACCGATTCTTGAAATTAGTGGGTTTGCGTGGTCTCGCGAGATTTTTTTATAGTATTTTTCGGTTTGATAATAACAATATTCTTTAATGGTAGGAATTAAATGTTTGGTGTGGAGTTTTTTAAGGTTAGTATAAAACGGTGTATTATAAATTATTTTTATGGCTTTATTTTGAATTACTTGAAGTTTATTAAAATTACTATTACTCGCGTTACTCCACACTGAACAAGCGTAAGTTAAAACAGGTCTGATTAATTGTCTATAGACTAGAATTTTATTTTTTATTGTAAGCGCACTTTTTCTATTAAATATTGATTTTAGAGCCGCAATGGCGCCGAGCCCTTTCGACCGGAGTTCAGTTATATGTTTATTGAATTTTAGTCTGGAGTCCAGGTGTATACCCAGATATTTAACGCTCGCTCTCCATTCAATGTTATGCCCTTGTTCACTTTTAATGGGTGCAGGCAAGGGTTGTCTACGTTTAGTGAATATTATTGCTTCTGTTTTGTCTTGATTAATTTTAATTCTCCATTTCATAAAATATTTTTTTAAGTTTTCAAGGGATTTTTGAAGTTTAACTGCAATAGGTTTAAGACCATAAGAACTAGTAAGGATTGCAGTGTCGTCAGCGTACATTGAGAGTTTAGTATTTTTTAACATTGGAATATCATTAGTATATAGAATGAAGAGAAACGGGCCAAGTATACTTCCTTGAGGAACACCAGCTGGTATTTTACGCGGTGTCGAAAATGTATTATTTAGCGAAACAACATAGCTTCGATTTTTCAGGTAAGACCGTAACATGTGAATAATGTAATAGGGAGTTTCATATTTTAAAAGTTTATACATTAATCCATCATGCCATACTGTATCAAAAGCCTTTTCCATATCTAATAATAAAAGACCAGAACTTTTTTTCATATTAAAATCGGCAGATATGTGCTCTGTTAATCTATTAAGTTGATGCGTAGTCGAGTGATTTTCGCGGAAACCAAATTGCTCATTAATGAGTTTGCTATTAAGAGATTCTTTTAATCGAGATAATATAATTTTTTCAAATAATTTGCTAAATGAGGGAAGTAAACTTATCGGGCGGTAGTTAATTGGTATGTTATCTGCTTTGCCAGGTTTTTTTATCGGATGAATTTTTGCCGTTTTCCAGATTATTGGGAAATATCCAAAAGATAAGCATGAATTAAAAATGTTATTTAAGTACTTAAAGCAAACAAAAGGAAGGTTTTTAATCAATATATTCTCTAATTTATCTATACCTGGAGCCTTTCTATTTGATAATCGTTTAACAATACTAAGAATTTCTGATATGCCGACTTGGTTAATGGATTTTTTATCTATTGGAGTTTTACTAATATCTTTAATTGCCCGGTCTACTTTATTTTGGGTTTTTTGGTCAATGTAATTTTGCGTAAGTTGATAAGATGTAGAAAATGTCTCAGCTAAAATCTCGACCTTCTCCTGAGTCGTGTTAGCTACGTTGTTTCCGGTTTTTAAAGGTGGTATATTTGAGTTTTTATTTTTAAGCGATTTCGTCATTCTCCATAAGGAATTATCTCCCGGTTTCAAAGCTTTTAGTTTACGCGACCACGAAGCGTTTTTGATGTTTTGAATTTGAACGCGAATTTCATCAGTTAGTTTGTTAATTAGAGTTTTAAGTTGGGGCGATTTATTTTTGTGCCATTGCTTTCTCATATTATTTTTAATTTTAATACGTTTAATTATTTCTGGGGTGAGTTCTATGTTATTCCAAATATTTTTACGCGACGGAATTGATGATATTTTGGCCTGCTCGATCACGGATGTTAAGTAATGAATATCATCGTCAATAGTTTTAGTGTCATTTGAGGTATAATTCTGTCGTTTAACCAATACCCGAGACTCTACTATGCTTCTGAATCGCTTCCAATCAGCCTTTGCATAATTGAAAACGACCTCAGACACCATCTCGACCTCACCGTCCAACGTAAAGAATACTGGAAGGTGGTCCGAGGACAGAGCCTGGATGCAGTGCATGTTTGAAATCCGGGAATTACCCTTGACCAACGTTATGTCCAGAATTGACGGAGTCGTGTGGTTGGTAGGATAATGCGTTGGGGATTTCGGAAAATTTACAGTAGTGTCCGTATCGTGTAAATAATCAAAGATTAATTTACCGGATCGATTCGCACCGGGGCAATCCCAATGCATGTGTCTCGCGTTAAAGTCTCCAGTTAATATCACGGATTCTCCAAGACGAAACACATCATCAAGGTCACCTCGAAGCAACCTGTCACCGGGAGAATTATACCCCGCGACAATTATTATTAATTTATTATCGTGTTTAATTTGTATCGCGACAGTTTCAAGATTAGTCGTGTTTGTTGTAATGCGCGCGTGTTTAATTGATTTTTTTACAAATATCGCGACCCCTCCGCCTGGCCTTGAGAGACGGTCCCTCCGGAGGCAGACAAAGTTCGGTATAAAAACGTTGACGTGTGGTTTGAGGTAAGATTCGGTGATTACGACAATATCAATTTTGTACTCACTGATCAGCAGTTCCAGTTCTCCAGTTTTATTTCGGAATCCGCGTGAATTCCACGTCAAAACGTTGAGCCCCACCTTAGAAGAGCACATCGAGATATTCGACCATCATCAAGGCGATCTCCATTTTGCTGGCACACTTTCCAGCCTTGGTCCTGATTTCTTGAAGGACGAGCAACATCCTGCGTAGCTCTGAAGTTGGCATTGTGTCTGAGAGGGGCTCCTCAGGCTGCCTGGTTTGGGGACGTTGTGGCGCCTTGTTTATTGGTGCTGGTGCGGCGCCAACCTGGGCGTTCCATGAAGTGGCTGATGAGATCACTGCTGGGGTGGTTGAGGTTTTTACCAACGCTGGTTTCGTTGGTTTCAGTGCAGGAAATTGCGCTTGCTCGAGGTTGAATATGTTGTTCGGCTGCGACGAGTGAACAGTGGGAGTCGGTCTCTGTTGTCTCTTCTGAGTTTTCTGTAGGTATTCTAACCTACGAGGGCAGTCCTTAAAATTGGCCGGATGGTCTCCTCCACAACCAGTGCAGATGGCGGGTGCTTCTCGGTCCTTCTTAGAGCACTCGTTCGTGGCGTGGTTTCCGGGGCATTTGACGCACCTGGGAGCTCGTTGACAATTTCTTGCAGCGTGGCCGAATTGTTGACACCTGAAACATTGCGTTAAATGCAACTTATTACGCTTGTACTTTTCAAGCGTGGCCTTGGTGAAGCAAACGTACCGGATGCTTCTTATAGTGCTCGTTGTTGTATTAGCCGGAAACTGGACAAGGTAGAGCCTAGAGTCTCCTTGTTTCTCGGTCTTGGTCTTCATTGCCGTCACCTTGACGACGCTAAGTCCTTGACGTTCGAGATCTGCGGCAATGTCTTCGGTGGGGACCTCTGGGAGCCCTCTCAGCACGGATTTCACTGTTTTATCGTCGTCGGCGGTGAATGTGTGAAAGGCGCGTTGGCCCTTCAGTCCATCCATTAACAACGCGCGTGCTTCAAACGACGCGCAAAGTACTGACACATTGCCACTTCCCGTGTATCGCAACGAGAAGTTCGATGTTTTTGTGATCGACTTAATTAAGTCGATCGTCTGGAGGTGTGTTCCCGTGATCTCTACGATCACAGGCGGTATCCTCTGCTGCTTCCTTTCGATCACTTCGGGAAGCTTTTCATACCTGTTTTGGCTCGTGGTCGGAGGCATCTTAGCATCCTGGGAAACTTTCGATGTCTTTTTGGGTACCTGCCACTCGTGGTCTGGCAGGCCTGAAGTTGATTGTGAGGCGTTTAGGTACGCCTTCAACGTTCCAAGAGAACGCTTGCGCGTCTGCGCCTTCTTCATGGCGCTGTCTTTGTAGCTAATTGCAGTGGGCGTGTCTATCGTTGCAGAACGGTAGCGGGGGTGTCCTTCGTACGATAACGGAGCGAAGCGCGAGTGCGACCGCTCGCGTCAACAGCACAGAGTGGACTGAATTTTATTATATAAGCACTGTTTCACCTTGTAGTTGCAAGTTGAATAAGTTTATAAATCTTATAATATCTACAGAAAAGTTTAATTTAAAAAATAATTCAGTATTCAATAATATTAACTGCGGGTGAGTTTTTTCATTGAGTAAAATTTCAATAACTCTCCTTAACTTAAAAAATTATAATAAAACTTTATCGTGGCTTAGCCATCAAACTAACGAAATCAGAACATTCGGCTTCTATTTCTGAAAAATACAGAACTGACATGGTGAAGTACATGAAAGCGAATAAATTTCACAGCTGACTAAAGCTCGATAACACATGATAGAGTGCGATATTACTCACAAAGAACCTGCTGGTAAATAATACAATAAATTTACAGCAGCTTGAATTCTCACAAGCCTCATCAATATTTATACCAAGCGAAATCATTTACCTTGCTTTTTAATTGGCTATTGATGTTACTCACAATGTGCTCAACGCTTCTAGCAACTGTTTCCGCCGAAAGATTGAACTCTATATATTATATTTTCCCAGTACTATTTTATTAGTTAATAAATGAGCTACTCATAAATTGACTATGTATAGATTCATTTTCCTTTTTCTGGCTTTGACAGTGACCAGTAACCAATTAACCGAAATTTTCATAAATATAATTATTAAATCTATAAATCTAAATTTTGTAAGAGCATATATTTATACTGTCATTGCGACCAAAAAGTGCATAAATATTATACATAATTAGATCATGCTTTCCTGAAACGTTGTGAGAGTTTTTTTAATATTTATTTTCTCTTTTACTAGCACCTGTAATTTACAACATTAAAAGTATCAATTACTCCGTCAAGTTGGCACTTACGTCTTGGAAATGAATAACTAAATTATGAATTTAAAATAAAATAGTAAAGTACTTCAAATTTCAAGAAGTGGATTTGTTCATAAGTCCAGAACATACCTCAAACATAAAAAAAATGTTTTTATAATTATTTACACGGTTGCAGCACAAATCGCTTTTTAATAGTCGTTCAAACACTTTTGGTCCGTATGTAACGAATGCTTGGCAATTATTTCCAGTGTCCCATTCTGTACGGTCGTCTGGCCCGCGGGCCGCAAATGCGATGAGCCAATTATTAGCATGAGAAACGGAGCAACAATTATTTGTGTGTGTTTTTTTTATCATACACTTCTGTTTGTTTCATGCACTTGTCATATAAATAATTCCATTCGGAGAATCCACCTTATCCGTAGTAATTTATCATCCGAAGAGACATGTTGCTCCTTCTCCTTAAATTCTCTACGTTTTCTCTCGTGTCGCCAATCAGGGCTGTCGCTCTCTTTATGGCATGCGTGATAAAAATCTGGCAAAATTAAATTACACCTTTGCGACATTGGGATTTTCTTTACGAAATTTGCATAGCAATATTTTAAGTTAGTATTATAAATTATTTATAGCTTAAAAAGTACATTAACGTTTTATTATATTTTATTATTATTGGAGCTCGTAAAAGTGTATTATAAATATAGCACATTTAAGATTATCTTAATAGTGAAATAGTGCAGTAGTGTATAGAAATTCCAAAAATAGCTAAACAATATTTTTGATATCAATAAAAGTCGATGATTTAAAGTCTGGATCTAACAATTTATTTAAGGATTTACTTCTTAAGCATTCTTGACAAAAGCCAATTAGAATAAATTTAAGTTATAATTATTGTATTATTAACATTAATTAAAATTCAATTAAATTGCTTTCAAATCCAAGAGAATAAGTATAGCATTGTTTTTCACACATTGAAGGTATACAATAAATTCTTGGATAATTATCATATGTAATTAATATATATTATATTAATGTTAAACTAATAATTAATAACGAGAACGAAGTCACATGAGTAATAACATAATAACACAAGCTTTAAATTACACCTTAGGTTATGAAGGGGAATACACGTGGTTGTTAGATTAATTAGTTTTCACTTCTCTTATATTATTGAAAATTAGTTTTTGTTCTTAAACTAGTATAATTATAATATTAGAAATACAAATATATCCAAAAATTATTTTAAAAATACAAACGTGTGCTATACCTACATATTTAACGACAAACGTAAATGATTGTCCTCGCCGGCATTTTATTTCACAAAAAAGGGTCCGACCGGCACAATGGCGTAACTTTCATTAAATAAGTACATATCGCGTTTCACGTGGGCAATTTGCACACGCACCGGTGCATTCTGACTGAAAAATAAAATAAATAAATAAATAAAAAGAGGACAATCGCATGTTGTATGCACAAAAACGAACCGAAGAAGTGAAAAAAAAATAATCACTCCCGGCAGCAAAATTACAAAGACAAGAAGCAAATAATGTGCAAAACGTAAATTAAAACTTGACGGAAAGCCTTTTGATAAGGTAAAAGAAAAAACACACACATAAAATAGGCATTTCAATGGAGTGTGGTCATGACAAAATTTAAGTGGGTGCCATTTTCGGCGAAACAATCTGTATATTTGGTTTAGCTAAATATAGATGTAATGTATTGCCTTTGACATTTTATTTAACCCCTGAACTTATCAAAGGTTTCAGATTGATTGAACACATGTGGTGGAACAGTAACTAGTTTTATTAAGATGATTAATAATAGCTTAAGACCGTATATATTTACCATCAATCATTTAAAATATAATCTTAGATTTAAATTGCTATCTAATGTAGTTAAAACATTATATTCAATAATAAATATGTAATTTAATTTTTAATCAAACTCAAAAAGGATTAAAATTAAAATATACTATATGATATAACAACAGTTTTAAATGTGGTATTATTACATTCCAAAATTTAAAGCATTCGATCAATATGTATATTTTTAATAAACGTTTACCTGAAAGTTCAAAGATTTTCTTGCCATTAAGCGGTGAAATTAAAGTTCTTGTAATATACCCACTATATAAATAATATAGTATACGACAAACAATAAAATGCCCCTTCTTTGTCATTCGAAACACACCTACCGTGCAATTAATCACGAACTTGATGTTCTTCGGTTTGTTCAATTTAACAAACAGCAAGTTTGTTCCAAAGGAATAATCGTTTTCGTACCGAGTTGCGGTTTCAAAGTATCTGTTGTACCATTGCGGCGAAAATTTTAATTGATTTTAAGGTGAACGAACCCAAACTTTTTGTCTTTCGATAAGGAACTGTGAACATTTTCAAACCTCTATATCCATCTATTGTATATTTAAATTTAATCCGTACAAAAAATTGCAGGACTACGTCAAGCAACCTGTGAAAATGGCTCATTTTTTACAGATATGAAAATAATATAATTTCTTGTAGATGTCACAATTTCATTTAGACTCTGATTTTGAGCTAAAGCTTTCATCTGTACAGAGAAATCATGTATTTATATTATATTATGTTTCCTGAACAAAATTGGATGATGAATAGTTGGCTAGGAGGTTTTATCTTTTTCATCCTATTCTCCAGACCTTACTCCTTCCGACTAATATTTATTTCGATCGATGCAACACTTCCTAGATGGAAAAATCAAAATGCAGATGAGAAAGCCTTAAACGTTTTATGCAGAAAGTTGTATATTTAGATTTTAAATCAATAAAATAAAAATCTAAAAGTTTTTTTTTTGCTTTATTAAAAATACATTTATCTCAGAACTTGCAATAACATAAAATAATAGAAGTCACAAAATAGTGAATATATAGTATTTTAGAAATGCGATTAACATTAAATATATTGATATTTATAGTACCATATTCTCCATATATTTATTATCTTTTAATAAATAGTATCAATGAAATTCGTTCTGCATTAATTTTTAATATTAAATATTTTTTACGTTTTTCAGTCTCGGTTCGCTTTTCGAAGTCAATATATTAGGTCTGTACTTTTTTCTCGTCGTTTTTTTTTATCAAATTCACGGTCTGATTTTTTTCAACAAGACATTTTCATACTGCAGTTTTGACAGTAGATTTATTTCTCGCCGTGATCGCAAAATCTTCTGGGAGAAAATTGCATTGGAACGACGCCAAATAATAAACGAATGGAAAATTCGATATTTGTTTCAATCCATTCTTTCATATCATACGAACACACACAAACACACCTTATATACTATTATGTTACATAATAACTAATTTATTTTTTATACCCCAACCGACACAGAGGAAAAAAGTATAACTGTGACGAATCTCGGCGACCGAACCTGTTTCTAGTTCGGCGTGCATTATTCAATCAGAACCGTGATTGACACGTTATCTTAGTCGCAGAGATCAAAAAAATTATCCTCTTTTAGAATACACGTACATAATACATATACGTATACCAGTTTAGACTTTGTCAACTTTCAATCATCAGATTACATTAACTCGGACGCTTTACGAAAGCGTAAAATTCATTGGACCGATTTATGACTTTTTTATTTTGTTCTAGGTTAATCTCTTACATGCCTTTCTAAACATTGCTTAAATTATTTGAATATAATTTTAGACAATAGGACAATCTATCTTAAGTGTGTCTAAAAATATCTTTATATACTGAAAGCTATTGCAGATTGTTTTGCACTGATTAACATAATCGAATCAGTCAAATAATTTTAGTAACCTCTTACTTGATTCTGGCAGTCTGTCTTTAATTGTAAAGTTTTTTTAATGCACAAAGTATATTTAAAGGTCATTTATTTTTTTTAAAGCTTGATATTTTAGATCTTAACTATATGTTAAACCAAATACTAATACATAGCTTAGTCATATAAATTCGGACACCACAAATCAGATCATTTATTCCAAGCTCTCTCTCTCTCTCTATCTTTCGGAACGTGTCGACGGCCGATTTAACTCGTTATTCCAAATTATTATATATCACTTTTTGATCGACTGTCAAATTTGCATAATCCGCTAATGCCGCGACAAGATTTACTGAATCGTATACAAAACGGCGCACCATATCGGCCTGATCAAACGAATCGATTGATATATTATATTTATGTGTATCCAATTTTTTATGCCATCATATAAATTGCGTATACGTTTTTTCTTCCGACCGGCGACGTCAGGTATGACGACTATGCAATTTTTCGTCTCATTATACTTGCATAAATCGTCCCATACACGCTGAGCATAATATGCACATTGATGAATTATTCACGGCGCAGGCTTTTGTGTGCGCGGGCGCAGCCTCCGGCCAAGGAACACTTTATTATCCCTCGGGAAACGTCTTTTGTCTTTATTTGGGCGTGAATAAAATTTTTCGTTTTTGTATAAAGCTCCCTGTACCAAAAGAGGGGTCCTATTATTCTCGCAGAGGCATTATCATGGGAGCCAATAAAGCGGTGCAGCCTGGCTAATTCTTTTCTATATGTGCAAAATACACAATACGCAAATGTGCATGCGTGTAAAAAATTAATCTTAAATATTAATTACAGCATCAAAGCGACGAGTGGAGCGTGAGTAATACTAAAATAATGGAGGGAATACATAAAATTGGCCAGATGAAAAATGCATATATATAAAAGCACTGTTTTTGATTGAAGCCATCGGATCTTTTTTATGTATAAAAGAGTCCGATAATTTATGTTTTTTGTATTTTTTCTTTTAAAAAAAAGATTTTTTACTATTAGTCATATCTGATCTTAGACTAGAAAATGGTTATAAGCCAGCAACTATTAATGTATTTTCTTGTATTCCTGATCTTGTAATAAAAGCATTATATATATCGACCAAACACTTTATATATTATGTATTCTTAAAGGAATGTCGTTTTTTAAAAAGTAAAAATCACCTTTTAATGTTGGTTTAATATTACAGTTTTTAAACATACTTTTATTTTAAAGATTAAACTTTTTCCTGCCTCGCAGTCATTATTTTAAATTTCATTAGCATAAAATATCGGAGGCTTTGATTTAAAAATTTCTGATAGCCCCCTCTTTACATCGTCTGCATTTTGATTTTTTTTCTATTTAGGAAGTATTGCATCAATCTAAATAAACGCTAATCCGAAAGAGCAAGGTCTGAATAATGAAGTGTATGAGATACACTTTAGCCAATTTCGCCACATATTTCGTCATTGACAAGTGCAGACCTTTTTTTAACTTCCTTCTGCGAACGATTATGTTGATCACAAAATAAGCTTGCTGTTATTGTTTGAAAAGGTTTAAGAGTACGTTATGCACAATCACTTTGCAATCCCACCATACACACGAAATAACTTTTTTACAGCGAATCTGGGCTTTGAGGTAAATTTTGCTACTTGCCCTTTAGATAAAGCGATTAGCTTTATGATCCAGAAGCTCTTGGGATATGTAGATACGCACCGACTATTTTTTCACTCAATTCGCGTTGAACCCAAAAAACATATTTCCAAGCCTTCCCAATGTTCTTAATGATTCTATGCACTGTTAAATCGGACTGGTTTAGTTCCTCAGCCAGCTGATGGATAGTATATGTATCGAAATATTCAGATAAATTTAAAAAATATTATTTATTATTGTAACATAGGTGTATATATATATGCATATAATATAATATAAATCAACACAAATTTAGATTATTTTTAATGACTCTAAAATCTTCTTTCATGAAAGCTGTTGCTTTTAGATACCGTTTTAGCTTTGAAAAAAATATACAAGGGCCGCCCATAAAATACACCACCGCGGGCAAATTAACGCGCTCCGCCCTAAATCATCGACCCTGCGTAGGTAAGTGGCTAATTAAAACAAAAGCTTTCGCTGGGCGAGTGCGTGAACACACCCCTTGGCGTTAAGTACGAAACGGGGAGTAGTTTGTATAACTAAACTGTACCATGCGTGTGTGCGTATGTGTAATCATCCAACAAGGGATGGTATGTTGACCTCGTCCATCACTTGAAAAAGTATAATTTAATTTGCCATGAAAGGTGACTGTTTAATTTACTTTTTATTTAAGAGATAAACGGACCTTTTTTGGGACATATATACAAACATTGATAACAGAGTGTCTGATCAATTTTATTATTATCAATATATCTTGTTTTTGACGTTAATTAGTGATGTATGGTCTATTAGCTCTAAAAATACGACAGCGATAATAAATCATTTCAAAAAAAATAATATTATTATCGATACATAGATCTCTTACTTTACTATATTTTATAGTGTATCTCTCTGCAACTGCATCATTCATTTCCTATTCTCCTTTGTTCCGTGCTGAATTTGCGACGCACAAATTGTTTCCTGTAACGAGACTGACGGTAACGGCGCCTCGTCCTTTCAGTATTACCCATCGTTTTATGGACGCATCAATAATATCAAATTTCAATTTACTTCCGTCGCTTAGTACGAAACAAGTTGAGCGCATCTCCACTATTCCATCGAGGATGATATTCAAATGCAAAACCAACCCGGTAATAGTAATGTCTTACAAAGTAGACCACATAATGTAGGCGATATAAATCAATGTTTCTCATGTACCAAAAAGCATACATGTCAAAAAAATATCATTAATAAACTTAATAGCTGTATGAAAGGTTAGCAAATCTCTAATCTTTGCTTAGTTGAAGATGCAACATTACTGGTCAAAACCGGAGAAAAAATAATACTGTACAAGGATTAAAAATAAATAAATGAAATGTAAGACTCATGGTTAGTCAATTGACAGACATAACCTATCAAAAAGAGAGATTTTTTATTTTGGTGCAACTTTTCTAATATTAGATAAAGTGAGCCGGAAATAATAAAGCAAATTGAAATTGGCAAAAGCGCAATTACTTTGCGTTAAAATTATTTAATAATGCTACTTAGCTTTCACTATTGATACATATGAAAATCTCATAACTCTAAAACCTAAATTAAGAGTAGTCTGTAAGAAAAGAAAGTGTACTTAGTTAGATAAACCGATTATTTTTTTTTGATAAATCAAAAAGATTTAACCATTTAAGAAAAAAACTCATGATACGGTTGATATTATTTTATACAATTTTTTTTATAATGAAGTCGACACTATATATGTACCTAGGTCGTGTTAGAGAAGAATACTCTAAAAACATTAGATAGCACAATAAACTAAATATGTGCTCAGCCTGAGCACATATTATCAAAAATATGTTGAAAGTAAGTAATTTGGTTTTGCCACATGCTAACTTAAAAAATATGCAATGTGAAAAAAATATTCACAAAAAATTGAACTCTTCAAATTAATTAATCATAAAACTCTATAAATAAAAAAAGTAGTAATGTCTTATAAAGTAGTCGACAAATGCCACCAACTACCCATTGTAGTATAGGAGCGATAGAAAAACGCAATAATGTTTGTCTCTCGCAAAAAGGTAGGTGTCTAGGGTGGTTTTTCATTTGAAATTCAAATTCGTCAGAGTTTTTCCCTATATATTTTTTTCAGTTAACTCTCACGTGCTGGGCGGTTTTCCACTCTCAACGCTCTGTGCGCATTTAATGGATTTGCATTTCCCTTTAATATCTCTCCAAACTCGCACCTTCCGTTAAATGTGTTTGCAGACATCAGGGCAATAAAGGTAGCGGTGATATATTTAAAAAGTAAAAAAATATTTAAAAACAATAAAAATTTAACTTGTTTAAGATTAATTAATACAAATACAATTCATGTAAAATAAAAACATTTAACAATTTAAAACAACCATTCTCTCATTATAAAAGCTATTGTACATAGAGTCAAAATATGTTTTTATTTTAACAAACACTTTACCCAATCGAAATGAGTTACTTTATTATTGTTGTAAAATCAAATCTGTCTTTATTTTTATTAGGCTTAAAATAATTTACAGAATATAATAAATAAACAAACATAATTCCATACAATAACGTAATAAATTATTCACGTTCGATTTCTCGTACACTGCGCTCTGTTTTTAGTTGAATAAAAAAGCAAAACAAATATGCCCACATGAAATTTGTCCCCGAAGTCGTTTATACAAAATCGTCAGTCATTTGTTATTCAGACTCCGTAGCGAAGATAAAATCTCTATGTTGCTCGTGTGCTCTTTGGGTTACGTGTTATCCGTTCCTATTTTTATACATCATGATTATTTATCCCAGCGTGGGCTGGATGTCCTATCTGGGCTCCTCTGCGGGTATTTAACGCTAAAAAATAACAATAATGATATCATTAATCATTCGGAAACAACGCCGGCTTGACACGCCGGAATAACCAAGATTTGCAACGCTTCTAAAAATTAATCTTACGCTGGACCGAAGCAGCGACAAATTTAGATGGATTCGCTTTGATAAGAAGTAAATATATTTTCTTCCAAAACAGTATTATTTTATTTTAATAATATAATTAATCATAATAACTCTGCATATTAATTAAGATAAAATATAAAATTACTACATAGTATTTATATAGCTTTTTTATATAAAATACATATATAGCTAATACTGGGAATAAAAGGCACGGATATCTAAACCATAAATTTTATTTGATTTTTAAATATCTGTAATATAATCACAATACAGATGATTATTTTTACCTTTTTTGTATCAATTAAGAATTAAGAACCAAGATTATTCGAATCACGGCCAAACCATTAATCAAAGTTTTCCCGATCAACATTTTAAAGGATTTAAAATTTTTCTCTATAATTCAGATACATAACTTGCCTCAGTCTCTTCAGAATCCATCACATTTTTTGAGGTTCGAAAGAATCTTTGCCCAACATTGAATAAGTGCAAGCACAATATTCAATATTGAAGCCAGTAAAAGCTTTAATTTTGGGCAAGATTGTGTTATTCTATTTTGAGCATCCAATGTCATCATTTTTTCCTTAAAATTGATCTAGCCATCATCTTTGTTAGAAAAATATTGAAGACGACCAGTACGATAAAGCCGTTTCATTAATGATATAAGAAATTGATCCATGGATTGAATTAAGCTTATAACATCAGGCGGTAAAAATTTTGCAACCATAATTCCATCGTTCGTTTTTAATATGCTTTCATTCGTATGTGAAACAGCATGATCTAATAACAATACGGTTTTCTATGCAAACCCTTCACTTTTTAATAAATCTCTTACTTTGTGATTACTTTGAATAAGTTTTCAAGGATTTTTCTGTCCATCCATGCGGTTTTTTGTAATAATAAAATTATTTATTTGAGTCCCCTTACCTTACCTCACCGTTTATGTCACAAAATACGCGCATTTTCATGCAAAAAAAATTAAAATTACAATTTTTTAAGTACAGATAATCCGTACCTATATTACCAAAAGTACACTGTACTATTATTAACTAAAAAAATATTTGTAATAACATTTTTATTTTATTTTATATATTTTCTTCCAACTAAAATAATTTTGAATCGATTTCTATGATTATTAATAACTAAGTTTTTGTTGTAATTTATATCGTTTTATATCTCAAAATCTTAATATAGTCATCATCGGTCAGGTTATGGATGTAGGAAATTCAAAACGACCTTAAAAGGTGAGATCCGCCGTGATATGTGTCCACTTACCATGACGGGTACTACACCGTGAGAAAATTTCTGTATGACATATTATTTCACACATGTGTATTATATGTGTGTTTATTACAACCATTCTTTGACGCCGCAACACGATTTGTTACTATGATACTCTTGCACTAATTGCACCCTGCCAGATAAATTACGTCTAATTGCTTGATCGTATCGCGTAATAATTTATAATATATTATATACATTTTTGCAAATTACTCGAGATTCGCCCCCTTTCTTGATTTTATCTCTTAAAACGAAAACGTGACACCTCCTTCATATTGCATATTTTGTAGCTCAAGTGTGTGTGAGTTAATATTCTTGAATTAAAATAATATTATACATAGCTAAGGAAAAAATAAAATTAACTTTATTTCAAACTGATATTTTGTTGCAATCCGATAAATATTTTATTTAAGTAATTAATATATAAATATTATAACAATAATAATATATAAACGATTTAAATTATAGCATATATCTTAAACCATTGGTGATACAGAAAAAGTACGAAAAATAGCTCAATTCAATTACATTATACTAATCGTTGACACGATTAAATACATGATCGATTTTCAATAACAGTCGATAAAATGATAACGCTTTTATCTTGTAAATACTATACACAAAGACAGTTTTATTATTTGATTTATCTTGAAGCTTGAATAACTTGTTTAAATATGTAAAGTAAGATTTATTTTTTAAAAGAGCTTGATATGAGTTTTTTATTAGTATATTGGTTTACGAGTTATCGGCATAATATATATGTATATATATATATCATTCTTTTTTTTTGCCTAACCTGTACATATTCGATTAAAGCGACTCTACATTTGGCCGAAAGGACCTCGGTAAAAACTCTCGAGAAAATCCGACGAATTGACCCTGGATTATCTGGATAACCGAAGGAAATATCTATTCTAAGGGAGAAATTGAATTTAATGCAAAAATGTTAAAGGTCCGCGGAAAGGTCGAACCGTTGGCGTAAACCCTCCTATCAACTTTTATTCCGTACCTAGCACTTTCTCATATTTATAAATTTCTTTTGATACATAAAAAGTCACAAATATATATGAGGAAAGAATCAGCGTCGGATATGTAATTAATGATGGTTTCATTATTTGCGGTCGGAGCCGTAATTAAGGACACGGACGTGGCGATAAATTGGCGATAATTGATTGGTTTGCGAGGAAGCAAGAAAATATGTTTCGTCGTGGTAGGGGTGAAACGAAATTAATTTGAAAGGTGGGGGTACATCTTAACAGATGTTCTCGATAACAAGTACATATGAGGGGTCGTTTCTGAAATCTTTGAAATACCGCAAAGCAACTATTTTTTCTATTAGTTAGGTTACTTAAAATAGAGTGTTGTATGTAATAGAAGGATGAAATAAAAGGCAAGCACTAGATCAAACATTAGTGAAGATAATAACTTAAGAACTATCCTAAATAATAAATAGTCTAAAAGCTCATACCTTCTTCTGACTAGAAAATTGAATCTTTAGCTAAAATTTCAATTCCGGGTTTTCGGAATTTTTTTTTGACGACCCCCAGATTTTTATTTTGTATTTTTATATACGTATATTATCAATACTGATATAAAATAGATGTTAACATTATTATACAAATGTTAAAAAATATTTTTTTTGTTACATGTTTCTGCTCCTTCATTGTCATTTGTTCAATTGAAGAAAATCTTATAGACGGAGTTTAGAGTGGATCTAAAATTTGTAGCATATTTTTCTTATCTTTAAAGATAAGTTCTTCTTGTTTCATTAATAGTTTAGTAGCTATTAAAAACATTGTATTTTTATTATATTTTTCATGATCAATTATCATGTCTTTGCTGAATGCAGATTTATGATAGGTTAATCGCTGGAATGCACATTTCTAAATTGTATTAGGTAACATAAACTAAGATAATATCTGTAGGGTTATTTGACAGCTACATTTAAGGGTTTTATAATTATTTAAATTTTGCTTATTGCATTAACTCATTTTCGTTGAATATTTTTTAATCATAAAAATTGCTTTAGCATTGTATAAAGACTAATTCACATCACTTAATTGGCGATCTTTTAAATTTACTAAATATAATATATAGCTGTAACAGTGATTTTTAGACAAAACTAATATTATTATATTTCATCTTTTTTTTCTTTTTGATAGACACTAGTGTTTCTTCCTAAAAAATATTTCTCAAGAAAAATCACTCATTTTTCGAGAAATTTATTAATTTCTCAAAAATTTGAATGTAGCCTTTTTTATTAAAAAAATGTTGGCAAATTTAAATATCGTTTTTTCAATAATCCAGAAGGTATAAAGTAGCAAAAATATTGATAACTTTCTCTACGATTTAGGTATAAATGTGAAAGCCCAACGCTCTGTAATAAATTAAAATCGATCAACCTTTTCTGGTCCTTTGATTATTTGCGTCCATCATAAAAGACCATTATTCTATTGAGTTTTTTTTAATAACAGCACAATAGACAAGTGGTATGAGTCTCTAATTATTGACCTAAAAGACATGGGTTTTAATCCCATATCTACTTTAGTGTTTTTAAATTTCTATCGTATCTGTGATATCGGAATTAGTGATTAATATTATAGCTCTGATCGATCATCACAGCTTTTTTTATTTCATGGATGATTTTCGCTATGATTAATTATAATCAAGCTAAGTCGTATATATTATGTATTAAAGAAATGTTTAATAATGAGCTACTTAGGCTCATAGAGAATATCTTATATCTATTAAAATTTAAATTAACTAAGTAAAATAAACATGCTGCAACTGACATATCCATTTAATCTGAGAATTGATATCGTATACTTAATTAAATAAATTCTAAAAAAATGTTGTTATTATAATAATGATAATTATATATGTGTGGTAGTTTGCCATATTCGACTCAATACCAATCATTTATAGTTAAAGAGGACATTTGCCGGTATGAATCTCTGAAAGCACCGAAAGATACGACCGACGGAAGCTCATCGCGAAATAAGGCTCAGATTGAATCTGATCGGGGCCGCCGACGTTTCGGCCGTTAAAACAAAAGAATGAAAGAAATATGGCTTCCATCCTCCCCACCATATTCTCCTCCATTCCGCGTCACGTGACGTGATTAATGGCGGGGGCCAATCGCTGCGACAGCAAGCGGCAGCGACATGGCGGCTTTGACTTTATTCAACCCGCGAATGACCGAAACGCTTTTTTACCCCACCCGAGTTACGCGTGCACTCAGCCAATCAATCCATGAACGAACACATGCCTGGGTAATGAGCCTAACAATGGTTAGGCTCTTTGGAACGAATCGAGGATGAATGAGTAGGGTGTTTAGGAAAGTATTCATAATTGAACCAAGTTTATAAATATTGGCGAGGAAAGGGTTATATCTGATCGGGCGGCTTTGCGAGGACATACTCCTTTGAATTAAGGAGAGATTTTGCCATCGGACGTCTTGTTCACCTCAGACTCAATAAGAAGGTAAAGGAGACAATGGAATTGCATTTAATTGAAAGGTGAATGCACTCCAAACAACAATGTTAATATAATGTGTGTGTACATAAAATACAGAGTGGCCCAAAACATACTTAAAATTTGATTCTTAATAATGGTCATATGGATCACAATAAATTTTAATATTAAACAAAAATAATTTACTAACTCCATTGTTACGGTTACAATACTGCAATTTGCCTAGAAACAAAAAAACTTCTGAATTATCAGTCTTGTACTTTATGGATCACGCTATTCATGCTACCTATTTTAATATTTGATGAAAGCTATTTATGAAGATTTTTTCGGAAGTGAATGATATGCATTATGCTTGTGCTCATATATGCTTGTTCAAGATGGATGCGGTTTTATTATTGTTACTTTTCTCAATTAGAATTAGATTTGTTTATTTTCGTTGTCTTTCGTTAATTATAAATGGTTGCACATGTGGAGATTCGGCAACACTATAAACATATTCCATGTCTAGCTGTCGGTACATATTATTTTCATGCATTTTTTTGTTTGTAAAGGCACCGAACGTCCATTTTAGGATGTAAATCCACTTGTTGGCATAATAATTTCATTAATCTGTGCGTATAACGCGCATATGCAACAAGTCCTTTTCTCACGGTCAATACGTCTTTGTAATAAGTAGTTCTCTAAGTTTTAAATTTACCTTACATTTAAATAATAATACTTTGTCACATTTAGTTGTTTTCAATACGTTGACAGTTTTATTTAAACTCCCTTTATTTGAAATAAAGTTTAATAATGTATATCTATTTGCAACATTTTACATAATCTAATAACAAAGTCAAGAAAACCTTAAAGAATATTTATATAAATTACATAAAAATAACATGCAAGCTAATATTTAACTGTAACTATAAAATAATTTTAACCAAACACTTGATAGTTGTGAATAATATGTCAGTACTACATTGAAATCTCTTTGTAACGAATACCGAAATAATTAAATTCGCAGTATAACGAATCTTCATTTTGTCCCCGAAAAACTTTCATACAAAATGTTTTCATTGTAACGAACACTGATCTCAGTATAACGAAATATTTTAATCCGAATTTAAGAATGACGTTACATTTTGACACAATATTTCTCCCAATTCAGTTGTCCTTGACTTGGCGTGAGCCGGATGTGTTCACAAGCGACATTCAAGGTGTTTTGCCAACCCTCAAACTTTTTTTATAACACATTTTTTTAACAAATTTTATTGTGTTCATTACAGTGTCCTTAAAAATGACCTGTTAATCTTGTAAAATGTTATTTTGATGCTGTAGTAATATGGTAATTAAAAATAAAATAAAATATGTTATCTTCTCTACATTCAATATAACGATTTTTTTTTTCGGTCCCATGAGCTTCGCTATACTAAGATTTCACTGTCTTAAGTTTTAATCCGTGTATTTTGCTTTAGTATAATATAAATAGATAACGTTTGCACTCAACATCGATTGATAACACGATATTTGCATCGTTTTAAAGCTCTATGGCTTAAGTTTCATATAAATATCTTGATAAGTATTGAGCAGAAAAAAAACATAGATAAGAAAATTTAAGAAGTGTAATGAATTTCCTTGCCTATGTTTAAGGCACGTGGATAGGCACCGGGTGATATATTGTTATATAAATTATATCTCGGCACGGTGCCTTCCCACCTTTGGTGGTCATTTCGCCCTTGAGGCTCGCTTTTGAAATGAGATTACGAAGATCATCGATCTCTTTTATTGCTCCGTTCGGTTCATTTAATGGCTCGAACGAGGCTCAATTGTCGCAGGCCGTTCTAGCACCATTATGGTATCTAATAGACGGTCAGTTGTTGTTGGGGAACGTGGGTTTTCGTGTCTGAATATACTGTATTGTGACGTTTTAAGTACTGGCAAACTAAATACTAAAATCTAAGAGAAAAAACGAGACAGTTATTTAAGCAATTAGCTGTAAAATTTATATAAGATAAATGCTAGTTTGTGCTTTAGGGTTTAATTACTTAATGGAATTGATTTAAGCTTTAGTTGAATTTACTTAAAAGGAAAACAAAAAAAGTTGCTGAGATTCATTTCGCTTGAATGTTTATTTTCAAGCTTTTTAATTATTTAATAACTATAAATATTATTTAAGTGCTTTTTAAACTTTTCGATATCTGAGTATAATTTTTTTTCCATGAAAGTAGCGTATTTTAATATAGTTTTAATATATTTATAATATAATACATGCTTTTAAAAATCAAATGTATCGTTGTATAGCTTTAATTTAATAGTTGTTTCTTCTTTTTAAGAAAATGTTAATCAATTCTCTTTTTGAGATGCTCTTTGGGCCCCTTTCAGCTTCCGTGAGCCTCCTTTGAAATTGAATCGCAGCCAATCACGGCCTAAGTTTCTCCCCCGAGAACCCCCGCCGGACCGGACGTCCGGTATGGCGGGATAAACGGCCGGATATACCGTTTCGCACCATTTTACCGTCTTATACTTCCAACCGCATCTTTATTACCGCATTTACTTTAATTTTTCTCAATGCGCTCCAACGACGTTATATAAATTGCGGAATAATTCAACGTACAATGCACTATAAAACGCGAAATTGAAGGCTATTTATAATTAAATTATATATAGTGTTACCGTAAAATTTGTAATAGTAAATATAAGAACATCGAGCGTTTCATGTTTAATTTTTTTCGCTATTGCAAGAGAATTTTGCGCCTTTTACTCTTCACTGCTACTTAATTAACTATTTTTTAATTACAAACTATCGCTTAATATAAGTTTAAATTTGTGCATGTAGGTCGAATCAATTCAATGTAGGACAGATATACTTCTTAATTAATTAAAAAAATATTTACATTTCTCTTTTAGCATATGTACATCAGTCATGCCAGAATGTTACAGTGCTTATTACATTTTTTTATTTTGATTCAACTTTGAAAATGTCCTCATATAAGCAACATGAGAGTGGTTTACATACATGTTTATAGGACATGGCAAAGTTCAAGGTTTCACAGCACGTCTTGCGTACAATTTATTTTGAAATATTGTCCACTTCCGGTGTTAAGATTTTTTACTTGGTTAATGTGTATACTTTAACCTCATTTTCTGAAGTACATAATAATATATAACAATTCATCAAATTCGTATATTTAATAATCGCAATTAATTAAAGTCTCGAATTGCGTGGAAAAAATATGTTTTGGTTTTTACACAGTTCTTGGTCGGTTTCGTATAATTTGCTTCTCTCTTACGTATTGTAGATATTAAAGTAGGACGAATTGCGATTCCGTGTAAGTACTACCATGTGCCACCATCGTGTTCTTCAGTTGAAAAACCAACGGATGACGTCCATGAATTTTTCAATGCTATATTCCCGAGCGTGTACAATTTCTTTGTCATGTTTATCTTGATACTTTAATATAAGTTAGTGTCTACCATGGAACATATATGTTATTGCTACGGGTTCTACAAGATATATTATATTACTCAATTAATCTTTCATTGATTAGAAATTAATGCAATTAGTACTAAGTGGTGTCAGTTTATAATAATAAATAAACAAGCCGCAATAAGCAAATTAAATAAGTACCTTAGTCTGGATTTTCGGATTAATGAACGCGATATGCAAATTGGAGATCAACATATTAAATCATCTCGTAGGTGGGTGGGTGGCTACCACAAAAATCCATTAGAGATTGTCTCGTGAATTTAATCTTATTATTCATAAACGAATTTACATAATGGCTTTAACAGACCATCGATAATACTTTCTCGTGTCTTTAACGCAATTAGCCAACCGCTCTAGGTCTCAAAAGAGCCTTCTTCCAGAGATTTAATGCGGCATCCGTTTGCCGGCACTTCCTGTACCGGAAGCTCAAGAAGTAACTTTCATTGAGCTACCAAACGCGAAAGTGTTAATTTTCACCATGACGAAATACCAGAAAATGATATTTTTATTATTAAATCTATGTAGTAGATTTATTATTGTGCGATTTTGGCATATTGGTCTTGCAGAGAAATATATCGTTGTTTAGTGAGAAGGTTAAGGAGAGGAAAGTTTTTCATTTCAGATAGGGTAATTTATTATCGGTGCCACGTCTGTGGATTCCAAAGGTCTGGGACCCCTTGTCACGATGAACTACAAGGAAGTCGGATCAGACAGCAAGACGAGTTTCTTCATTAGAATGTTTTGACGTGGACAAGCTGTGAATTTGATGCGGCGTGCTAGTTACATGAGAAGGAAACTTTCAAAGTAGCGTTGATTTATGATTGAAAAAATAAGCACCATATATATATAGTTAAATATTAGCTATAAAGATATATTAATATGTAAGCTTTATTTTAATATAATGCGAAAGTATTTATATATATATAATATTTTGTATGTGATACAGTTTCCGAGTTCAACATAAACATTTCGATTCTTCAATTTTGACAACCTGTACTACATTGCAAGTATCGAAAACTGTCAATATCATCGGCAGCCTATTCGATCAATGTCGTTTCGATTTCGGGTATTTACTTACACAGTTTAGTAATGTCCGCCAATCGTTCACGTTAATTCGCCGTGACCAGGTCAAACAAGCGGACATAAATAATGTTTTTAATCTGTGTTCGTTTTCGTTATTAAAAATATCCATGATTAAATTTAATCATTTTAACGCGCCCTGTGTTTAAAGTCTGATTTATCGCCACCAACAATAAAATGATGTATTACATTTTTGACGCTACATTTATATTAATTTCGTATTATATTATCAAGCAATAAATCATGCTTTTAATTTTTAATTATTTTTAATTTGATATAACATAACAACTAGTGCAAAAATGCAATAATTATGTAATATAATATGATGTATCATATAAATATGAATTACAAAAAAAATTATCTCCCACATTGATGTCATATTTTAAAACTTTTTTTAAATTCATATTAAAACAGAGCTGTCTTTGACAAAATAATTTTTAATTATATGTTTATGTGTTATGCCAAAAACATTTTTTAACAGTAAATTAAAATAATAAATATGTGTTTTTTAATATATTATAGTAACACAAAAAATGCTCAATATGTTCAATGTATACATTTTTTTCTGTATTTAATATTTTTTATCCATATATCATATTATGAATGAAACTTAGCTATGTGCTATACAAATATAACATCTTATATATAATTGTTCTAAGCCGCTTCTGTATCCGGACTCACATAATTTAAATGAAACATTCTCCATTAAATTCTTTACTCTGTAAATCGTATCGCTTTGAATGAACGGTGTATAATAATACACTTAAACAAAGGAAATATATTTAATTATAATAATAAAAATTGAATTTGCTCCGATTGATTTTCGAGCCGCCGGTAATGCATTCGGTTGTTTCGACCAATGAAAAACAAGCATTCAAATATAAAACAAGATGGCCGATATCCACATGACAACAGTTTTAAATAATTATTATTTATAAACAAAATTTTGCTACGCGACAAAAATTTTCATTAATTCATCATGTGCGTTGTTCGACTTGACTGAATATAAATTATCGGATTGCAAATTAACTAGGTATGTTATAACTATGAAAATGAAATATATACATAATGTGTGTAAGGATTATAATAATACATTGATTAAATTAGATAAACGATCTTCGTAATGAAATCTTCAAATTTTGAATTCCCGTCGATAAGCTCCGAGGCCGAAAAGTGAGTTTTTCCTTTTATAATACATAAACATTATCATTGCTTCTGATTTAATGCACATATACGTTAGATTTTACTGTACTAGATACGTTTTAAACGTAAACATGTATTATATACTTAGTACGTATAAAGATTGGGGTTAATGTCGTTCAAACCGTAAAAATGCTAATAAAACGTATTTTTTTATCTATTGATATTTCGGGATACTATCTTTTACGACGTGATGCAGTCGTTATTTAGCTGAAGAAGCTTGGTTACAGCAAAATAAATTAAAACCATTATTGCAGCAAAAAAAACCACCTAGATCGTTCCGTTCCGAGTGACGACTCGCAATATACATATGTGTAGTTTCTTGGGTGTTATCTAATATATGTGATTTCATACCTGATATAATCGATAATCAAAATATCTAAGAGTGGCTTATTTTTGTGGCAATATATGTATGTATACGTCACGGTTTTTAATCAATTTTTGTTCTGTGCCATCATTCCTCTTTAGGAATAGCCAAATTTAAGATATTCAGTTACATCAAACTTATGTAGCATGTTCTTTATAAAAAGATAATACTTGCTGACAGTGACTTCAACCATATAGGTAGCCGTATAGGTCATCTAATTATTCCATCATTCCTTCTGAAAAATAATTAAAAACAATAGGACCTTTATCTAAAGTTAAATATAGAACACATTATTACTACTAATATAATCTATAAATTAAATTTAAATGACAACCGAAGAACAAAATTGACAAAATTGAAAAACAATCGTATTCCAAATAAATCTGTCAATTTTATCTTTGTAGTTAAAAATGCATATATAATACATGTTTAGATTTTACAAAAAGTCGTTAAACATTGACTATAATATGAAATATTATATCTAAAAACTAATTAAAATATTATATTATATTTGTTACAGTGAATGTGCAACATATTACTAGTGAAGTTATATTTTCACTAGCATAAATATAATATCATTAACCCAATCAGTTAAAATATATCAAAATAATGATTTACATTTTCACTGCTTAGTATCAGTAAAACTGGATTTTTAAATAAACTAAACCCTAACCAAACCAAAACAAGTCAACCTATTAACGTTCTAAAACTATAGCTAGTTTTAGAACGTTCATTGGATAAAGTTGGATTTGGTTAATTCGTTTAGGTTAAGTTTGAGCTTTAACAGTTAATAGGTGTTTTGCAAATATCAAATTTAGTTTTATACATTTTTGAGCAGCATATAATTTTTCTTCGAAAAATAAAAATATGGCTCAACCTTAGTCTTATGCCTGTAGTACACTCTCTGGAAGTTGGCCAATGTTGGCCAAGGACGGAGAATATAGTGGGTTACTTCGGTCGAGTTCGGTTCTGCCCGCTCTAAAATCTCTCTGAAGTTGTCCGAGGTTACCGAAAACGAGAGGTAAAGTGGGAGTAATTCAGTCAACTTGGCCAGCAACATTGTCGGCAAACGGACCGAAGTCAAAGAAACCGAAGTCGGAGCTGCTCTTTCGAGCGCGAGCGATGAGATACTTCCCCTTTCGCTCTCTCGCGTGTTAAGTGACGAGAGTGAGAGAGATAATGATATGGTTTTTAGCAAACTGACTAACTCGGTTCAATTTCAGTATGCGCGTAGGCGTCCTATGGTCAACACGCATGACGAGCGCTGCATCGCAGTCACGTGGTCAAGTTATAATACTACATGCTTATCGGGGACTTCAACAGACTCTTACTGACATCTTTGAATATTTTAGGGCACCAAAAGGGATTAATTATATTTTTGATAGTATGTTCTTCTAACAGATATCGCTATTATATTTTTTTCATATAAAATTAAATAATTAAAAAATAATTAGCGGTACTTGATTTAGTAAAAAAAAAATCGTTTCGAATATCCTTATGTATTTTCCTAGATCAGTTTATATAAATGTCACACCATAACGAATTCTCATTTAGAATCGATGGCGACAAATTCTAGAATAGTCATAGATGTAGTGTTCTTATTCTGAATTATCATTTTTATGCTTTATGGCATTTTGCAAGAACCGACAAAGATTTTGCGTAAACCTAATATTTACGACCGAAAAGTTTTCACTGATATTGTATTGGTGAGTGCCCACACAAACTTTGATAATTATCAGTAGCGTAATTTTATTAATATGACAATTTAAAAATTGCGATGATTTGGCACATTTTTCGATCGCGCGCAAATATGCCAGCTGAACATGACAGCAGCCGCCGTGCGTACGTCATTCACGCCCGCCGTCCGGATGGCATATGAAATTTGTGGCAGTGTGGCCGCTACTCGGAAGTCGGTGACCTCGGCCGACTTCATTTGAACTTCAGTTAGGAAAACTTCCAGAGAGTGTAGTGCAAGCATTACATATAACCCAAGCTTTTGACAAGTGTGGCACTCTGGAGTATTCTACAGATTAAGAAACTGCTTTCACACAACAAGTGAAAATGTTTCATTAAGAAAGTCACTCATATTTCCGAATAAGTATACGATATTAAATGTTAAACTAGAAATAAACACTACATAAAAAAACTTTTGATTGAAAACACCACTTGTGGTAAATGAATGCTTTATTAATACCCATTACTACACCTGAATGTATGTTAATAAAATTAAAATTCATAATAAAAAAGTATATTTCTGATACTAAAAATAAACGCTACAAAGCACACACGCTCACACACAATGTATTCATAACAATCTTCGTAGTTATCGCGACTGAAATCGTGACAAACGATTTTCGCCGGGCCATAACTTAAAACACCAACAAAACCCCGAAACGCCGCGTGCGTTTTGAGAACTTTTCACCGTGTGAACACTAAAACGCCCAAGTTTTATCCCTATCGTATTTCACGAAACACAATAAAAGGGCCGTATTAATAAACAGCCCATAATCTCGGCGTCCATAAAAACATATTCGCCATCCAGTTTTCCCCAATAGATTAAAGTCGCAATTTATTCTAATCAATGGCAATTAAAGTAGAGAAAACTTTGGAATAATTTATTATCGTTTTCGAGCATTAGTCGGTAATTTGTAGAGCACATTGCGAACTGCAGCAAGTCGTGGTAGCAGCGAGTAGAATCTTCAAGTGCTACACGCGAGCGCAAAAAATCCTATATATTACAAGCAAGAATCGCTTCGAAAATGCGAGAGCCACGTATATAGACCTCCAGGGACCTATAAGGAGCGCGGAACTTGTCAAGGGAACTTTTTACCGGTCATTGTCAGATTTATAAGGTTGTTACGCGATCAGAGTTGAAACATGGAGGTTGCCCCATAAAAATGTATACACACTTGCGAAAAATATTAATATTAAAACAAATTAATAATTAAGAACATGTCTATAAATACATCACACAAGTCACATTTACTAACTTTTGCTTTAAAATATTTACTGTTTTCATAAAAATAGTATTCTAAAATGTTGAATAAACGTGAGTCGTGAAAATTGACTAACTGAACTTTTACTTTATGTATAATATAATACATATATACCTTTGTCACTTTATTTCTGGATCTGTTAGAAAGGAAATGATAAAAGTAGCATATTATTTATTAACCATTTAATGAATTTAAGTTAACCACACAGATTATTTTCCTTTCTTTACAAAAGTTGTCAATTATATAATTAGCCATCAATATGTGACATTAATCCATTAAAAAAATCTCTTGAATATTAATTTTAGATATCATATGTTACTTTTCAAAGTTATGGTTTATAATGAGTGCTTTTTAAGCATCAAGCATGAAAACATCCGTTTAATTACTATGCCAGTATTCCATGACTCCATCTATCTAGACACGAACGTTAGCGGAACGAATTTCAAACGGCTTCGAATCCTCAATTACGGTTTTGATCCGCGGTTTCGACTCGTCTGGTGTCTTCATTGTAGCGCAATTACGGTCCGTCTTAATTTCATATTGGTAACGTAGGTGGCAACCGGGCGTTTGATCAATTAGCCAGGGCAGTCACGCCACGGGGCGCCCGGGGTGGCGTGCCCATGCCCTAATTTATCACCCCTGCCTCGACGGCGAAAAGCGGTTATAATGTCCAGAAATACGAGATTTGGAGAATTATTTCAGTGGCTGGCCATGCGACTGTTCGTAAAAATGTCATTCATTTACGCATTCCTTATTGTCGATAATAAGGGTAGTAAAAATAGGAAAGAAACTCAATATTTTTATTTAAGTTTTAGTTCCGATGCAGAAGAACTATGTTTATGATTTATTTTATAAAAATAACTTATCAATAATAAGTAACCGTTATTTTGTCTGAAAAACTCCGCTCGCAACGACACCTTGTTGACTGGTTCAATGTGAATAACTTACCATTACATTTCTTGTGATTTTTTACATTAATTCTACTGTAAATTTATAATTCATAATAGTTATAATAAATAAACTACCAGAATCTCATGATTTCGCTATTCTTACATAACTAAACAAATAAATATATATAGTATATTTTGATACGAGATATACAATATATTTGCAAAGTAAGTGCAGAAAATATTTTTAGAATTACTATCATATTTATCATATACTTTAATGAATCAGGCATACCAGAGAATGCTATAGATGCTTTGCTCTATTACTCTTAACTTAGTTCACAAAAAAGCTCTTTTAGCAACTGTTTTATAAAAAAATATTACTAGCCTCTTTTTATAAAGGTAATCAATATCTTTCAAATAATTTTATCAATGAAAATATGTCTCTTTTTATTGTTTATTTCTTCATCAACGTCTACTATAACGTTTCTAATTCATAATAACATTGCTATTAATAAAAACCAAATTGTGATGAAGTTTTTTCTTTTGCAAAAGAGATTTTTTTTTAAAATCAAGTATTAATATGGATATTAAAAACACACAATTAAGGACAACGTTACTGCAATTGTCTGATCATCATGTGAGTTATATTTCAAAAAATATTCATTGTTCGCATAAAAAAGCGTAACCTAAGCTTAGTTTTAAAACTTTATAATTAGCGTTTATTATCACACTTCCGCATATAATAATAAAACAATTATTATAGAATAAGCAAACCTATATAGTATATACTTATAATATTGCAAATGTTAATACGTATTATAAAAAATCATATTCAGCTGTATATATTTTGCTTTGACCTATTCACTTCTTTTTATATTATTCGCAATTTTCTTTATGTGTTATGTAATACTATAAAAAATGTATTATTTCACATTG
Organism: Plectrocnemia conspersa; assembly: GCF_051122295.1. Lineage (NCBI taxonomy): Eukaryota > Metazoa > Arthropoda > Insecta > Trichoptera > Polycentropodidae > Plectrocnemia > Plectrocnemia conspersa. The sequence continues at coordinate 10,440,848 of NW_028277167.1, forward strand.
GCTATTTTCTAGTGATTCGAAATATAATACGTCTCTCAAAATATTATTAGACTCACTATTATGTTAAATGAATTTTCGCACAACAAAAGCTCTAAATAGAAAACCTATTATTTTTACGATATATCACAACTTTGCATAGAGTGTGACGCTTGTGAAATATTTGACAGGTGTGTATATATAAAAAAAAAAACACAGGCGTGAATTATGAACACGCGTTATCTCAAAAATGGGTTCTTAATGGCTAAAGTTGTAGGTGCAAAAAAAATACCGTCTGAAAGCTCCGACGGCGAAAGCTCGCCTTTCCATACACACAAGATAACGAAAACTCGCTGCCTCGCGTCGTTAGTGTTAAACTCTAAATAAAATTTGCCAAGAGACAGTTTTCAGCAAAGCGAGGAAAGCCGAAAGATTTCCTTCCGGGCTTTAATGGACTTATAGTAAATAATAGTGTGACGCGCGTCACACCGGTGTGACCGAGTTGCGTGTAGACAGATCGTATCCGCCGATAGCATATTCTCGAAAAAATAAAATATTTACTTCTGTATATGTATGATAAGTAATGAGGTTGTGAACCTTTTACGTACTGCCATAATTTTTGTCTTTGGCATTTGAGGGGTTGTTGAGTGTTGTGTCAGGAACGAGGTTAATGCAAACCAATTTGTGTTACGGACTGTGCACGTTTATTTATGGTTTCATAAGCTTGATATATTGCTAGCGCCGAAAGGGCTAATTCGTGCCCTTAAACGTTTATCTTCAGGGTAACTCTAAAAGTTTTGATGAGAATTTTAAATTTATTTCGTGATTTTATTTCATTTTTATTACAAATTATTCAACGTATAATTCAATATCTAACATATCAGACTTGGATAATCGCATTAAGTCGATAAAACCTTAAGCCTTGCTCTATTCTATAATACAAATAATCCAATAATATATATATTCTATTTGATCCATTCAAAGTAAAAAAATCAATGAATGAAATAGCTCAGAAATTAAGTGTATATATTAGTTGAAAATAATGTTTTTAAGAATGAACCTATTTTATTAAACTACAATTTTTTTGCATGTGAGATTAGCTTAAGAATATTATATTTATAAAAAAAATGGTTAGTCGTTTATTTTGTCACTGACCCTTGTGCATTATTAATTGCATCGTGACGCTTAGGTGACAAATGGCATTTATAATGACAGGAAATGAACGTCATTAATTTCGAGTAATTGTGAAGATCTTTATATGTAAGTAGTAGGGTGCTCAAAAAATACTTAGAGATCTCGGTTAAGATAAACGCTCAGTCCGAAACATGGGATGCGACACATATCCACGTTGATGTCATCGAACAATTCCATTATTATGTTTATATGATATTAATTACTTTTTATGGTGTTCGTAAATCGTGAATGCCAGCAATATCCCGTCCCCATCTGCCTCCTCGAACGCGTAATCAAAAATCTTCGTCTCTGCTTCGTCTGAATGGAGGGCGAAGATGAAATAAGAATAAAGCCATTCTTATGAGAAAGTTTATTCATCTTTGAATTTCGAACAGATATTCAGAGTCGATCTCCCGGCCGAAATACTCCCGAAGGACTTTGTGACGGAGTTGTGGAAAACTTTTTCCGTATTGCAGCCCTGGAACGATGCAGAAGTAACAATAAACGTCTGCTGGCAAGTTTTGCATAGACACTGACGCGATATTTAATACTTTTTTCCTTATAAGTGTAAGAGTTACTTCAGCGAGAAAACAAATTTGTTAATCTAAAAAAGGAAGAGACAAAAAATATGTATTATCATCACAATTTGATTATTACTTAGTAAAATATATTATTGCTATATAAAATATATATATATATATAATATATATGAGCCGTTGATTTTGAAAGTGGAGCAAGTCCATATTATGATATTGTTGAATAATTAATGGTTTACGTTTGAACTGATTTAAAAATATTAGTTAGCAATAATATACTTATTTTATGGTTTTTTTTCATAAAAATTCATATGCAATAATTAAATTCGTGAACAATTTTCATCTACATTAAGGCCAACTATCTTTTGCATAGTAAATTTTTTGCATCTTTGATATCTAAATAATAGAATATATAAACTGCAAGTCTTTTGTGTTCCCCTGTAATTTCTCGATCGCGTTCTTCTCTTAGCGCACTTCTGTGTAAAACGATTAGTCTGTAAGACTATAGAAACTAACTAACCTTCCCCGTAACTATAAAAACTAACTTACATGGCACGCTTTTCAATTTTTATTAAAATTATTTTATGTTGAGTGGACTTGTCTCACTTTCAAAATCAACAAACAAATAATATCATTGATCAAAATAAATTACTAGTATACAATTTACACTGTTATTTATATATATGATTCTGAATTGAATAAAAACATACATTTTTAAATGATTTATAATAATACTTAGCTCAAATTTTATTTTTAACAAAATGGACTTGCCCCACTTTCAATATCAATGGTTCATATATAAAAGTAATTTTGTGTACTCTGGCGAAAAATACGATTATTTTTACAAAATATAAAAAACAGCAAATCCACGATGTAAAAAATTAGACTAAACAAGAAAAAAACATTGATTTAAAATCATATACAAATATATCGACTCTGTAACAATTTTTTCGTTACAGAAGAGTGTAGTTAATTATTATTATTAGAATGTTAAATTTGCTACAATATTTCAACCAAAAGTATTGAGTAAAAAATATTACATACATATTTTCAATGTTTACTTTGTTAAAAAGTTTGCGAAAAATTCTCTCGTGGCTCTATTGTTTTCGCTATGATGAAAAATATGCATTTTTGTCCTTTCTTTTTTACATATGTTATTGGTTTCTACCTATATTTGTATACCTTTATGCCTGCACTACACTCTCTAAGCTGGCCAAGGTTGGCCGAAGACGGAATATATTGGGTTACTTCGGTCGAGCTCGGTTCTGCGGAAGTTGTCCGAGGTCACCGAGAATGGGAGGTAAAGTGGGGGTAATTTAGTCGACTTGACCAGCTTCGAGCGCTTCCAAACATAGTCGGCAAAAGGACCGAAGTCGGAGCTGCTCTTTCGAGCGCGAGCGGTGAGATACTTCCCCTTTCGCTCTCTCGCGTACTAAGTGATGAAAGTGTGAGAGATCATGATATGGTGGTTCGCAAACTGAGATAGAACGAGTAACTCGCTTAAATTTCAGTATGCGCGTAGGCGTCCTATGGTTAACACGCACGTCGAGCGCTGCATCGTGGTCACGTGGTTAATGCTTATCGGGGGCTTAACAGACTTACTGACATCTTTGAATATTTTAGTGCACCAAAAGGGATTAATTACATTTTTGATAGTATTTTCTTTTAACAGATATCGTTATTATATTTTTTCCATATAAAATTAAATAATTAAAAAATAATTAGTGGTACTTGATTTTGTTAAAATAAAATCGTTTCGAATATCCTAATGTATTTTCCTTGACCGGCTTATATAATTGTCACACAATTCTTATTTAGAATCGATGGTGACAAATTCTAGGATAGTCACAGATGTGGTGGTTGTATTCTGAAGTATCATTTTTATGTCTTATGGCATTTTGCAAAAGCCGACAAAGATTTTGCGTAAATTGAATATTTACGACAGAAAAGTTTTCACTGATATTGTATTGGTGAGTGCCCACACAAACTTTGATAATTATCAGTATCGTAATTTTAATAATATGTCAATTTAAAAATTGCGATTATTTGGCACATTTTTTGTTCGCACGCAAATATGCCAGCTGTACGTGACAGCAGCCGCCGTGCGGACGTCATTCACGGGCAGACAACTTGTAGGGAGTGTAGTGCAGGCATTAAACGTGTAAAATACTCAAATGCCTTCTTACAAAATATTGTAATTTTTAATTTAATTTGTTTCCTTATAATAACTATCTTAATACAATAGTTTAAATAAAATTAGTCTCATAGACATTTTTAACTAAGAATATAAAATAAATAAGGACTCAAGTTAACTGAGCTACTAATATAAATCTGAGATTAATCATAAATAAATTAAGTTAACGGTGATTAAAAAAAATAACAATGGATTTTCTAGAATGCATCCATATACATATGTATGTATTTTCTGGAATATTTTAGACTTTTATGTTACACTTTGTTATATAGTATATAAATAAATGATATGTCTAATATTATTTCAAACAAGTTTGTTTGATAAAGAGAAAAATCCACGCAAAAAGAATTAAGATAGTATTAGCCGTTCGCCGAGACAGAAGCGACATTGATTGACGTCCAAAATGAAAAGTTAAAATTAACTCTGGAGAAAGGAAGGAGCGGCTCGAGTGAAGGAAAGAAGGGAAAAAAGAAGTTACTCCAAATAGAAGAATAATTATTGCGCAAAGAAATTCAATCAATTTTTAAATTGAAAACCGGCGAGCGGCTCATGGGCGTTTCAAAAGCGCGAGACAAGTATTACAAACATTTTCGGACGTTATTTTGCCCCGGAAAGGTCTATCGTTTGGATTTTTAAATCTTATGCTCTGGAAGGTCTTTGCAAAGGGGCGAAGGATGAAAAAACGGGGCGAAAAGATCGGTTCGCTAATGAGATTAGTTAGAAAATTCGTCTCAGTGACGGAAAGAGCCTATTAGACGGTTAATCGAGATTTTATATGCAATAAAAAATCTTATCTATGTACCTTGAGTTTCAAATATAAATTAAATTTCATTCTAAACCAAATCAAATTTTATCATTAATGTTTCATTTCGGTTAATGGCAGTACTCGAAAAAAACTATAGAATCATTAAACTGTCAAATTAGAAACGGATGTCTACCGCTAGTGGTTCTAGACACAAAGAGAACCGCTTTGAATTAATTCTCATAAAAAATATTATAAACAAAACGCATTCAGTTTCGATTTGCTTCGTATTAGTCACCCTTTTTGTAGTTATTTATTATTATATAATATTATATTACTGTATATTTTTCAGGCATTAATTATGCACCATGATAAATAGAGACATCTCGAATTCTCCCCTACTTCCTCGTCTTTTAGACTTACCTAGGGGGTAATATATAACTCAGTCGATATTGCACCATTTAACAAAATCACATTACGCCCTTTCGCCAAATGATTAATGCCAACACTTCGAATGAACGGCGGAAAATCGTAGCTAGGGCGACAAGTCTACAGAAAGTTAGCGAAACTGCACTTCCTCCCCCAAAGTCACTTCAGGAAAAAGCTTATCTAGATTTTAAAATAAAAAATGGTTCTTAACCCACGAAAAGGTATTATATATTTTTTTAATAATAATAAAAAGTTCTTTATTTGAGTAAGGGAATACGATTCGGACATTTGCGTGAATATGGCTCTATGAAAATTGTTTAACTTTGTGAAGAAAGTTTGCGCGATATGAACTATGATTATTTTGTCGTTTGAACTGTTCCTGTATATAATAGTGACACATGGCGTGTTTTTAGTCGCGAAAGCACATAATTGCAGCAATTAGTATGATTACAGTATACGGAAATAATCTAGTTCTATATCATGTGTAACTGAAATGTCAAATCGTTGGTTTCGCTTACAGCTCAATTTGCACAAAGATAAATAAATTATTATTGTTTTTTTTATGTAGTATATGCTTTGATTATATGTCAATAGGAGGGAATTATTATTAATCTATATATTCGTATTAATATTAATCATATGTATATAACCAAAATTTAATTCATAGGAAAGTGCATATTTTTTGTTAAAAAAAAATAGAACTACCTCACAGAAACTTGTAATACAGTCTGTTAATTTAAAAATGAGCATTAATTATTTTTTTTTTTTTTTTTGTTGCAGGTACGTCAATAAAACTTATAACATCGTCGCAGCCACAAATTGTGAGCTTGGTAATTTAAAATCGTTACTACATAGAAGCTGTTGTTAAAGGTAACACTGTAACTTTAAATTAATCACCCAACCACACATCTGTTTATAATCAACTTTAGATCTTTATCGTTTGGATAAACTTGCGAAACCAAACTGTCGACGTGGTATTGAATTTCGCGAACGGGAAGTGCGCTTCGAAAGCTCTGACATTATGCAACTTTTCGAGTGACGTATTTTTTTCAAAATAAAACCAGTCACGAAGCGATTCGAAGCTTTTTAAGCTCCATCGCCAATTTGGTGGTGCCTCGAGTCTCAAGAGTCACAAGTGGCGAAATTATCGCTCACGTCCTCGTTTCGAGCTTTTCGCATATTAATATACATAGGGTGCTTATTCACGGGCCGGCGATTAATTGCCGGCTTAGTAATCGATTAGCTTTTGCGTGTTCAATGAGCTTTTGCGGGGGAATACACGCGCAAAGTGTGTCTTGGTAAATTTGCCGCGTTGTGTTTCATGTCAGTGATAATCAATCTTTGGCGTCGGACGCCCTAATGAACGCTAGGTAACAAAAGGTAATATTTATTGGACGGAACGTATCTCAGTTGTAATGAAGGTTATTATTAGCGCGCTCGAACGAAGATAATCTTTTATATCGGTAATTAGGGTTCTTGATTACATTATGTTTGAACAATGTTTTTGCCACAAACATTATAAGTTTTTTAAGTGCTGTTTCCAATGCTTTAATAATACGAATAGAAAATATTTCCTAATTGCATTCAAAGAATCATATCAAAAAATTGTTGAAAACAATAATTACTGCTTTATTAATTTAATAATTTTAATTAAAATAATTGCGTATTCATTAATTGAAACCAGTCAAGACAATGACCATCGTCGCCTTTAACTTTCACGTCTCTTTAAATAAGGCTCATTTAATTATACGGCTGAGTTGCTCGCATGCTTTCCTTGAAAATCGTAAGTTGATACCACCAGATCGGTCCTCAAGTTGAAAGAAAAAAAAATCGATTATTATCGCGGTTGAGCAGGTATCGGGGATACTGTGATTTCGATGATAACTCACCGACGTTTGCGGTTAACGAGTCTGCGTTGATTGACAAGGGAAAATTAATTGAAACCATCGCAAAGAGTCAAATCAATTTAGTGAGTATCATTTTGCATCTGTGTTACTGATATCAATTAAAAATAAGCCATAAAATTAATTTCAACGTGGCAAAATTTGGCTATGGGCCTGACATGACGATTGTATTATGTCGCACAATATAAACGGGGACCGGCGCCAAGGACAATATAATGTAATTTAATGGGAATTCCGAAATGTCAAAACTCGGTTATTGTCAAAATTATATAAACGGTATTTAATTAAAGCATAATCGGCCGGTCGCAGTTTAAATTGAAACGTTGTCGGTCGATGAAAATGTCACCGCGCGAATAAAACACCATCAGATAACGACTTGATGGGCCCCGTAAAGTCATAAAGTCATCGTCGTTGCTATTTTATCTTTATTCTTGTCGTGTATGACTTTACGCATTAATTTATGACTGTTTCAATATGAAACAACAGCATAAAAACGCGAACAGTGATTGTGCAACGGTTGACGGTGTGTTCATTATAATTTAAAGCTTTAAATAGTATCATAATTTCATATATGACCCCAATAAATTAATCCAATATGATTTCATATTTAGGAATACAAAGAAAATTCTTAATATATTTGCATCTCAAAAATATTCATCATTTTCATTAAAATATCAAAGATAGTTTTCCGTAGAAATATTTACGTAATATAACATGTATACAATAACACGCATTGTACTTCTGTACCCTATTAGGCGAACTCTAACATAGTGATATAAAAATTACTACCAAAGACCGTAATGAACCGAATTGCACTCAACTCAATTGTAACGTAAATCTAGATTCATACAAGGACATGTAGTGATTTTCCTTCAAGTATTATTTGTATTATTTGAAATCATAATTCATTTTTGCTTCAAAACTTATCGTAGAATACTTGAAAACTCGTTTTTTCTAATATTGTAGCGTAAAATATCAATAAACGGTAACACGTTGATGTCATCTTTATTCAATTTTAAAATGATTTTGAGACAATTTCTCACCACTTAATTTAAAAAATGGTATCCTATTTCAAGAGGACTTAAATTTCATCAAAATAGAAAACATATGCAATAAAATATCAAAGATTAAGCAACTTATGGTTACTGTGTTCTTTGTATAAACACACAACGAGTTACACTTAAGCATACCTTAGTCTAGTTTTTAAATATATTTTTTTTATAATTTTTCAGATTCTGCAGGAATATAAATTATACATATTTTTATTTTCCATAAAATTCTTACAAGGTATCCTTAGATATGATTCTCTCGAGTCTCATCGACGAGTGTTCTTGGAAAAGCACTTATTTAAACTGCTGATTAAGAATATAGTCAATCCGGAGATTTTGTAAGAAACTTTATTTTTGTGTGGCACTCAAATACCAGTGCTTGCATTCCGGAGTATTGTTTGAAGTACCGCATGCAAAAACAAGTATTTTCCAATACTCCAATAAGCAGTATGGGTCTGTTTTCATTCAAGTATTCGCAGTTGGTAGATGTATGGTAGTAATAATGTTATCATTATATTTTTTCTGTGCAGAGTGCATTGACGTAAAGCTTTTGTGCCCTACTCATTTATTGTCTATTCAACTTAAATGAGGACAGGTTACTCCAATGCGTCACAATGGTCTAAAAGCATTCATAGTATAATTATAAAACATAAAATAATAAAATGATATGAACCAAACCAGATCCTCGTAGCTTACAATAACCCTTTGTAGTCCAAAGTTTTTTTAATAAGTGTTGCCACAAGTCCAAGTAATTTTGATTGAATATATTTAATTGAATAATTTAATGATACAAATAAAAGCTATTTCTTACAGAATTAACATTAGAAGTTAAATTGTATATTTGTAATATAAATATTATTTTAGTAATTTAAAAAAAATATATTTTTTTTACTTATTTTATTTATTACTAAAATAAAAAAAAATTGTATTGAAATTTAATTTTTATTATTGAATAGAATTTAATTGATATAAATTTATGAAATGTACTAAAATTATTATTATTAGAATCTAAAGGCTTATTATTTATAAGAATTATTTTATTAATTTATTTTATTATTATATAGATTATCTACATGTGTTAAGGACGGAATAGCGTAGTCCGTAACATCTCAGACTAGTAACTCTCAGGTTATGGGCTCAAGCCCCGGCAGTGGCACTCGAATTTTAATTTATAAAAATGCACTATTATTAAAAAGCAATAGATGTCACTGATAACTTAAATAGAAGGTACCCTTGTAAAATCCCCAAAAGATATAATACATATTTAATAAAATGTATGTTAATTAAAGCTCATTTAAAATATTGCACTCAAATGATACATTTCTTTTAAGTATTATAGTGCTTATGAAATGAAAATGTCAACGATTTTATCTAATGTAGAATATCAATATTTTATTTGATTAAAAAAGTTTTTTAAAAACTCCCTATATTATATCCCAAAATATATACAATATTAAGAAAAACTTGCTAGTTTATTAGTCAAATGTTAATTATTACTGTATAGTGTTATTTGATCATATTGTAGCACAGAGGATATAGTTAATGAAACTGATTAACTATTGCGAGTTGTTATCATCATACAACACAAGTGCCATCTCCATTTACGAGTTCAGCTAAGATATTAATTCAGACTAGCTTTGAGCTAGTATATCTCACACATCGCTTTATTCCGCTCGTCTCGTTACAAATGGCGACTTTGTAATCCAAATGTAGCATATCTAACGGTTACTTGAACGTTTCGGTAGTACTGCCCGCAACTTGGTACAAAACACAAAGGCTGTACCGCCGAAACGTCACCGGCAGCGGTCGTAATGCGTTCTCATTAAAATGAGACGGGCCATTTGGCCGGTCTTATCTCAATCCAACCCCAATTAAAATAACGAAATTCTTCCTTCAAGATAATAAGAATGAAAAAAATACACACACATACACATCGAAAACGGTAACGAAAGATAACGACCTGTTCGATTTGCTCTCGGTAATGAAAGGATTTATCAATCTCTCTTGGTGCTTCCAGGCCGGTGGGCATCCTGATCCGACGGGACACGGGACCAATTAAATATTTTATTATTCACAATATCGGCAGCTCATTGTGCCTTGTATCGCATGTATATTCATACATAAACGTGAATTGAGTTGGGGGGAAAAAATAAAGTGATCGACACACAATGAGCGAGCTGCCAAACGGAGTCACGAAACGAGCTTTTCGATAAAAAGTAATACCGTTAAAGGTTTGCTGAATTTAAAAATATTTTTATACTCATTTATATGTAATATAATCTGAGACATTCTAAGATATGGACAATCATTTACTCAATTTAAATGAATTATTATCTTACGGTTGCAGAGATGTTAAACTGAATTTCGTTAAGTTCTTTGCAGTCAAATATCTTGTGGTTTTAATTTTATGTCACAATAAATAAATTATATATTTATTTATTGTAACACATGTGCAGAGCATAACAGCTTTATGTTAAAGCACCATGAACAGTAAAAAACTACACATAAAAGAAAACATATTCGCAGAAACAATTTGATTAAATTATATGCAATTATGGCTAGACCACAATGCGTCCAGCAACTGCGAGTATCTGAATAAAAAAAATCAATACTATTCGACTAATAGTTAAAAATTATATTACCGATCTATTTTTTTAAGAATTAATGCATCAATTATTCAATTCAATTAATGAATATAAATACCACAATAAATCTTATATGTAATCAGTTAAGATAAGAGTTTTATAAAATAATTTTAACTGTTAAATTTAAATACTGAACCGTTTTTTTTATTATGTAACAATATTTGATTTTGTATTTTTTTATTTAATTAGATTATAAAGGTAATAAAATTTAAGCTAAAATTCTACCTATATAAATCTATGTAGTAGTTCTTTGTAGCTTTTTATATTAAATTTGTTGATATTTTTTATTCAGAGACATTTTAATCAAAATTTTCATTAAATAATTGTTAAATAAACTTAAAGTAATTGATTATTGCAATTAGAGTAAGTCTCTCTGTTTTTTAATACTTTTAATTAAAAGCACAAATTATTTGCTTCGAATTCTCTCCCCACGTAAATCGAGAGAGCTAAGGAGATGGTGTTGCAAAAAGGTAATTTATTTAATATAGCATTTATTTTTAGCTGTTTTATTAAAAGAAAACGATAAGACTAATTAAGCCATTTTTAAATTTGATTAAGTTAAAATTTTTACGCACCGGAATATATATTAAATTAACAGTAATTAATCGGTTTTCTGAAAGCAGTTACTAATACATTGCAAGATTAGAAAACCAATTTTTAGCACACAATTTACTTAGAAAAACCGGTTATTTTTAGGTAAATTTTAGATTACGCATTGAAGTAAACTTTAACACTTTTTTATTCGATTACTCGATATACAATATTTATGAATTTCGAGCTGAGCGATTTATTAAATATATCCAAAATTTTGCCAAATTATAATTTACATATATTCTAATATATATATTCGTGATTTTTTAGGTATAACTTTATTTGACTAAGATAAATGTTGTATGTATACAGATATATATTTTAATTTATCTCTCTTTCTATCTATCTTATTCTGTAAGCTTATGAAAACAAAGCAAATAAGTGAGACAATAACGGGTTTAATTTACTTAAACTAAGTACCTCATATTCTAATAATTGTGAATTATTGTCTTAATTAAGATTTGTTTGAAGTAGTTGTAGGATTAAATATCTTAAATTATTAATTTATTAACTGTACATTTTATGTGCATGGATAATTGTTTTTACGTTTTTTTTACTAGCATGCAATTTCGTATTAGCATAATTACTATAATTATTTTTCTAACCTATGACACGTAGGCATTTTATTTTACACATCTTAATAATTATCTATGTAAACACAACAACTTTGATACATATCATTTTTCCAACATATTTTCATATTATACAATAAGTATTATAATAAATAGTTCATACCGAGCACGTATTAGAATTTACTCGCAGCATCTTTCTAAATTTATAATTTGTTACGTAAAGTATAAGCTCCGTTCGAAAAGTTTCCCTTTGTGCTTAACACAAGCGGCCACAGTATGCGGGTGCATGGAAAACTTTAATTTGAAAACAAACACAGGTCCGCACTGGGGGGTGGGGGTGCGCAAGCGAATTCAATTCGCCGAAGCGCAATTTTTCAATTTCGATACTATAAAAATAAATTTATACCGCACAATATAGTTTAACCCTCTTTGCCCGACGACGGTCAGTCGACCCCGTTGGATTTTTCATACACAAACCGTGAAATTGCTTTATTATTATTATCATTTGCTTCTGCCCCCCTCGTTTGTTCAATTTCGAATTAATGAGGTAACTTTTTGTTCGTCCTGTGTGTATGTGTGTTTGTGCAGGAACGGCGATGAGATCCGACAAGCGTGAGTGATTTACATTTGACCCGTAATGAGATGCTGGAACGGCGAAAACCCTTCCTGCACACACACCCGCCATATTTATCATTCGCGCCGGAGGCTGTTTGTTTGTTTTAAAAAATCGTAATGCGAACGATTTAACGCAATAATAAAGGCTTTGACGAAACGTGTCAAGGGTAGAACGCATCCGGAATGGAGCGTGACGGATCATACAAAATAGATCATCCTCATAATATTAACATGATTTAAAATAATCTTATATCACACTTTGCTATTTGGATTAATGAGAGTCGAATTTATAACAGTGCAGAGTGACATTACCGTAATTAAAAAACTTAGCACCAGAGAGAAAATAGCCATTTTTAACTAAAAGTTTAAAGTGAAGGTTCACGTTACTCTCACTGGAGAAATACATTTGAAAGAAAATGTTTATCTAGGCAAGTAAAACTTAGTATCTGTAATCGGTTTTATCTGCCACAAGATCAAAAGTTTATATATTCAAAAGAAGTTTCTGCATACAGTTAAAACTTCACTATAAATAAGAGGAAATCATTTTCTGAAGATCGTATAGAGAGAATTGGATACAATATAAAATTAAGACATGTGTATTTATAAATAATAATCGCATTCACTTAATTGTAATGATGATAGTGTTTTCTATGCAATTTATTCTTTAACAACTGATTTGTTAATAGTAGTAAAATAAGCATTCACAAATTCCCTAATTACAGATCATGCTTTCCTGTGTTATAAAAAAATAACGAGAGTTCTATCAACAAAAATTTCTTATATGGATCTTTTGATTGGAACAATATTCACAGTTGTGTAATAATTATAGTTTGTAAACAACAATTTTTTTAATATTTAAGAATAATTATAGAAAAAAGTATAATATTGTATGAGCAGAATAAGTCATTTTTTAGAAGTAGTTTGATCTGGTGATAATAATTCGTAAATGGTTACACTGTCAAAATAAAAATAATCAGTAAGAGAAACCTTAAAATTCGATTGAACTTGCCGTGCTTTTTAGTTTTAGCTCTTTAGACTGCTCATACATATTGGAGCATTTCGTATCGTCAGCACTTTTCTTCAACAATTTCTTAGTAATTTATTTACTATTCTATTCTTGTAACAAATTCAACAGTTTTAAACATTTTTTACTACATTCCCAAAATTATAGTAAAATTTTGCGTGTCTTTCACATATTCAGTGATTATTTAGCACAGTGTGCATATTTTTTAAACGTATTTTTTTATTTTTGAAGTCATCGTAACTCTTGGCAAAAATTATCTTTGGAAGTATTTATTTTATATTTGATAACAAAAAAATATTTAAATATATTTTTATTTTATTATATATTTATATAACATACTGAAGCATAAAGATCGCATGTAGTTACTTTAGTTGTGTCGGTAGATCCTTCTTAAAGTCGTCGGTCCTTGTTCTAGAACGTGTGTCCTAAGGGTATTGTTCAAATAAGAGGCGAGGCGTAAAGTCAGTGTATCGAAGAAGTTTTAGGAGCGAAGTAGTAGTCTGAGCGTCAATGTGTAGTGGAGTCGATTGTGTATAGTCCGGTTTTGTGCCGCGTAATATTTACCGTCGTTCGCATAAGCCATATACCTACCCAACATGTTGGAGGGAAAAGTATGAATGCGGCGTGCTTCTAGCTGCTAGGTTCATGGGCACAGTTCGCGGGACTCCAAACTTGCGTTTGACTGGTGCTCTGTCGCTACAACGTAAACAATAAACTTGACGCCAGTAGGAACACAATTTATAAAGCACGTTATTTAACGGCAACGCGCCACATTAAGGCTGTGGCTAATAAATGACGCAGACTTATTGCTGACTAATGAGAATTTCTCAAGGCGCTGCTAAGAACCATTCTTTGAAGAATGCAACCCAACTGACCTTATAATGAGGACTAGCACCGTAAATGCAGCTCTATATACTACTTTTTTTCAAGTGATGCTTTAAATAATGCCTGACTAACCAAAGTTAAAAGCTCGACGAGTTTTAAAAGGACGAAAGCTTGGCAAATAGTGGCCCGCTGTGGTGCTGGCTTAGAAATATGCTCGATAAGCCAAAAGCAAAAGACACTGGCTTCAGGCCAATAAAAGCAATGGTGCGCTAGCTTCTTTGATATACTAATCACAAGATATACTGTCCTGTTGAAGGCTCAACATTGATATTTCTTGACCCTTTTGGAGTTGGACCCTTGTTGGTTTTCAAGAAACTGTTTAAAAACGCGTGCCTTCTTTTATTGCAATGTTTATCCTTAAAGTGATTCCAAAAATCTTCAGTAGCGCTTTTGAATTGCAAACAGTCGCATAAGTACTATTCGTTAACCTTTAGTATTACTGCTAAAAGCCTAAATTTACATTTTGAAAAAGGTTAAAGAAGAGCCTGACAAAATGCGTCGTCAAGCTTGGCGTCAAATACAAATTACTTTGATATGCGTAAAAATATGCTCTCAAACAAACAACACGGGAAATACTTTATTTAAGTCTAAAGTATTTTATTTTCAATTGCCCTTCTGCTTCAAAACAAGAAAATATAACATGATTTAATATTAAAGTAGTGACGTAATTCTAAATACTCCATCGTTCATCCTTATAAACATAGATTGTTTTACATGTAGAGTTTACCGCTGCTTTCAATTATGTAATCGGTTTAAAAGCTCTCGGTGCTTAAATATTGTTTACAAGTTTAATAGATCATAACATTTTACAAAAAATATTATTTATAAATTACATAATCCATAATAGTTTTTTTTTTTGATATAGGATCCAATTGGGAATTTTTAAATTATGAAAATAATTCAAAATTGTATTGCTTTGAGATTAAACTTCCTTTGCCACTAATATTAAATATATTAATCATAAACTACCGTTGAAATTTCTCCATCTCATTTTTTATAAATGCAAAGATTTTAATTGAACTTTTAAATTGTTTATTAAGCACTTCCCAAGCACACAATTTCTCCAAAAAATATCGCAAAACAACTCACATGTATGTACATACAAGCTATAAAGATAAAATTTTACTTCGGTTCAATTCGGGGCTATGCGTCCGGCAATGGGCTCGCAAGCGCCTAATAAAGCCGTGAAATATGCATTTCATTTAGGACAGTTAATGTTTTACACCTGAGCCGTTAAATTTAACGGCAGTCTCGTAATTTTTGGCGTATCTTCATTTGCATCGTACGCGGGTTTAACTGCAAAATCTGGCCTGAGCCATTATTATATAATGTTGCTGTGTTTTCTATGTAGATATTTACGACCTTGATAATGCTTAATGCGCTTTTTATTTCGCGTTAAACGCTTTTGTAATATTAATTAAGCGTTCGAACCAAAACATAATGCTGTACAAAAAATATTGCGTATTAAAGCGGCACTCTAATAAATTTTAATATTTTGAGAAATATTATTTTAATTATTTTACCGACAGCTCAACTTTTGTTAAGCAGCTTTCATCCTCAAAATATACCACAAAAGCTTTATTTGATTAATCTTTTAATGGCTATAGACCAATCTAAAGGTGTCAATCTCTTCGATGTACCTCAACCTCTGATTTATCTCAGAAAATATAAAAAGGAGCGTTGCGATTGTAAAACATAAACATACTTTTCACCTTTGCTGCAGCCATGAAAACATACACCTTTATGTTTAAACATATCATAAATACGATCTAATTTAAGAACGATTATTGCAATTTTCATATTACAATAATTATTAATATTAAATTATACGAGATAAGTTTTCTCGATATCGACTCATTAAACAAAAGTCACAGCCTTGACCCTTTTACTCATTGCTCTATTTACAAACATTTCACCACTTCAAACTATGCAACCTGTCTTCTTGATCGGCTCTTATTTATTTTTTGACAGTTCTGGTGTTGACTTATTTATACAATACCATATTTCCTCAACGGCTTAACGTATTTTGTACTGCGTGACATAAACAATTAATTTGACTGATGTTGATCTGATTCAGTCATGCGAATCTAATAACATTATATTCGCTCCTTGACCTTTAATTGAATTGCGGTTTCTTGACATTTATGAAATGTTAATAAAATTTGAAAAATAAATAATGTTAAATGAAAATATAAAACACATTACTTAATGCCTGCACTACACTCTCTGGAAGTTGGCAATGGTTGGCCAAGGATGGAGAATATAGAGGGTTACTTCGGTCGAGTTCGGTTCTGCCCGCTCTAAAATCTCTCGGAAGTTGTCCGAAGTTACCGAGACCGGGAGGTAAATTGGGGGTTATTCAGGCGACTTGGCCAGCATCGAGTGCTACCGAATATTGTCGGCAAAAGGACCGGAGTCAAAGGGACCGAAGTCGGAGCTACTCTTCCGATACTTTACCTTTCGCTCTCTCGCGTGTTAAGTGACGAGAGTGAGAGAGATAATGATGTGGTATTTCGCAAACTGAGATAGAACGAGTAACTCGGTTCAATTTCAGTATGCGCGTATGGTTAACACGCACGTCAAGCGCTGCATCGTGGTCACGTGGCCAAGTTATAATACCACATGCTTATCGGGGACTTCAACAGACTCTTACTGACATCATTGAATATTTTAGGGCACCAAAAGGGATTAATTATATTTTTGATAGCATATTCTTCTAATAGATATCGTTATTATACTTTTTTTTCATATAAAATTAAATAATTAAAAAATAATTAGTGGTACTTGATTTTGTTAAAAAAAATTGTTTCGAATATCTTTATGTATTTTCCTAGATCGGTTTATATAAATGTCACCATAACGAATTCTTATTTAGAATCGATGGCGACAAATTCAAGGATAGTCACAGATGTGGTATTCGTATTCTGAAGTATCATTTTTATGCGTTATGGCATTTTGCAAAAGCCGACAAAGATTTTGCGTAAATTTAATATTTACGACCGGAAAGTTTTCACTGATATTATATTGGTGAGTGCCCACACAAACATTTATAATTATCAGTTGCGTAATTTTATTAATATGACAATTTAAAAATTGCGATTATTTGGCACATTTTTCAATTGCCGCCTTCAGTTGTAACTTCGGTTCGGACAACTTTCAGAGAGTGTAGTGCAGGCATAAAAAAGCTATGATCAGAAAATAAATACATTTTAAGGGTACAAAGAGTACCAAGGCTAAAGCTGTGTCACTTTTTTACAATCTTGATTATGTATCTATACTTTACAGTAATGCCCGTCATTATGAAGTTTAGGTAGTAATATGAAATAGATTCAGCACATTTTAAAGATATATTGAATCGGGCAGTTGTAATCTGTTTCCATTGAAAGGGGTAAATCGGATTCATCATTACTGTTGTTCTCGTAATTATTATATAAGACCCGATACGTTTACGTCCGAGTGATTTGATTTATACGAAATTTTCATTAATATTCATTATGTCGAGCTGTCACAGGCCACGACAGGAACGGGCCGCGCGAAAAGCGAGGGCCGTCGCCCGGGGCGTCGGGTAAATATTTTCGTACACAACTCGACGATCGTTTGTCAAGGAGCGACCGCGGAGAATAAATTTGTCACCGTGCCCGATTTGTTTTTGTTTAGCCGCGGAGGCGGAGATGATTTAAAATTTTCACTGTAGGGGAAAAAAGAGTGTTTCGTCGACAATGACCGCTATTTCGGGCAGGCCGTATATTAGCCGAGAGGACGGCAGACATATTGCTCGCGCGGATGCGTTCCGTAAACAAAACGCAATCGAATTTGTACCGAAGATTTATTGTTGTGTGAGCGTATGTTTGTTTTGAAGAACCCAATAACCGCAGACACATAATTAAAACGTCCGCATTATGTGGGAATTAACCATTCTGTAAAAAAACCTACAAGGATCGTCTCATTCTCAAAAGGGGATTCAAAAGGATTATTGCTTTTTAATACTAATTAACAATAGTCATAGTAAAGCGTCATTTTCTTATTAAACTCAAGAAAGATATCCAATTGACACATTTTATTTAGTATTGTGGTAAAGAATTTAACTGTCGACAATATAAGAATAGCATGCTAAAATTCACATTTAGTTTCGTTAAACATACAAGTAAAATTTTACTTTAAATTGTTTAAGGCACGCGTTTTAAAATGTAGATTTACGTTCTATCGTTCTAAAACCGACAATTATTGAAACAAAACGTTGCTTTCTACAATGGATAACATTTTTTGTGAATTCCAATTTACGTCTCTCCTTTCATTCCATTCTATCGTACATTTTATGCGCCCACGATTTTAACTCAAAATTAAGTATCATTCATAGTCGACGCGATCGCTGTAACTTACCGTCGATTGTGTACATACCGAAGTATATAAACATTTTATACATACATACATTTGATTCCACGTATTTTAGTAATATACATTTTATTTAAATCGCGCGATAAAAGTCAACATGACGAAAGACGACAATAAAAATCAACATAACGAGTGCGAGCCGCAAGGGCCTATCTCCGGTTTTATAAGGGAATTTATGAGCCCCCTTGTTATATAGCATTGCTGCTATTTGCAATGGCTTTCGCCCCTGGCCTCGGATTTATGCTCAATAAATAAGAAATGCATGTTGCTCGCCTTATATTACACCCTGCCGGTAATGAATCTCGTCGTAAATCTATCAGTTAGCCACTCTTTCGCCTCGTGTATTTCCACAAAAACCTAGGCCAACCCTCCAATTACCGCCAATGATACGAAAGCCTCCTCCGAAAGCCATTAAAGCCTTCCGAATTTAAAACAAGACCGTTTTTCTATCTCTGACCCTTTGGCATCAATTTTGCATGTGGAATTTGCGACAAATGACATAAAATTGTAACAGTCTCGCTAATTAAATTCAGACGCCTTCTTCTTAAAGCATTTCGCTTTAATTTATTATTTGAGCGTGAGCTTTATTTGATTCATTGCGGTGATTAGCGTCCCTTAAATCAAGACATTTTATTGCTCGTAAGTATCGAGAATGTAAGGCAAAGCATGGTGAACTGATTTGACTAGAATGGTAGACATACTTTGTAATAAATATTCAACAACACGAATATGAAAACATGCTTTAACCTTTATTACTTAAAATTATATTTATATAAACATTCATATAATCAATAATTTTATTATTTTTAAAGTAAGCATAACAAGTTTATGTATATTTTTTTTAATTTAAATCAACATCAAAGTTAAAAAGAAGTAATTTATTTATTTTTATATAATAGTTAATTGCCATTTTTTAACATTGTTCCAAATAAATTTTCGGTAAGTGTCGTTTAAAATAATTGACGTCGCCCGTATGTCGCAACGTTCGCAGTTAAAATCCCACGCGAGCTTAATTTATTTATTGTATCGATAAATTAATTAGTTCGGGTGTTTCGATCGTTGCTTTTATTTATTTTTTATTTAAAGCCACAACGACAGTTTGCGTTTAATTAATTGACAGTGTAACCTCCGTGTAATTATTTTTTATTTTATCGAAAGTAAAAGTGAGTAGGCGCAAAAAGCTCGGACAGGCTCGTTACTGTAACTTTCTTCCCAACACACCCACACTAGTAAAACTATTTACTAGCAAATATTATTTTGATCAAATTAATTGCTTCCTAATCTGTGTTGTTATATAATAATATTATAATCCTATCTTAATCTTTTGACCTTCATTTTGAACTTAATCAAGTTTGTATGATTTTTTAAACTATTTTAAATCTCATGTATTTAATATTAGTATTTTAGATTTTCTAAGTCGCCTTTTCACGATCATATCATAACCGGACACGAGAAATGAGTGTTGTACGACAACTTATTTAAAGGCAAAGTAACTAAATCTTTTCGAAGCCCAGACAACTGTAAATTATGTTATTTTGTCTATATAGTGAGACTAACAAAATAATTGTGCATTACAAAACACTTATACCTGGTCAAATAATAACAAATTTAAATTTTGTATGCACGAGTAATTAAAAAAAGACCTGCAATTGTCAAAATAAGTAGAATATGATAATGTGCGCCCCCATGTGGTAAGATTGACTGGATGAAATCAAGGAACTTGACTGGAAGGTTTTATCTTATTCACTTTATTCTCCAGACATCCTTTTGGCTATCATTTATTTCGATCTATGCAACATTTTCATTATGAAAAAAAAATGCAGACGTATTTTATAAAAATAAAATTAAAAACTTGATTAAGAGGTGAGAAAATGGTATATTTAAGCACTATGGTATCTCGGTGTTTTTTTATTTCTCGAGAAATGAGAATTCTCATTTTTTTTTGCACATTCTCGGAATTTTTTTATAAATAAAATAAATATATTTAATATCTAGTAAGTGATTATAATAATACAGTGTATTTTTGTAAATATCTTTATATTATGATGAACAGAAAACTGGAAGTCTGCTAAAGAAAACAAACTTAAGTGAATAATTATTTGTTATAATGGACCAGAAAGGATCGATCTACTTCGATTGATTACATAGCTTCGAATTTCATAACTCTGCGCAAAGCCCCCATACATTTTTGCAATCTGCTGATACCCACACAGAGTGGTTACTTTTATCTAATTAATAATCCAGTTCTTAGATTACCAAAAGAAAGATAAAGCCGATTAGAATGTTTTAGAAAATCGTAAAAAATTTTTTGCTATTCAAATATTTCCACTTTTTAATAAAATCATTTAAGAAAGCATGCATAACTGAAATTTAAAACACCCGGCACGAACCCACTCTTTTTTATGCACCAGCTTAAAAAAATTAAATAATTTGTACAAATTTGGGTTAAAAAAGGCTAAAAATAGGAATTACCAATTTTGCATTTTTCTCGAGATACTCTCAATCAAGGCTTGTGTTTTCGTATCCAGTGAGAAGTAGGTGATTCTAGTTGGAGTTTTATTAGATTATATTATAATTGCGACAGACGATAAATGGCGAGATGTTTTCTCCGAGCAGCGGTGGAGAACCTGGCGCAAGGATGATGTCCATGGGAGGTCCTCAAAGGTCTTGTAGGTGTCTGCAGCGAGTGTCTGGACACAGTTCCTCTTACTGCGATGATCGTGTTCTGAAGTCTCAGTGGGGGTGCGTCTGCCAGGCGGGGTGAATCTGCTGGAGTCTGCGAGTGACTGCATGTGACTGCATTCTCCTAATCGGAGTCTATGCTTAAGTATCCAGGGCTGCAAAGCTGGATGATCGCATTTACCGATCATCCAGCCAATAGATGTAGAAAGCGACATTTGCTGGATGGGCATTGTCCAAGGTCATTTATATAACGGAAGATAAACCTAGATATATCTAGAAACGAAAGCACGCTACTTTAAAAAAATATTGTATTATGGTTATTAAATATGCTGATAAAAAATCTAGCAGTGCTATGAAAATGTTTAGGAAGTGCCGTTCAAGATCAGTCTTTCGCGCTCAAGTAATTTGCGCCTGATTTATTATTAATTTAACTGCGCAGTTAACCAGTGTTGCCCTTATAAAGGACTTATATTTGGTTTGGTTAATTTACGAGCTGTTATCTCCGGCACTACTGAAATATCTTACTAATCCCCCCTCCCACGCACACCCCTCTGTGAGAATTATCGCGTCCGACTCACAATGGAATATCCACAAGTGTTTAATGCACACCTTTTCCGCAAGTGTTGGACTCATTAATCTACCTGTAACCGAGGCTCGCGGCATATCTTGTCGGGATCTTGTTTAACCGCTGTACGTGTAACACGAACAACCGCTGACCGGGATGAAAAAGCTATCGACGATTTTGAACGTGCGTAATGGCGTGTTTGCGAAAATTTTATGGTGTAATTAGCTTTTAACGCTTTCGGACACTGAGGAGGTGATACATGCAAAAATGTGACGAAATGTTATAATCAGTTAAAATTTTGACATGTCAGTCAAGTTTTCTCGCCACTAATTTGACAGTAAGGTTAGCCAATCATACAGAAATTTATTTATATTTGTCGCGTATTATAAATGAGCTTCAACTACTGTTGTTTTATTATTTTTATACAACCAATAAAAATATTTTCATTGCCTCCTTGAGGGGTTCTAAGATGTGGTAATAGATAGAATTGACGTTGTTTCAGATCTTACATGTACACTTACTTAATATTAAACATTTATTCATAGATTTATTTGGATAGGTTTCACTACTTTATCGATAAAAAGCTTCGTCAATTACAATGAGTTTTGTTAACGTTCAACTGATTAATACTAACGATACTACCAACCTATAGATCAATGCTATGTTACTTTTAATAATTAAAGTTTATTTAAAAAAAAATGTTGAAAATATTTTACAATAAAATAAAATAACTTATTTATTACTTTAAGAACTTGCCAAAATATAATCGGATCGAAATTATTTAACACTAATACTAAATTCGCTTGACAAGGGTTGAATGTATACATATTTTTGTATTATAGCCAATACAAAATTTTAACACATAATCTCAAATAATTTATTACTGAGCCATCTTCTTTAGCAACATATAAATTTCGTTAACAAAATATACATTCTCCTCAGTTTTTTCAACTGACCCTATAATATTACAAGTTATTATCTTAAAAATATTTATAAAACAAAAAAAACTATGTGTAATATTTACCTAAACTTAACAGTTTGATATGATGAGCGTAAATATTTATTCGATAACGGCGAAACCCGTATCCGCTTTGATCCGCCGAAAACCTCGCCGTTATTTATCTAGTGCTAGTTAATAATTACCGTCAAAGGATCATTGGTTTAAATTGGAACACACGCGCGTTATTTCTTTTGCACCTAACCAGAAACTCATATCGCTCCTTGTTTGTCGAACTGCATAATACAAGATGATTGATGGTAGACATGGTTTTTTCGACGATTTAACAGCAGGCATCTTTGGTTCATACCTCGATGATTTGTAAGACTGTGTTTTTAAAAATATATTTTATATATACAACAACCATATACACCATAAAGTTTGATAGCATCGGTAATTATGCAAGATACGCCTACTATCGAAAACATCATGCGGGCTCGTTAGAATTTTACTCATTTTATAGCCGATTACTGGAATAAACATTACTGTACATTGACAACAAAAACAGTAACTAATAGAAATCGATACATGATACGAACTACATCTCTGATAAAGATAAGATCAATGAAGTATTATTTTTATGTGATCAAATTAAATTATTATTATATATCTACACCTGAGCATAGACATTCTTATAATATTTTTATTTTAACCAAAGCAATAACCTCAACAGCTCATATTTGCTTTATTTCTCTGTTGATCATTAGCCTCTTGGTCTACTCAGACCGCAATGGAAATTTTCCTGCTGTTATTGCTTATATTTAATCCCGATTAAGCTCTAATCTAGATAAATCAAATTTTATTACATTTTTAAGCTCGCTCGTAAAATACGCAAAGATTTTACTTTTTTGTGTATTTAAAACGTTAATTTATTACGTCGGATTTTAGTAATAAGATTTTTATCTGAATTTGTGTTGCCGTGTGTTGCGTTTCGTTAAAAACAACATTAACCAAAAAGTATATTCGATCGCAAAGTGATAACTAAATTTATGCATCATGCTCGATTAATTATTTTTATTAATTATATATTTACTTGAATATATAGTTATATCAAATATATACATATAGTTTAAAAAATCCAAGGGTATAGTGGGTGAATTATACTCGAAAAATCTGGGTTCATATCTTATCTTAGCCTTTATGTTTTTCTATTTATATCGTTAAGGTCCTAATTAATGATCATTATATATAATTAATAAAATTCGGATCAATAATTACAGTTTTTAACTTCCTGGATAAATATTGTAATGGTTATTTTGAATCATAATAGATCGTACATATTATTTGTAAGACATCTCTAATGAGCTATTCCAGCTCATATGAAATATCATACAAAATCAAAATAAAGGGAAAAATAGTATGTAAGCATATCTTGAAAGTATAAAATCATTTTTAATTATTTTGTGCTGTTATTAATTCATCTACTTACATATTAAAATATAGATTAATATCGTTCAAATAATAAATAACATCTTATATATAGATAGTCTTAACTGTAAATTATCTAGCTCTATTATTTTTAATTTAGAGCACTAAAAATTGTTTGGCTTATACTTTTTTTTTATAATAACCATTTTACAATGACAATGGAGTTTTCTTAAAAGATTGAAGATTCATAGTGTACATATCTGTGCTTAAAAATAAGAATTGTTAAAATTAATCTCAAATTTAAAAATTTTAATTAGTGCGTAATATGCTACACTCTCTGGAAGTTGGCCAAGGTTGGCCAAGGACGGATAATATACTCTCCGTCCTTACTGTGGGCTACTTCGGTTGAGTTCGGTTCTGACCGCTCTAAGAGATCTCGGAAGTTGTCCGAGGTTACCGAGAACGGGAGGTAAAGTGGGGGTAATTCAGTTGACTTGGCCAGCTTCGAGTTCTTTCAAACATTGTCGGCAAACGGCGTCATGCGTGTTGACCATAGGCGTCCTATTGTCAACACGCATGACGAGCGCTGCATCGTGGTCACTTGGTCAAGTTATAATACCACATGCTTATCGGGGACTTCAACAGACTCTTACTGACATCTTTGAATATTTTAGGGCACCAAAAAAGATAAATTATATTTTTGATAGTATATTCTTTTAACAGACATCGTTATTATATATTTTTTTCATATAAAATTAAATAATAAAAAAAATAATTAGTGGTACTTAATATAGTTAAAAAATCGTTTCGAACATACTTATGTATTTTCCTAAATCAGTTTATATAAATATCACACCATAACGAATTCTTATTTAGAACCGATGGCGACAAATTCTAGGATAGTCCCAGATGTGGTGTTCGTATACTGAAGTATTATTTTTATGCCTTATGGCATTTTGAAAAAACCGACAAAGATTTTGCGTAAATTGAATATTTACGACCGAAAAGTTTTCACTGATATTGTATTGGTGAGTGCCCACACAAACTTTTATAATTAGCAGTAGCGTAATTTTAATAATATGACAATTTAAAAATTGCGATTATTTGACACATTTTTCGATCGCGCGCAAATATGCCAGCTGTACGTGACAGCAGCCGCCGTTCGGACGTCGTTCACGGCCGCCGTCCGGACGGCATATGAAATTTGTGGCAGTGTGGCCGCTACTCGAAAGTCGTCGACCTTGGCCGATTTCAGATGAACTTCGGTTCGGACAACTTCCAGAGAGTGTAGTGCAAGCATTAGTCATGTGCTACAGAAATGCATCTGTGACTCATAAAATGAAACTTTTGGTAATTGTAAAAGCCAAATAAACTTGATTATTTAATGAAAATATTTTTTTAAATTTAAATAAATGGAATATGAATGAATAAAAAAATTAAAACCAAATTTGTACGTAAAATGAGAGATTTTTAAAAAGTATTGCTACAGTACTGTTAATATAAAATGCTTCTTCTCATTCGAAAATGTACAACAACCTCGTGATTTCAATATTTTTATCGTCTAATGTGACAAGTTTAATTCGCCCCTTGGACTATATAAGCAAGTAAATGGCTTCTCAAACCTCTTGCTGAAAAGAGGCTCGAATAGCACAATCTTTATCAAAATTAAAGCCAGCAACACCTGTTGTACATGAAAACATATGTATTGAATTTTGAAGAGACTAAGGCAAGTGATAATTAGTGTCAATACGAGTATAAAAGATACTAACAATTACATTAGTCAGAAAACGGTACTGACTTCAGCTGAAATTTTAATGGACAATCTCAATCAAAAGATATATAACGATATAATAGCTCTTGGAAAATTCATCTTAATATAATTCTTAAATTAATAAGAGAATATCATTTTTTTAATAAATTATTAAATAATTTTAAAACAAAATAAAAGTTGATAGTTCGTTATTTAAATTATCCGTGCTCTTTCTTTCCTTCTTCCCCAGTATTTTCCCAGATAATTGAGATTACACTGTATGTATAATTGTGGGAGCAAAGTAGAATTATAAGAGGGAATTTAGCCAATTGATATGTTTTTGTCTAATATGTGTACAAAAAAAAAAAATTGCAACTTTTTTTGTTGCAAAAATACAATTTTAATTTGAAGCTAAAAACTTATTAACAAAAAATAAATTATCAATGTTTAAAGAAGCGTGATTTAATTGAATAATTAAAATGTATTAATTTATTTTTTAATTAATTACAGTAACTTCAGTATAAAAAATTTTGATTTTGCATATTATTGGTAATTTATAATAATTCTTTAAATAAATATACATACAATAGAAACATTATATAGTTGTATTAAATATTTCATATAAACATTATAATATTGCTTTCCTATTAAATCAAAATTTACTTATTGGATGACACATAGTTTTGAGACAATATTTAAAGAATAATAATTATGTAGAAATATGCATATAAATTTTATATATTTAATTCTATAAATAAATAAAATAATAAATGTATATTTCTCCATAAATTTACTTTATAATTAATTTTACATCCTCCACCACTTTTTATTATCGAATTAAAAAATCTCGCAAACCGCAATTAATCAAAGATTTATAATACCTTGCGAGAAAATCCAACTGTTGGGACAAGAAGAAGTCATAGGCTTCATTTTTTAATTTTTTTACCAACGAGATTATAATACTTTTTACCGAGAGACCCGCGGTTAAGTTATGACCGTCATTTTTAGGCGGCATGCCGTACGCTTGCATTAAAAAATTTACATGAATATTTATATATTCGATCACTCTCCCTGCAGCGCCACTTTTCGCCTTTTCTCTGCTTTATTATACTCTTTTTTTCTACCGAAACCAACGCGCTCGCTTTACCATAAAATTTGCATAGGTATTGCCGGAGCACGTAGCTATTTCGCTGCAGCGGCGCCTATTTATAAATCTACATGTCTGTATATAGTGTGTAGTATACGTACACATCAGAGGTTTAAGGACAAAGCTAGTAATGTCCTAAGTTCTAGAAAATTACTCTAGCATACCAGAGTTGTATCAGGAACAGTATATAAATCCCAAGTATTTTAAACGTCGATCATTTTTCGTTTTGTGTATTGGATGGAATTAATGACTTACTAACAATCTAGTTCAATGTACAAAGAGAGAAATGTTTCTTGATATTCAATTAAATTCATTATTAAAAAACCTGTTATCACTGAAAAACGTTTCAATATACTTTAGAAACAATGTTAGTGTTTAGAATTGCTCTTTATCAAATGATTACTAAAAGCTTTTAAACCCAGATTCACGAAATAGGCGAGCACCCATGATGAAAATGTCAATCTCAAAATAAATTACTTATATAATTGTGTTTACCTTTCAAATATCCCTCGTACTTAACTTAAATCTTATTTTATCGCAGAGCTTCATTGATCTCGTAGAGAATGTTACGCGTGATATATACTATTTTTTATTTAAAGGTTACCCCCGTCACATATCTGATATTCTCACATCAGCATCCCATTGGACAGACGTGAAGACTTGTCTTGAATTCCTCTCGTGGTTCTGAAAGACAAGCGTCTAATTCGCAACAAAGCCGAACGCGTTTTCCACCGTCGAAATGTGACTTCATTAAGCGAACGCAATTAAATATAACTTTGTGTACAGATTTAGCTACTCGGTACTTACCTACCATCCCATTCGCCAAAGCATTCTTGCTTTTGGGAGCAATTTCGGCAACCGCACATTTCGCCCGAGACAATGGCGAAATGCACAAACTGCGAATTCTAAATATGTAACCGAGACAATTCACTGATAAACTGCGCTGCTAAAGTAGCTGCTACTGTTAAGTTTTATTGAAAACGTCACTGTAAAATGATGGTGGAAGTTAATTAATTTTCCATTTGATTTAATATTCAATCATATTAATTATTTACTTTGTAAACAGAGCTTTTAAGCACATACATATATATAAATATCTTAAACTTAGGATTAAATATATAGGGAACATTCGTATGCACAAAGAGGGTTGAAAAACTATTTTTAGATTTTCTATAGTACGTAGGAGATTAATACAGATACAAAAACCAGAACAAATTTGTAAGCATTTTTTTTAGGATTGACTTATGATACTTTTAAAACACCCTTTCATACAGTCATATTGATTTTAAAAGCCTGGTGAGTCTGGTAACGTATTTCTAGATAAGTTTTGTAGCTGTTATTTTTAAATAATGTTTTATTAAACACAGTTACGTATTAAAATATGCAGCTAATAAAATACATTAATAAATTAATTCCACAATGATGGTGAAATTATTTAACTTGAATGTTTTGCTTTGTGCATAAACATTTTCAACTCATAAACAATTTATATTAACGTATTTCCACCAGTCTGCATTGTTTACCTCCATAGAGGTAACATAAATTTATTCAAGTTTGCACAGTTAATCCGTAGTAAGACATAGCCTTTATATTACACCGATTCGTCGTTTCTTAGCATTATTAATCAATTAAGTCATCGCATGACAAGAAATTGTATTACTCAGAGTTACATAGTAAAAGTTCATCGAAAATTTAAACCTCATCTCTTTAAATATTACGGTACGGTTAGGCTTAGCCTTGCCAGTTTCTTTAACAACGTTCGTTACAATGTCGTAATTATTTTCTCCGACAATGGCTTTAGCTTGATGGGTTCGTTTATTTTTTCATAGCGTAATTAAACGATGTTAAAAGGCAAAAACGGGCGGTTAACTCGCATAAACATCGAGAATTGGTAGTAAAAGTATTTTTTCGTCTCTTAGCCGACGTTGTGTCGTTATTGCTGTGTATTTATTACACTGTGTATTATAGTAATGCGCGTATTCGTTTACAACACCCAACGGACAGTGGACCCGTGTTGTTTTGTGTTCGTAAATACCAACATTACCTCTTTTCCTCGTTAACTTTACATAATATTTCTTCATTTCGCATCTAATTAATATTGCGGGACCTTTGGCCGCTTGGAGTTTTGGCAAACAATAACTTCTTTTTAAACGCGAACATAGAATTTCACTCTGAACTTTGGCAGTGAAAGCTTTGTGTATTATGCGTAACTATTGAAAAATGTTTGGGTTACGTTTTAATGGCTCTAATGTTTTTTTTTTAAAAACTTTATTCATAATTAATTTTACATTTTTTTACCTAAATAATAAATAGCTTGATTTATCTATACACAAAAATACACCTTGCTTATATACATATATTAATAACACAACATAAACTAATATTATTCAAACATTTATTTTTGAGCTGATTATAAAGTCATTCATTTTGATTAAAAGAGTGACAAATTGTGTATTGTGATAAAAACTCTTGACGTGGGAATACAAGTAGATATCGTATATACTGATTTTGAAAACGTCTTTGACAAAGTTTGTAATGAGTTATACCTAATAAAGAAAAGATGCAACTTGATTTTTTATGAATTATTTGAGCGATCGCAGAAAGTTTGTAACCATGGCAATCAATTGTCGAAAAAATATTTTACACTTTCAGGAGTAATTAAAATGTCCAACCTGAGCCCTCGGCTCTTTTAATAATTTAATATATGATTTAAATTTTTTAAATGCTTTCGTTCTGTTGTTAATGCTTTATTTTTACATTGTGATTTAGACTCTCTGCGAAGATAGGCTTCCGATAATAGTCTATCTTTAAGTGTCGAAAAATGCAATATTGAATCATTTTTATGATCTTATTTATAATAATGGTACTGTTCTGGTTAAAAACCTTTAATATAAGATCTTAAAAACACTTTTAAATAAAGTGGAAGTTTTCTTTGCTTGGCCTTATGAGGAAAGTGTTTAATTTTGACAATCTGTATGCTATACCTGTCCTTTGTGATACTTTAGTTTAGCAGCATTCTTGAACTGAGATCAATAATTTGGAATCCAAAAATAACAAAATATTATTTCTAGTTACTTAATAAAAGGTTATTAAGATTCTTTATTAAAAGCTTATTATCAGTTATTGTAAAATAATTACTTCCAAAGAAACGTTAGGATATGATTTCACAATCCAATTATTTTCGAGGAACTCAGTTTTGGGTTCAGGATTGTCTTCGAAAGTCACGATCGCGTCTTAAAACGTTAGCACTAGAGAATTCCCTTATGGTTTTATCCAAATAAAATGATGTAGTATTGTGGCGACCACACACAGATAGATGCCCACGTTTGAAAGTGTCTAATTCTCAAAACTCACGTTAATTTACTGTGACCAAAATGATCATCCATATACAAAAAACAATACAATAGCGTAAAGGATGGACCACATAAAATCTCCCGTTACGACTACAAAAAATAACACGCAAGTGTTTTTACTGTATATATTCTCCGTCATTTCTTTGTTGCGAAACGCGGATATAATAAATCACAGGACCTACCAGATTTTCGTTGCAATGCAATACGAGCTTGGACAATACCCATCAAGCGAATGTCGCTTTCTAGAGGCGTATACATATTTCGCTGTTCTGAGAAACTAGATGATCGCTGCATGATTGTGATTGATCAGCAAGCTTTGCAGCCCTGAATATTTATGTTTATAAATTTGGGCTGCTAAGTCACACCCATTCGGCCTTAAAAATACAAAATACATATGTAATTTTTTTATTATTTTTATTTCAATTAGGAACCAAACATTTATAAATTTGAACACAAGAATAAATGCACGGAGTATATACTAATAATATTTTCAAAATATTTAATATTTATAAACGTGCACCCCCAACATCTTCAACTGCATCCTGGGGAATGTAGCCGTTAAATATTTAACTCTTGTTTAGGCAGGCATAGAATTTTTGCCTCTAACAGTACAACGCCTCCAGCATAGCTAGGCTTCAATATCGAAATGCGTTTTCCCACAGGAACACGCCGAGGAATTTTTACGGACGCCAGACTCTCTTGGTACATATAAATTCGTTCCCTTATTATATCCTTTTGACCGAACGAATGCTATAGGGTTTATTGGAAGAAGCGTCCAAAACCGAGTCCATCCATACACTATCTAATAGTACAATCATTACTCTGTTTCCTCATCGGCTTTATTTCCATGGTACACATGTCTGTACACTCCAGTGGATGGTTAGTTCCGTAACTCATTTGCAAATACTTACACGCGATCTGAACACCGCCGTTGATAATGGGCGTGTAATATTTCATAGGAAACACACGTATGTTCGTGTAAACGCTTAAATTATTTACGAATGTATTATAATGAACAACAACGTATAAGTATGAGTACGTCGTATATAATTCGCACATATTGTAGCGTGTCTTTGGTGTGGAAATATTCGACCCCACTTCCATTTATCTTAATTTTATACAATAATGCGTATGTGCTCTTTCGGGCCTGTGCGAAAGAACAATCGGTCGTGTACACCCGAGAGTTTCGAAATCGTGTCAATATTTAATATTTATGGATATATCGCTACAGATTTATGGGTATGTAATGTTTATGATATGAGTGTTTTATTGTGTTTTTTAAAAGTTATGTTATATGAGTATATATGAGCTCTTAAAATGTAAACATCGTTGCTAAAAGATTATTTTCAATACCCTATTAACCGAAATTACATAGTATTCTAGATGTATTTCACTATGTCAAATATAGGATACTAATTATAGTGTCAATGATTTTATATTGTTTATTTTAGACAATAAAATAAAAATAACGACTACGAATGGAGTGCCAGGATAATGGTACAAAATAACGGCCGACACTCTTTTTTATTTCCTCCAAAGATTGAAAGCATAAACTAAACTTACGAGCGCGACCGTAAAGAGGCGTCCCGTAAAATTATACACGCGAGTTCTTATTTCCAAGAAGTTATAACTGTCACATTTGTATTCATGTGAATAACCGCGGTTAAACATACGAGCCGGCGGCCTTAGACTCTTCTTGTTTGCTTTCCTTATTAATCGTTCATAAGTGGGGGTCCTTGCGAGAGAAAAGAACCAACAACAATTATTATTATAATGCACGGAGCTCGTCAAGAGGACCCGTCAGTGCTGTATGATAATTAAGAAAGCGAGGGTAAGACCACCGCTGGGCGCACAATAAACAACGGTCATAACGAGCCATTAGTCAAGGATTTACCTGTGACCGAAAGCGTTAAACAAAAGTGGGAGTGAGAAAGAACAGAAAATCAACAACGACTTTGTGGATGAAAAGTCATAAATAAATATTCCTGTAAAATTCGACATTATGTGTGAAATAATTAGTAACCTTAATTGTATAAAAATACACATATCTTACGAATGTACCTTCAATTTAGGTGTACAGTAAATTACTTTAAAAAGATAGAAGTATACTAAAGATGATTCTCTTTTATAAAAAAAAAATGTAATATTTTTTCTTTGTATTGATAGATTAATTTCATTACACTTCGTAAATTTATTTGCCAAATTCGCTAGATTTATTATATAGAACCGTAAAGGATTTGTTGAATATTAATTAAAAATTTGTCTTTATTGTTTTCATCAAGCTTCATTAATGTTTTTTCCTCTGAATAGCCATCTTATTTTAGCATATGACCAATTTTATATTACAAAATTTTAAATACTCTGGATTAAAGTGATCAAGATTTTACATAGTTTATCAATTTTCCTGCTTCATCCATACCCATTCTGTGTACATATTTGAAAAAAAAATTGTCACTTCAGGAAAATTGTACAAATTTTGTCTAGTGCTTATGCAAAATACAATTAATGTTGGTGACTCTTAAGCTACTTACAGAATACGTGATACTACTCCCTTCATCTTTCCTACTATTGCTCGAGCCTTATCTGTATAAATATCAATACACTATTCTCAACCTATCTCATATTTTATAATGTAATCAATAATAAAATAACCGAATTTACCATCTTGGCAACTGTCGGCAGACTAATAACAGTCGGTCGTCGCGTTGGTTGGGATCGGACAGCCGAACAAAAACACTATACGTCATCTCTTTCATGCGCACCAAATATATAGTTTTTCCTTATCATTTACCTGTTAATATGAGGTCAAACGTGTTTGACCTCATTAACTTTCCACGAAACATTAGTGTTCCGCAAAACATGTTTTAAGAAACCCTGCTATACAGCAATACGGCAAAACATTTGTTAACCCTTTGGACGTGTTAATCAAAAATAAATATAAAATTGTTTTTTTTTTTAATTAAAATTTTACCTTTATACTGTGCTTAAACGTTCTAATTTTTTATTTTTTTTATTTAAAATGATATTTTATGTTTATTCACAAAAAAAAGTTTTTTCTTAAAAACATTTTATTTTACTGATTTTTGCGTAGAGATAAAAAAATTAATTGGGCGACTTTAGTCGATTTCCGCGTCCGCGAAAGGGTTAAAGATAAAGTGCATCGTTTGATATGAATATAAGTATTAAAAAATACTCATATTCATATCAAACGTTGTTGAAGTTTGATTTGATATGAATTTAAGTATATAAAAATAAGTATTAAAAAAAAATTTATAGAAAAAAACAGTTTTAGTTATTTTATTACAAAAAATATTTAACATTATTGTTTTATAAAAAATTATAAAAATATTGTAAATATGTGTTAATAAAAGTTTTTAATATTAAATTGCTTCAAGTCTTTGATATAGAGATTTTTCTTTGTTAAGTTTCTGAATTTTAAAACGCTTATAGCAGTCTATTATTTAATATTTTAAAACATACAGTTTTCCAGGAACTAAAAATATCGATCAGCACGCTTTCATTTTTACGATCGAGTTATATTTTTAAATATTTATTTCCCCCTTACTTTAAAACTAGTCCATAAATAATGGCACAAGTCTACACTCGTAATTTACCCCATAAACGTGTACAATATGCAAACAATCATAAAGTTAAAATTTTACGTTTCGCAACTTTGAAGCCATAAATATCGGCGCTAGTGTTATACGGACCGTTTAGATTTTATTGCGAAACTTTACCGAGATTTGAATTTTAAGTAAAATAAATCGTTTAATTTCGCGTATAATTTTTATGACTTGTATCTGCAAAGGAGCAAGTACCGCATTAATATAATATTCGCGTAAAAAGATAATGTCTAAATTAGCTTAATGTAATATTTTTAATGGCGAAGTTAAAAAATATATTACACATGAACATATTTTATGAAGCATAAAAATATATACTCATACATTGATCATAAAAAATGTATTAAAAAATATATATAATAAATAGAATAGATTTAACTAAAACTCACTTTTACTTGAATGAACGATCCAAGTTGAGATTCGCAGAATAGTTTGCTTTCGAGCGCTTCGTATGACTTTTTAAAGTTTAAGTTTGCGAACACCTGGTTTGGATAGTCGTCTTTTGTTCGACAGTACGACTTTGTACAAAGGGTTAGTTTTTCACCCTTTGCATTCTGATTGTATATGATTTATCAGTCACTTTAAAATAGTCTAAAATATTTTCCTTATGACTGTTTTTTACCACAAAAATAAATTCAACTTATTTTTTAAAGCAGAAAAATATGCCTATTTTTTTGGTAAAAATTATGATATCAAAAATATAAATTTTTCGTAAATAAATAAAAATATACTACGGCTGAAATCTTAACAATGATAAACATAAGTCAAATTACGCTCCTGTCTAATCTTGTTATATTATACATACAATACATATTTATTCTCAAATAATGTTTAGTAAATCTGCATGTTGATATATTTTCCGTATTTAACACATTTGCTGTAACATGCACGTTGGTCCCTCTCGCCCAAATGACTTTTGACTCAAAGGATAATTGTATTCCAAAAGTTGAGAAACCATCACAGCATCGCATATAAAATTTGCATGAATCACAGATTCAGTACCTGTTTGTGGCACCGCGAATGCATATATTTGTTGTTCGCCAAAAATAATTTTCTCACCTCGCATATATAATATAATATATAAACACAAATAATTTTGCATTGAGCATAATGAATACCCTCATCAGTCCGACCTAAGCAGAAATGCAAGTTGATTTCGGAGCATAATGGAATCTAATACAAATTTCGCGTTATCGCAGAATCTGCGGGGCGTATTCTCGCGAGGGGTGGTACTTTGGTGGGAAGGGTGAATGGATATACACGAGATCAAGGGGGCGCCGAGTGGGCGTGGGTGGCGCATCGGTGGGTGGTTTAAAGAAAATCCCTTTAAAAGCCCTTTGTCGCAACGATAAAAGAATTTACTTTTGTACCGAGGGCTTAGATCCGGATTGCTCTTCGGGCTTGCCGGCACGCGCTCCGCAGATGAATTGATTGGATTCCCTCCGTACGATTGACTTAACACGAGACAGGCAATCGATTGTCTATCCTGCCTTTGTACTCTGGGGCCTTTTTATTTTTTCATCGCATACGATTCAGATTTCGATGGTTAAACTGTGCGAAAAATTAAATGCTCTACGACAATATCCGAGTTGCGAGCTATATAAATAATTACTGTAAAAAACCCATGTGCGAGTCCTGCATATCTATAGTTTCTTTAATATTAGTTATTATATCCACTCTAAAAAACACATTGAACTTTTAGATTAAAACTTAGAGGTCCTACTTAATATTATAGTTTTAATCTAAAAGTTCAATGTGTTTTTTAGAGTGGATATAATAACTAATATTTAAGAAACTATAGATATGCAGGACTCGTAGTTTTGGTTCTAATGTAGGATCCAGTCGTCTTTGAAGGTTCGGTTGAATCTCGAACGTCGTAGTTGGACTAGTTTAAAAACAAATAAAGAGGAACAGGTATTGTTAGTCAATACTAATATATATAATACTAATAGATAATTTACAAATATTTTACGATGTGTGTATTTACTTTTCGAATATCTAAAAAAAATATGTATGAGTATATAAAAAATTTGATGTCTGAGAATCCTAGGGGGTGAATCCTAGCTTGTTGGAATCTAGAGTTTTATTAGATTATATTACAATTGCGACAGACGATAAATTCTTCGAGCGGTGGTAGAGAAGCTGGCGCAGGGATGATGTCTGTGGGAGGTCCTCAAAGATCTTGTAGGTGACGTGGCAGCGACAATTTATATGTTTAAATATGTTTTAAATAAATCTCTAAGTATTAAATTGTTTAAAAATATTATTAGTACACAATTTTATATTAAATATTAAAAATTATCATAATATAAATATTACATAATAGATATTTTGCTCAAAATACTAGTAGCTATGTAATATTAAAAAAAAATATTCGACTGCATACAATTTTCCTTGTTACAAAATTTATAACATTTAACTTCATGGCTATACTCTGTATGTATCTAAAAGTATGATTATTTTTAAAATGTGTAATATTTTATTTGGTTCCTAAAGTTTTTTTCGTGTTTTTTGCAATAATATCATGTTCCTTCTCACTTTGTGTCAAAGCGCCGTAAATTGTTTATGTAACGAGCCTATCTGCATTAAGATACACCATCTGGGTATACAAAAAAGGATTCCAAGGACCACCAACACCCTCGGCTCGTAAATAATGTATAAATTATCTGTGGATTTTTACGGCGGAATGTTTGCTTTAAAACGGTCGGCCCCGAATAATTATCCTAAAAGTGTCAAAAGTGATATATGAAACAATGGGATAGTTTCTACTAGAACAAAAAGAGTGGTGAATTATGCTAATTGAAACCCAACCCTATTGTTTTTTTTCTCTTTTCACATACTTAATGGATATTACAAAATACCGCTTATATATTCATATTCTGCTTGGATCAGCTGATTATGACACATTGAATTGAATCTAAATAATATTTATTATCAGATATTCAATTATTCTTTAATAGCTTAATTTAAAACTTAAAATAGTTATAATTAAATAAATAATGTCAACTGATTTTGATTAACAGTTGTCATTTGCTTTTACTGGTCCCAAAAATATATTTATAGCAAAGCGATTGAATAAATACTGCGAATAATAATTTTTTATTTTATTTCTTTTCAATTTCAATTTTCCATCGTGTGGATTTTATGTAATGCGTTGCACGCCTATATACACTTTCTTATCATCTTAGTAAGGGAATAAACTTTGGTTGTGCGCTTGAAAGGGCATGTCGCAATTATCCATAGCCGCTCGCGTTCCTTTTAAAGTGACATTCCTTCCGGGTAAAAAGGGCTTCACCCCTCGCCCTTTAAACGTTTTCATAATAATCACATGGGCGCCTTTTAGCAACGGCGACGCCGACGCCGGTGCCCCTTTATACCGTTTTGTGTCGTATATGGGTTTATTTACAGTTATTATGCCTTATTCATATCTTCATGACTTCAATCAATGGAATTCGATTAAATATATTACTAGCAGTATTATGATGATACGCTTCCGTCATATTGACTAATTTTTAAACAATTGGCTTAAAGTAAATTTTTTTTGCTGTTTTATGCCAAATCTTTTTAGACAAATACACGCCAGAAAAACAGTTTATTTTATAAACATATATAAACTACTACATGTATATAGAAACGTACAATATATGCCGCGATCAGGCAGTGGAGTTGAAATGAAAGATCTTGGAAGTCAGAGAGTCTTCACTGGCGTGTATAGTTGTATTATTGTCGGCTGTAATTTCGTCCAGCATCATTCTGATGCTGGACGATCCGCAGATGTGTCTTGTATCCATGACGTGAGCGTTTCTCTTTCTGAGACCTAGTGTTATATTTTGTTTAATGCTGATTCGAGACACTCTATCTAATTGCAGATAAGGATGTTTGCGGGGCAATTTCATTACATATTTGACATATCTACAGAAAGTATTTAGGCGTTAAAAAATAAACAGTTCATAAGTCGACTACAACGATCGGTAACCGAAGGGTAGAATAACAATATTATCCGTAGGATAGAACGTATTGTCTTGAGCGCAAGGAGTTGTTTTTTTCAACGGTGCTTATATCTGATTTACGTTTTGGTACAGATATGATATTAGGTAAGCAGTGCTATATTGTTAATTAATAACGCAATATCTCTGTGGCTCGACTTTTTATTTGCGTAAATGTTAGTTAAAAATTATAATAAATTGTACGGATATTTGAAACCATTACAAATTCATTTATATTATACCTGAATATCAACTTAAATTATCTGCTAAATATATTTTTTTTAGATTAGCCATATTCTCATAACACATTATTCCTTGGTTAACTAAGCTGTATGTCGGACAATGAAGCTGTTCTTTTAAATATCAATAGTTATACTACGTTGTATCTAATTTCCTAACATAAGATACTATGCTTTATACTCAAACCATATAAATTAACTAACGTCCTATACATTGGACGCGTGTGATAAGCATTTTTGACGTGTACACCCTACCGGGTTAATATTACTTGACAATCGCGATCAGACGTTTTCTGCGCCATTATGTAGCCGTCATGTTCAGCTATTTCCTCGCGATCGATTCTAAACCTCCGTCAAAACTAATTGTCCCAATGCTTTGCCACTTTGGGCCCCGAAACGAACAACAACCATTTTTGTGTGTGTATTTATACACAATTTGAATAAAAAACAATTTACATTGCAAATTTCTTTATGCGCTCAAATGTAGCCGCCGACCACCCGCCCGAGTTTTCCGACAGAGTTCCGAGGGACTTAATCCACTTAAAACGGCAGAATTTAAAAGTAGCCGAAGCTTTTTAAAGTCTCCCCGCAGCCTGGCGTGGAATTAAGAGAGATTTCTACTACTTATAGGGGACGACGATGGACTTTCGCCGATACGACACGCACAAATGGAAACGGATGAGGGAGTGTTTTTTTTTCGTAGAGGATAAAAAAGCTTCTTTTCTTCCCTTTGAGACCTAAGACTTAAAAAAATAAACAGCAATTGAACAACGTTGTCTAGTAATCAAACAAATATGCTAGTGATGTACTACGTTAAGCTGGTATTAAGGAGAAGTTAAATAAACACATAAGAAATAGTTAGCTCTTTCTAACCCACCGTAAAATTAAAAAATATTATTTTGCATTTTCAAGGTTTATTTAGTAATAGCTTTTCAAGTCAATGATGTAAATATCTCTTCGTTCACTTTATCACATATTAAATTATATCGCAATGTAACATGTATATAAAAATAAAGCGATATACGATATTGAGTTCATATGTATGTATATAAAAGGGGAGCAAATCATATCTAAAAAATGCGTTCAATATCATGTTGTGCCATAAAAAATGTAAAAAATGCGTCAACTCTTTGATACAACGTCGAGAAGTCAAGCGGCAATACATCACACGGTATATAAGGGAAATATTTTCATAGATTTTCCACGCCGCAGAATGTCTGAGGCTTATACCCATAATACCGAGGCTTTCCGGCTGAATGGCGGGCAATTTAACCAAATTAGACATGACAAATCGTCGCAAGTTATTCAACGAGTTATTGCGTTCAGAGCTATGGTTTAAATGAATAATCGAGCGGATCTTTTGCGTTAAGGGGTTGTAATTTTCACGAGATGCGATTTTTTAATCCTTTATATAATTTATTTACTTAATAACTATAGTAAAATTAATTTTGTACGTTTTTCTATTAAAAATATTACGAATTATGATTAAAATTACACATTGATTTGTACTGTCATTAGTTTTTCTCTTTACGGTTCAATGGATATAGTCATTAGATTTTCATAACTTATGCAAAGTTATTATACCAATTTTTTATTTTATTAAAAGCGAGCTGCGAATATTTGTAATACATATTTTATTAATTCAAAAAGAGGTTTTAATTATCATAATTCAATTATTAAATAAATTTATTCTTCTGATAAAACAAAAATTGCTTAGCGACAATTTTTTTATTAGTTAGTTTATTATAGTCGATCTTATTGTTTTCAAGATTACTTCTGACTGGATATTTTGCTTCACTATAGGAATACATATATGTAAAACTATATTATATTTGGTAATTATTAATTTTTATATAACGTACGTTTTTTGTAATCAAGATTTTATTTAATAATAATACTTATAATAACACGCATCAGATAGAGTTATTGATTTTTTTGATAAATATTAGATAGATTTTTGTATTTAATAGTGTGTAATTTTATAATTATTATTATTGTTATTTTGATTATTTTTTATGATTCTATAAAATTTAGAATAACCGCTATTGTGAAACAATATAGCGGATTTGCTTGACCAAAAAAATTAAAAATTAAAATATTTTTAAACAGGTTCATAACGATATGAGCAAAATTACGGTATTTAAAATCGTGTCTACAAATTTCCCTCCTTCCACTCAAATGCCAATTTTTTTATATTTTATAGTAAAACTATTTAATCTGAGAAGATTTTTTTTCAATGGTACGATGTTTCGAATATTCGGTATTTAAAAAAAAAACGATGTCATATAACATTATTATATTAATATATACTATATATACAAGATTAAAGTTTTAATTAGTTTCAGTATTTAAAACTGCCTAAATGACGCAAGAATGTATATATATATATATATATATATATATTATATATATATATATATATATATATATATATATATATATATATATATATATATATATATATATATATATATATATATATATATATATATATATATATATATATATATATATATATATATATATATATATATATATATATATATATATATATATATATATATATATATATATATATATATATATATATATATTTTTCTTTTTTTTTTGATACCATTTTTGTCTTTTGTATTTTTCTCTGGGATTCACAGTATCGTTTTTTTAATTACTGCCATTTTGAAACTAGATGGTGGATCAGGATTAAATGTTTTTAATTTAATTTAATAATCCTCAAAGTCATGATTTTTTATTATTTTTTAATAACTACTATATTGAAACATGATGCCAAATCAGGCTTTAATTTATCTTTAATTTTAATTTCTGTCTGAAAACGGGTTATTTTACACTCTTTAGTAAAATTCTTTCAGCGGAGTTCAATTTATAAATATAAGCTATTTTTAAACAAGAAGTCGAATCCGGCTTCAATTAAATTTTATTTTTATTTCTATTAAAAACCTTTTTCTCTAAGATGAGTACCAATTTAATTTTTCTTAATAACCGCAATTTAAGAACAAGATGGCATATCTGGTTTTAAATTTACATTTGAATTTTAAAACACTTTTTACCTGTTCACATTTTTTCCTAGAATTTCTTAACACAGTCAAAAAATCCTAGGGTGAATTTTCACTAAAATAGTATTTTTTTTATATTTTCATTTCTACTGTTACTTTTTTTATATCTCTACATTGCTCTCTAGGATTCTATAACACAGTTAGGAATTTTCTTAAATTTTGAATAACCGCAATTTTCTTTTTAATATCAAAATTTTTTCCCTTTTTACTATTCTTTCTGAGATTATTTTTGTAAGTTAAAAAAATATTTTTTTAATAACCGCAAATTCACAGATCAGGCCTTACATTAATTTCATTTCAGTTTAAAACATTATTTTAAGAAGTTAAAAAAAATTATTAACCGCCATTTTGTCGTGTCATAAGTTTGCCCCTGCAATATGTATATTTCTTAAGAAATCTATCTAAATCATTACTAGCATATCTATGTATATTATATTTCTCTTAAAATTATAGTAAAATATACACATAAAAGCTAAAAAATATAGGAGTACAAGAATAGACTTTTGCGAAATAATATCTATTTTGTAAAAAAAGTATTTTGTTCAAATAAATATTTTTACGCATTTTTTGTAGCGTAATCTAATATACATATAAAATATATTTACTTATATAAAAACTGTTTTCACTTTAAAACTATATAAATCTATATTGATCTATAGTCCAAATCACGGTAGTAAATCAATTTAATTTTGATAGATGATTATCTTAAATAATAATTCAAACTATCTTGTCAAAAAGTCCCGATGATATTAAAAAAATGAGGTTTTACCTGTATATCTATTGTAAGATTCATACATTGGTAGTAATAAAATCATTTGCATTATATTTTACTATAGTATTGCACGAATTAAATATGATAAATTCTATATCTATACCTTAAGTTATCAAATGCATTCGACCAGATGTTTGTCTAGATTTGAACGGTCAACCTTTGCGATCTCAACCTTTGAACCTTGAACCAGCATCCGACATTCGAACGTTTCGAATCAGCCCTGTGTGCACAGACTCTAGGTGGGAAGAGGAATCGCTCTGGGCGAAAGTAAACCGTAAAGCTATTTACAAGTTAAACTGTGGATAACACACGGTGGAGGAGGAGTGGAAGAGATCTCGACGGGCTTCTTGCGCCTGCAAACAATCTCCACGGGGCGTAATCGCCGCGCCAGAGTATCCAGGAAGTCATGAAGGGGGCGTCGAGAGCGTTCCGGGAAGTCCCGGATGAAAAATGTGTACCGATTTCCACAGTGACGTAAATCAACTTTTCCCTCGGCTTCAATCGCAACTTCTACCACCCCGTTCCGACAATTTTCGTTCTTCAGACGTCTCAAATTTAAGCTTAAACATTTTCAATCAGACAAGGGTTGAATAACGATCAAACGTTATTAATTTTGTTCAAAAGGATTTTAACTACAGGGTGTGTGTTTTAATGGGTTGAATTATGTTTGCGCGGCGACGAGCGAAGACTTGAGTTAATTCGTATGTTCACTGTAAAAGTAATGTACAGGTGGCGCATAAGTCAGAAAATTATTAATTTTGGATAGTATTAAGGATTTTTAAAAAGTTAAAATACAACTCTAAATCATTCTTATTTTGAAATAAAATACAATAATTTTAATTTTAAAAGAACAACTTATTGCAAATAATGTTTAAATTATTTTTAAATGTTTATTTAATCTAATTGTCATTTGCTCTTCAAATATTTATATATTATATTTTAAAGATAATATTATAAAGCAGACTTATCTTATACAAAAGCTACAAAAACATCTACGTTCAACCACACAAAATTCACAACTGTATTATTTATTTCTCGATATTAATTTGTCGTCGTATCGC
Organism: Plectrocnemia conspersa; assembly: GCF_051122295.1. Lineage (NCBI taxonomy): Eukaryota > Metazoa > Arthropoda > Insecta > Trichoptera > Polycentropodidae > Plectrocnemia > Plectrocnemia conspersa. The sequence continues at coordinate 10,484,189 of NW_028277167.1, forward strand.
AGCGAAAACGTTTTTCCGTCCAATTGAAGTTTTCCGTTTTGCCCCGTTTGATAATTGCGATTTTCTTGTCTGTCGTGTTCTTCAAACCGTGTTATCAACCCCCTACACCACAACCACCTCCCATTCAGGGTGTAAGAATCCCACCAGCCTCCCTCCATTCGATTTTCTCTGTTTATTCATTCATCGCACGGAGCACTTCCCCAGCGTTGATGGGGTGAAATTGTTTAATACAATTCAAAGTCGCTAATCATTGATATATACTTAAAATGAATTTTATAACATTTTACAACAAAACGGCACGGGGAGAAGAAACCTTATTTAAATGATTAATGGATACGATAACTTTGTTTTGAGCCTCTCGTCTGGTGACAAGCTTCAAGTTCTCCATTATTCCACTAACTTTCTTAAGCAGTTGAACTAACCCAGTGCGGTTACAACCGCGCTCCGATGTCTAAGACTCTTCAAAATTACTATAAGGACTCGAATAGCAGATTATATAACTGTTGTTCAAGTATTGATTTGCAGAGAGTGCTTTCCGGTGTGTTTGTTCTACTTATTTGCTATATGTATATCTCAACGAAAATCGTTTTGATTAATGCTTGATATATTTTAATATGCGTATAATAACTTTGATGTGTTTGCTCTTAGTTATTATACATGTATAAAGTATAATATAATATATTCAATATATCCTACTTTATATTTATCTCAGTCAGATCTCTAATACGCTCGAAATATGAATCCAAAAATAAATCTCAAGGCTCAGATATTGTTACAAAAATAAATGGTAATCTCCATCGTTTATTTTTATTAAATTTTATCAAACTTGTATTATTATAAAAATATGTTTTAGACTTGTACATCTTACTATTTTTCTAAAAATAATATTAATCAGGAAAAGTGACTTTTAAAAACGCTGCGTTTCATATTTTTTTGTGTTATTTTTATTTAATACACTAGCTGAGCTTTTGTATAAATTTTACTGCAAATTCTCAAAATATGTATTAATAAAATAGTTTAAGATTATATTGTAAATATATTTTTATTATAACAAATCATAAAAAATAAACATTAATGTTTTTGACTGATTTAGCAAAAATTTGTATATTGGTATTTTTATAATACAGCATTTTATTTTGTTCTAAAATTAGAGCAACATTCTATATGATGTAATAGTATTAGATCCATACTTTTCTCTCTTATTATATACATATATATATAATCCATGTTTATTTTCTAACTTTTTTTATATTGCCCAATATTATAGAGGAAACCGGGTGTTTCCTACACATATAGAGAGAGTAGTGCGGCGAGAAAAGTTAGCAATTTTCGTATTCGAAAAGACATTACTCATTTTTATGTTGCAAAGTATCGATTACTCTGCATTAAAGCATTCCGCTAGACGCATTTATACGTACGAGATGTATCGATATGGAGTGTCGTAAAATTTTATTGCCGTTTTTTTTCTTATTCACTTTCACGGCGTTATTTCCTTTAACGGTTTTTATAACAAATAAATTATGCATATGAGGGTATAAATTTAGCCAAGCGCCCGTCTGAACTATGTGCATTTATACAATTTATATATTTATCAAAGCGTATTCATTGGGTACTTTTATTGATATTGTCGAATATTGACGATTTTCGATTTAGGTTTAATTTAACGGTTTCCCCCGACGGATGTTTATAATCGAGCAAATTAAAGTTTCGCCGCGAGATGAAAGCTCGCGATTAACATCGTCGGAGTTTTGTTTAATTTTTGAAAGCTCATCTCCGAAATTTCGCATTTATTATGTTTACACTGAATATTTCAATTTGAGCTTCGTGCTCTGTGATCATTTTTTTATAATCTAAATATGAAATATACTTCATTTTGGGAATTGTTCTGATTTATGCAGATGCTAATTTTTTAATTGCTTGATAAGATAATTGAGTAGTTTAGAGAATGAAGTGTATATGATACTTATCTCAAATTTAGAGCATCACATACTAACTTTTGTCTGCAAAAACACATACAGATTTTATACCGCATATATTTAACGTCATTTAAACAAATCGGTTGTAACTTTATTTAGTAGCACGCTTGTATCTTGAATCATATTTTGTATCGTTAAAAATACATATTCGTTGTATCCATGATCAAAATAATGTCGTACAATTTATTAATGATCCTTTAGTAATCAATGCAGCCGCAACTATTTTTGCTAATGATAGATGAAGCATACTATTTCCTTCACTTTGAATTTATTGTTGTATAAGTCAACTGTTTTTAATATACTATTGTATATATTCAGGTTACTGTAAAAATCAAAGCAAAGCCGTAAACTCCATCTACGCAAATGAACCCCTGATTTTTCACGAAGCGTGACAAAGAGCTTTCTCTATTTATAATCCAATGGCCTTCGTCTAATCTTCAAGTGTCCAGTTACTGTATTTTCGAACTCATTTCAGCTTTCTCTTTATATTTTATCCTGAAAGCTTCGTATTATACAGAACTTTTCAGCCTTTGATTTTCATTTCCTTGTGATGAAATGGATGGACTCTCGTTTGATGATATTTTACTGGCGATGCATTTATATGTATATTATTTACTGTGATGTTTTATATGTGTCTCTTTAAAAAATATATTTTGATATAAATTTATCAATTTTAATATTTTTTTTTTATTTGTAACTTTTTAAAGTTGTCAACCCGTGAAAGCCTTCCCATTATTTTCAACTCAGACATGAACACAGAATAAATGTAATTGAGCTCCGTATATAAAAAAGAATGAAGTTGACTCGAGTGCACCTTAATGACTGCATATTGTGTGTAGTATACGGTCGCATAATGAAAGGAGTTCGGACTTTTCAAAAGAAAAACTCGACTGAATGAGTCGTTAGCTTCTTCGCCAGGTGCGTCGGACTGCACCATCTCTCTAATGCACCCCCAAGATTCCAAGTATCGATGTTTTGTGTACTTGTGTAAAGCACCCGGATCTTGCAGTATCGATATACTTGTAAAGAAACGGCCGAGAATAATTGTACATATATTAATATAGACGTTAACTTTGAAAGTTTTCACTCGGCGAGCTTTTACATTATCCGAGCTTTTAGGAATATCGCAAAGTTTGACTCGGCGGCCGCCTCGGGGGCAAAGTCAACGCGGTTTTATAATAAGTATAAGAGAACGAGTAATTGGGCATAACGAGAAAGTAGCACGAATGAGCTCGGTGAGGAAATGTCTGTCTGGCTCAACACTAAAGAGCTTTAAGTATTTCCTGGCGCGGTGAAAGGAAAAGCCGGGAAGGACGGAGAAGGTGTTTTATTCCGCGGTGCAAACAAAATAAGATGAAAAAAATGTGCAACTGCATTCGAATGGAATACATCTGAATGGATATTGTGGCGCCGAGATGAAAACCTCTACAGTTCAGAGTATTTTGATTCAGGATGTCTGAAATAAGACTTTTCCTGTGAAAGCTTTACTCTGAGAACGTCACAAAAGTCATTTGCAACGGATACGGACAGTGATTAATTTATGAGATTTACCTTCAACTTAAATAAATAAAATACTCTGTTACATTTTATACACAACATAATATGATACAAATTTTTACATGGTTATCTAACGCCAAATATATTTAATATGCTTTTTAAAATAATTACTTTTTTGTGGTAGATTTTTTAAACGCAAACTTCCTAATGGATCATCGTATTATTATATATAAAGTATGAGATCGTTAATCGTCACTAAGCGAAAAAAGTTAAACGTTTCACTAAAACTTAAACTGAAACGTCATTTCATATTTCCACATTTTTTTAGGCAAAAAGAGAAAGAGCGCTAACTGCTAAACTTTTAATCCTACGTCGACCGCTGACTTTCAAACTTTTCTATTTCACTTTTGAGCGTTTTCTTTGTCTTTTTAGTTTAACCCTCCTAAGTATTTTAGTTTTAAATTGTAAATGTATTTTAACTTATTTTTATTTGTTTTTACAGGACGGCGATCGTGGATATTTAGAAGGACTTGCCTCTAGATACGCAGATCTATTCTCCACGCATTACGGAGATGTTCTTGATCATTTAGAAGAATTAAGAAGACACGAATGGGATGAAATGTCGCCCAGAATTAGAGTCCTCGGAGCTGGAAGCAGTAGTGCAAGTGGAGGACCCGGAACACCCGGAACTCCACCATCGGGTAGAAGCCCATGTCAAGGATCAATAGCTGGACCTGCTTCTGGACATCACGGGGCACAAGGAACCTTAACAACTTCACTCTCTCAACCTATATACGTCCCTGGAAAATATTCTGTAAGCATACTTGCCCTTAAAATAATTTTATTAACAACTTCAAATTAAATTGTAATATATATTCATTATGTTTAGATAGTGGGTTCTTTATTCGTATTAATGCTTTAATATTATAGATGATTCAAAGCTAACGATCGCTTTTCGGAAATGGAGAGTAGTGATTTATTTTAGCGTTAATAGCTTAACGTGATTTATATGAAATAAGCCTTCGGCGCGAATTTTCAACATTTTGCGAGCTTTTCGCGAACATTGATCTTAACGATATTAACTTGTTAGCATAATCAATTTCTTATCGTCTGCAAAAGGCATATTGTTCTTCGACTCAATGGGTTAATAATGAACATATTTCATAAATATAATATAAAACGGCTTAATATACTCTATTACTGTAAATATTTAAATAACATCTGGTTTCATTATTTAATAAACACTTTTATAGGTTGTACTCTCTTATAAAATAGATAGTATTATTTCTTTACATACATATATCTCTAATTAACAGTTATTGTGTACTGTATCATAAATAATGGATGATAAAGGTAGAACTCTTAATCTTGACAGCAATTAAAATGTAACTATAATTAATGTCTTCTTTTTAATTCGCTTTTAAATTTTGCTTTAATTTTCATATCTAAAATATCTCTCCCGCCTTTGTCTAGCTTTGCCATTATAGAGTTTTATTTCTGTTCGAAAGTCTATTACATCTTATGTTCATTTATGAGTTATAATAATTGGTGCAGAGATTTACATTTTCCATAAAAATTAAGTTTTAATAAATTGCGTTAATGCTCACGAAGTTTTACTTGGTACTATTCTGAATTTTATAATTATATAACCTATTTGATACGTCAGAAAATGTAACGTAAAAATTCTGATCAAAAGCGTCAATATAACTAGGATTTGTATATGTTAAAAAAACAAGTTTTTTGTTATACATATAGAGCAAATTAGATAAAACTAGTCTTATGCCTGCACTACACTCTCTGGAAATTGGCCGAAACCTACGACTTCGAGTAAGCGGCCACACTGCCACAAACTTCATATGCCGTCTGGACGGCGGCCTCTGTCACCTACAGCTGGCATATTTGCGCGCGATCGAAAAATGTGCCAAATAATCGCAATTTTAAAATTGTCATTTTATTAAGTTTGTGTGGACACTCACCAATACAATATCAGTGAAAACTTTTCGGTCGTAAATATTCCATTTACGCAAAATCTTTGTCGGCTTTTGCAAAATACCATAAGACATAAAAATTATACTTCAGAATACGAACACCACGTCTGTGACTATCCTAGAATTTGTCGCCATCGATTCTAAATAATAATTCGTTATGGTGTGACATTTATATAAACTGATCTAGGAAAATACATAAGGATATTCGAAGCGATTTTTTTTAACAAAATTAAGTACCACTAATTATTTTTTAATTATTTAATTTTATACGAAAAAAATATAATAACGATATCTGTTAGAAGAATATGCTATCAAAAATATAATTAATCGCTTTTGGTGCCCTAACATATTCAAAGATGTCAGTAAGAGTCTGTTGAAGTCCCCGATAAGCATGTGGTAATATAACTTGGCCACGTGACCACGATGCAGCGCTTGACATGCGTGTTGACCATAGGTCGCCTACGCGCATACTGAAATTGAAGCGAGTTATTCATTCTATCTCAGTTTGCGAAACACCATATCATTATCTCTTTCACTCTCGTCACTTAACACGCGAGAGAGCGAAAGGGGAAGTATCTCACCGCTCGCGCTCGAAAGAGCAGCTCCGACTTCCGTTCCTTTGACTTCGGTCCAATGTTCTGAAGCGCTCGAAGCTGGCCAAGTCGACTGAATTACCCCCACCACTCGGACAATTTCCGAGAGATTTCAGAGCGGGCAGAACCGAACTCGACCGAAGTAACCCACTATATTCTCCGTCCTTGGTCAGCCTAGGCCAACTTCAAGAGAGTAGTGCAGGCATTAATTCTGATATTTCATGAAACGATTAAAGCTAGAGAAAATATAAAAACATACCTTCATACATCTCTTGCTATTATCATGTTTTTTATATTATAGCATTTAATGGGATAATATATTTAATAAAAAGAGTTTAAGCTACCATTAATTTTAACATTCGATTGTATTCATTATTTTATAAACTCTATAACTTTTAATTGCGGGTAATATTAATGTATATTCTTCATTTTATACTTTTAACATCATATTATTTAATTTTACAAGAAAATTACAAGATTTGTTTTACAAGAGTTATAATTCGCGGTAGATGTTATTTCAAGTAAAATAATTTGATATGCTACTGTATTCAACCTATTTAAAGCGCAAACATAAAACAATGATGTAGTCTAGAATTTGCATTAAAAAAATCTTATATTTTTCTCTTAATACTTACTCATGGAACGCTCCGTTTAAAATGTCATTATTCACAGAAACCGCAAGCAAGTGTATTCAAAATGTCGTTATTCACAGAAGCATTCCGTTAAGCTACAGGTCTTTTACTCGGTTCATACTTTCTTTGTATATCTTTCAAAATGAAATTCCACAGAATGTTATTTAATTAAATATATGCCACTATTCTTTTACATTAATTTTATAAACAAATTGAATTATTATCTTACATACGTATTTGTGACGTGTACGCTAAATAACAAGGACAAAGGCAAGACCAGTATACATTTGTATCCTGTACAAAGTATAATGGATGCAATTTGCTGTCTCCAAAGTAGGTCAACTGTTATCATTGTTCATATTACAAAACGGAAAATGTTTCGGAGAAAATTGCGAATGCTATCTGTTCTTAAGCTGAAGCGAGTTTCTTTTTTTCTGTGCTTAATGAATACTAGACCCTTTGTGCATCTAGCATATAATACGAATATTACCTTTTTAATCTTTTGAATACGTAATGCATCGAAAATTGGATACGTCATCAATTATACGCTCCCGTGTGTCGTTTAACGTAAAACGTTAAAAGCTTAACGAGCGTAAGGGACACTTTTATGTAGCTTGAAATTTATTATCTATTTGAAATACCATTATAGTTTTATTATGTGTTACGTAATGTATATTTAAACTTTAATTATATTTATACTTGAAAGTGAATGTATTTGTATTTCCTGTTTCAGCCATCGAGCTGTTTGACGGACAAGGAGGAGGATGAAATTTACGGTTTTGGTTATGGCGTTTTTGGAAGACACATGGCTGCTAGACAGCAGCAGCAGAGAGCCATAGTCGGATCAACGCCTTCACATGCTCAAATGCAAATGCAACATCAGCATCAACAACAGCAACAACAGCAGCAGCAACAACAGCAACAACAACAACAGCAGCAACAACAAGCAGGACATACACAGCCTCTGGTTCATCATCATCATCATAATTACCAAACGTAAGTCAAAAAGATTAAATTAAATTTTCTACTCTAGTTACTTTAAATGCGAAACGAATGGGAAATTATTCGATTATTGGATTCGCTATTGGAAAACGTGTCGTTGATTGCATTCCTTACTGTTTAAACGCAAATCGAATTATTAACTTGAGCGTCGCGAATGCACATTCGTTCGAATGATTCAATTACCATAAAACTTCCACTGCCAATTTCATGTCGGTATATTAACAGTGTAATGGAAAAAACGGTAATTTACTTATGTATTTATCAATCGTGAAAACTGAATTGAGTTTTCTAACTTACGTGGAATAAATATTAAATAATATATGACGCTAAAGCTCAGAATAATCAATTTGATTAATATATTTCCGATAGATGTATTATTTATACACTTCTCTACAAAACTCAAAATATAAATTTGCTGGTGTATTTAAGGAATTTAGTTCTTAACAAAATATATGTATATATATATATTATGTTATCTACATATATAAATAATTATATGGTTCGCTTTCTAAGGCTCGACTCATTATCTAATATTTTGCCTGTGTTTGACTTTAAATAGCAATTTTTCATTAACGAATAATTGTTCATTTTATGTTTATGAAAAAATATCACGTTTTATATTCTTTATCATTTCAAGTCAGTAATACGCAGTTAACAACATTGGTAACAACATTTATCGATCAACTTTAACTTGGGTTATTTGGTAGTATGTATATAATTTAAATTGTCTTGTAATACATTACTTACAGCTGTTTGTAATTTAAAAATGGTGGTTCTGTAGCTAATTAAATGAGTCTTTATTTAAAAAAGGTTCTGTGAAATGAGCTTAATTTTAACTTTTTAAATAAAAAAATACAGTTAACAAATATACAACTAATTCAATTCGTTAGATTATGCAGCAACGTCCCAAAAACACAGCCATGCGGCAGTCGTGAATTTGCAGTGCTGGTTTGCGACCGCTGGCATTGCAATTTATTGCAGCGAGACTTCGTCCCGACAATAACGAAAAGGCCGGCCGCCCGGTCGCAATAATATAATAAAATCCCAGCGCCGGCCCTGGGCGCAAACACCTCGCGAGCTTTCGGTTTGGCCAATCAATCCGCACGATTTATGCACTCATAAAGCGGCCCGCAATTAAAAACCGATATCGTTCGAACCTGACTCGACTTTCTTCTTCTCTCCTCTCGACTCTTAACGCGCAATCGTAAATTCAGATTTTACTATGCCTCCAGACGAAACGGTTATAAATTAACTGCGCGCGTTTCGTTTACATACAGTATGGTTATACACGGCTAATTAAGTGTAGGAGTTTCATGTCCGATTTCTCTCGGATTTCGTGGACTTAACAGACCTTACGAAATCGGTCAAAGCAAAAACTACACATTAATAGCAGCGGTATTAATAAGATAAATGTGGCAGCAATATTATGTGATTTTCGATTTTATTTAGAAACACTAATGTGTTTGTAAAAAACTCTTTTTTTTCAAACCTTTTTATGAGGTGCAATTGAGGCGAAACGCAAGTATTTAGTGAAATACTTTATCTTAGAGGACATCTTAAGAATACATAGTGAAGCGCAAGCCCTCTGATAACGCATCGTCAGGGAGCTACATTCTCTGTGAGCCACTTTGTGACAGTATAATTCAGAAAATGTCTGTTAAAGGTAGGCGATCTGATATGGCAGTGAGCGTCACACTATCCAATTTTTACACACATACATTCGCGCGTGCTAGAGCCCAGTCACAAGAATAAGGTCGTATACGTCGCACGAAAATACGATTGTGTGTTGTTTTTGTTTCTATCTGCACTGCAATAACGGTCGTTACCGAAAAACTGCAGCGTATCGGCATAGTTTGGAGAGTTTAGAAAAGATCGTAAACACTTTTACACGTATGATATATTATTTAAAAAATGCATTTTAAAACATTTCAAAAATTATTAAAATATTTTTGTTATATAGTGATACAAATTACATACATATAATAGATATAAATTTACATACATAGAAAATATATTTACAGAAAATTTTAAAATGCAATTAATTACATTTAAAAAATAAAATCACTGTTAAATTGAAAGTCAGTTTTCTTTGGTTTCGCTTCAACCAAACTATCACTTTCTAATGATGTAGAAGAAGAATCCAAAAACAGTTTGCTATTAACTGATACGTCAATAATTCGTAATGCAATATTTTTGTCTACGTATACAGATGTATGCGAGAGAGAAGCGCGTAAGAATATTCGTTGTCTCGCTTGTTCTTGTTAAAGCGGCAATGCTCATTTCAAGGATTTTCGTCTGTGTCACATCCGGCTTTTAAAGTAAATATTGCGGTCTATTTCGCACGAAATAAAATATATGTAACATCAGAGTTGGTTGTTAACTCCTAAAATACGATTGTGTGAGTAAAGCGTATGTGTGTTTTGGATAAAAAGTGGATAGCGTGATGTTTACTGCTCTATGGGGTACTGATTTATTATCTTAGGAGACATGAATATCAAAGGGCAGCACCCTATGGTGAAACCATCGCATGTTTTAAAATAACATTAAGAGCACCTATCAATGTATTGTAGATATACTAAAAAAATAGCCAATTACACTAACTGACATTTGAAATAAAATAATAATAAATACGTTACTTGCGAACTTAGGTATATTTTATTTTACTGTTTTAGTAATGAGGAAAATATTGGAAAGCATACCTTGTGTTTTTGTATACGGTATCCTGTGGAACGCATCTACTGCATAAAAAGAAAGTGTTTCACAGAAATATATAATTCTATGATATCTAAAAAACGAGACTGAATCAAAAATTAAATTACTATTTAAAAAATATAAATATAAAAAAAATTTAAAAATTACTATTTATATGTAAATGTAGTTTAATTTTCCATATTCATTGCTGATTATTATCCTCGTAGATTATTACACAAATATAATTAAAAACAATAAATTTAACAAACATCAACGGTATCCGAAAAATAAAAATCAGCTTGTGATTTTGTACTTCGGTTGATTTATTATTTTTAGCGTAATTTATACTTTTTTTTTATTAATTTTTAAAATGTTAACTTCAACATGAAATACATAATACTGTAATTTACAGCAAGCATTATGAGTCCACGTTGTATTGAAGACAATCTAATCGCGCATTCACACGAAACGTATCATTTTTAAAAACGACACCTAACCGTAAAGTCCGAGGCGTTTCGTATCGATATCCATTGCGGCGGCGGCGATCGTTAGTTAAATTAAACCCGGTACAGGTTTAACGGTCAGTTAGCGTGTGACATAATAACGCAAACAGATATTGAGTGTCGGTCCGTTCGCGTGCCACATAATTCAGTCCCAGAGACTGCACAATGTGAATTTATTATATACTCTTTAAAGATTTGCTTCGAAAGCGTATCGAAAGCGCTTCATTAGCGCAATTAGCGTCGCAGTTGATATTTTCGTTTTTATTTTTCGAGCATACCTAAAAGCTCTCGGAAGCAAAAGCTCGCGATTATTCATATACGCGCGCGAATTTGCATGCGGCCCGGGGAGGAAACGCATTGCGGAATCCGATTAAACGTACGTAATTGCCGGTTTGCGGCCGCCAGATGCAGAATATTTAATGCTTGATTATCGAACGGCGTTAAGCCGCATAGCGTTGTGCGGAATTTTGAGAATCCTCGCTTTATTACGTCAAAAAATGCGTCGAATCATCGCGCTGTAATGCGAGCGATTCTTTTTGCGTGAATTCTCGCGCAAAAGTGGCGAATATCACTTTGGAATGTGTGGGAGTAGTCCTTGAAAATTTTTAGATACTTAAGGCGTACAATGTCTATGTTCATAACTTCTTAATATTTTATATAAATTATAAAATATAATGTAGCTAAAAATAATCCGACCTTAAACCGCTGTTCTCTTAGATAGTTTGATATTTTCGTATAATATTATATCAAGGCCAAAAAATATTTTTTTAATATAATATATTGCTTGAGAATCTTTTAGTTTCTTCTTAAGTATAATAATAATTGTTTGCTGACAAATTACTTTTAGCGATTTCTATATTACATATATTTCACATATTTTTAAATAGTCATGTATGTACTAATATTTTATTTTTATTTTAGATGCCTCAGTCCTAGATCAGCGTACTTTTACGAATTTCCTCCAAGTGGTAAGTAAATCAATTTTTAAGTATTTATTTTGAATTCTATATTAAAAATAAATAATGATGAGCACTAACGAGGAAATCTAGTAAAATATTCATCTCAAATAGCCGTACGTTTACTATGGCCATATCCTTATGTATCCTCGGATGGATGCTGCTACCGGACCACTTCCTTCCGCCGCACCGGAGTTTCTTATTTTTCCGCTTTATAAAGCAAATAAAATTTCTTCTCATACAACCCACTCACTCGGCTACATTATGCTGACAAAACGTAAGGGCACTTTCAGGCGAACGTCTTTCATAGTTACACACATCTCTATTTATCTTTCATACCAGGTAAAGAAAACATACGTTTCGTGTTCTTCTCAGAATTTTTATTTTTGTTACACACAAAAACTCTATTTAAAACGAGACACATACAGCATGTAAATTATAAATCAACACAACTATTACCAAAAAAAGTATTTAATTTAATTATTTACCAAAGAGAGTTTATGCTTCAAAATATTAGGCGTTTGTTGAGAAACGCCAATATAGGTGATTTATTAGCAAGACGTTAATTAATTTACCCGTTAGCAATTGCCATTCGAGCGATTCGTGCACACTCCATTAGTGTGATTAGAGAAATACAGTCTGGAAAACATTATAATTGAATTTTATTATAATTAAGATGGATCTTCAAGAGACGCGCCGTCTGATGGGCAACTCTCGAAAACTCCTCCCAATTAATTGATTGAGATTAGTTCTGCAGCACCTATATAATATAAATCTAGAATATTTCTCTAAATGCAGAATTTCTTTGTGTTTCTAAATGCACTTTTTTAAATGTCACAGACTCTTTTAAAACAATCCGTCTACCAAGATGAGTAGAATTTCTACGGTTTGTACTCGTTAAAATGGCGTATGTACCTATGCCTGGTATAATAATCATTATTGTAATATCACCAGACAGCTATGCGGATACGTATAGCTGTGTATGGTGTCTGGGTTGACTGAAGTGTGTGCAGGCATTTTTTCGACGTACTAGACACAGGGAAGAAATTAACGTTGAAACAACGACTGTCGGGGGTGGTGGAGTAGGGAGAGAGCTTTTAAAAACTGCACATGGGAAAAGCCCTAGCGGAAAAATATTTCTCTTGAATTTGTTTCATGACATAGTACTATGTTATTTTCTCAACAAGCGACACGATACTGTTAATTTTGATGGTTATTAGTTTTACGTGTTATGTATGACACAAAAAATAATATACTATAAAATTTTAATATAAAAAGTGTACCATGAAATGATGCAGATTTATCTACATAAATTTGTAAAACAATGTATTTTTACATATTTTTTGTGTTAATTTTAAAAATATATTTTGTATATTCAAACTAAACATAAATGATTTTAATAAAACATTTTAAATGTTTAATCTACAAATAATAATATATTTATTACAAAAAAATATTTTATATTACTGTTAATTCAATTTCCAACTAATTATATATTGATCAATTCTTGGATCAAAATAATTTATTATTTTTGAGGTATCTAGAAAATATGTATTAAAATCCAAATTTAGTCAAAACATATTAATGATATTACTATATAATTATTAATTTATATCTAAAAATTTTGAACGGTTATAGTTAATATAATTTATCTATTAGATTAATATGAATTTAACTACAAATAAAATTATTATTATGAACTGCAAATAATGGACAGTTAATATAATTTATCTATTAGATTAATAATAATTTATTTTGTAGGTATTACTGTAACATTTATGACTATAAAATAATTTCCACTAAAATATTATCTTCTTCTTTTTTGACTTTCACTGAATTCTTCTCTTATTTTTAGTGCGTCACACCAAGTTACAATAGCACTTACACTTCAAACGTAATAAAAAATATTTCCCGATTCTCTTCAACGGGGATATTAATGGAAAATGGATTTTTAAGCATAGTGTTTTTTTAAACAAGATAATTATTGCTTTGTTTATTTTGTCATATTATAACGTTTTAAATTTTATAATATTTAAAAATAGGTATTTTATGGTTTTATCCCACTAAATGACACAGCGAGCTATTCACATTAATATATGAATATTTACACCGCTAGGACTAATACCGATCTTCCAAATTAAAAAACGTTGTATGTTTATGTGGGATTCAAACCTGCAATTTTAATGAAATTTTATGAAAGGCTGCTCTTTTCTGTTTGTTTTAAAGACGAAGCTTTTAGTTTATAATTTATTATGTGCAACAGTCCGAGTCACGTTTACGTAAAGTTGTATACTTAGGTTCGTGTATACGTTAAGCTCTCTTATACGTGTCTGCGTCTGAATGATTTAGTCTTCTCCAAAGTGGATTAAACTCTGGATTCTGAACGTCAACGTGAAGAGAGAAGCGGTGAAATTATCAATACTCGCTGTCTATCGTTTGTCGGCAGCTTCACTTGGTTCGCGTTTTAACGAGCTTAGTGACTTGATATGATCTAGATATACTTGATTTGGTGTTTATGTATTATAATATACATGCATGGATAACCCGAGGGAAGTTTAGTGCTCGCCTACTTTTTGCTGTCACGAGTTACGACCAATAACGGTGTTTGAATGCTTTTTCGTCATAACATCCTATCTTTAGATTTTAAATATCCCTTTAATTATTTTTTATCATGACCATTACTTCGGTTTTTGTCTATCAATTCTAAAATTTTCTTAGCCTTTCATTACTTGATGAACCCATCATTACTTGATAGGTTTTTTCATGTTATACATATGTATATGTTAAATACCATTGTTGATAGGGTAAATTATTGCCGTACGCTTTTTTAAACTATATTTGTATTGGTAATTGTATTATATATTATAAATTTATTTTTCAATAAGATATCTTATATTTTTTTGTAGCAAAAAACTACGTATTTTTTACTATAACTACTTTTGTATCAAAATTTTAAATCTTGTGTAAGAAATTATTTGAAAGCTTAAAAGCATATTTTCAGTGTGAATATCTGCGCACTAATTAACTTTTTGAGCATCCGACGAAACGCGATACCCAACACCAGCTGTAAATTCACACGGAAAAACACATATGATTCGCTTTCTGCTCATTTTTCACACAAAGCTTTGCGAATTAAATCCTAGCAACACATATCATAAAACGCGAATATTTGTCGCTGAATATAACAGGCAGCCGCGATGTTATTTTTCACGAGAGTGTCTGGCCACACCAATTAGGCAGCGTCGCGTTTTACCAGTATACATAATTTTTACCGGCTTGATTATGTACGTATACATACATATGTATTATAGTTTCTTTTGTGCGACGGCCGGAACTCGATTTTTTTTCTTTAGTTTCTCGGTTTCAGTCATTTTATTAGTGTGACAAGGGCCCCGGCGCCAGATGTGTGTTGAGAGAGCAAATCCCCTTGATTGTGGGCGTCGCGACGCCACACCAGGCGAAACTGGCGTCGAAAGGGTAATAAGGGTGGGTGTGGGGCGAGGGAGAAAGCTTCACGATGACGCGACGACTCGAAATGAAAAGGCGATAGAAAATAAAAACTTTGAAGTGCTCATTAACGAAAATGCCTTCGACGGTGGTGGCGTCTGCTGGGCGCACAGTATCCTTTTGCATCGAGTGCATAATACCAGATTTTTTTCAACTGTTAAAAAGTCTATATATTCTATAATATATACATATTTTTCTAATTACATATAATTTGGAGTTATTTATAACAATAAATAATGAATATTTATTATTTTTGGTATGGCATGTCTTTTATCTTGTACGCCAACAATTAGTTCTAATAAATTAGAGAGCTCGATACTAGTAGATTATGAAATAGCAAAATAACAAGCGTGCATGTCCGCATACATAATTCAATGAAACATTTTGACATGCATAGTATAATACTGTTGTTATATGTTATAAAATAGTAGTTGTTAATTGCATAGTATATATTATGTTTTCGCTAATAAAAACACCTAAAATAACTGTTTAACTACAAAAGTAAATAAATACATTTACAAAATAGTATTCAGCGAAAGGTTTATACTAAGATAATACATTGATATATTTATTGTGCGAAAGCTACGACTTTGCTCTGCTTAGACCACATAAAAGTTCAAAGAGTAGCTTATATGGATTTGGTACTCTTTATGCTTTATTCGTGTGGGTTTTAGATAGATATTAAATGCGAAATGTGTCTAAGGCTACGAAAGGAACGATGACAATCAAACTAAATATTATTTTTTAAACCAAATTTTCATAAAATAAAACGAATAGCTTATACAATTATTAGTTACTTACAAGTAAACCAATAAATATATTACCAGATACACCCATACCTCGCTATACGGCCGCTCTTTATACGGCCTTTCGCTATAACGGCCCTCTTCAATTAAGGCACGTTTTCGATTTACGGCCTAAAATGTTTCGCTATAACGGCAAAAAAACTTTTTTTCGATGTCGATTTTTTAAAAAATTTAAAAATAAATTTAATTTGCATAATTTTAAAATCAAAGGTGAAGCAGCTAGCGCCGTTGAGGCCGCATCTAAGGAATATCCCAACATTTTAAAGGGAATTATTGAAAGAGGTGGTCTTAAACCTGAACAAGTGTTTAACGTAGACGACACAGGGCTTTATTGGAAGCGAATGCTTGATTGCACGTACATTTCAAAAACCGAAAAATCTGCGCCTGGTTATAAGGTGTCTAAAGAACAATTAACTTTGCTACTTGGTGCAAATGCCGCGGGTGATTTTAAGCTAAAACCACTTTTAATATATTTGTCCGAAAATCCAAGGCCTCTTAAAGGACTAAATAAAAATCAATTACCCGTCATATGGAGATCCAACAAAAAAGCTTGGATGACTAAAGCTACTTTAGATGATTGGTTTAAAAATCACTTTTGCACAGAAGTGAAAAAATATTTGCGAGACAATAACTTAAGCAACAAGGCTTTGCTAATTTTGGATAATACACCAGGGCATCCTACTAATTTATCCGAACTATCTGAAGATGTCATGATTGAGTACCTTCCGAAAAATACAACAGCTCTGATCCAAAAAATGGATCAGGGTGCAATAGCCACTTTTAAGGCATATTACCTACGCCGATATAAGGGAAACTGATGGTAAATCTTCAATTAAAACATTTTGGAAAAACTATAACATCAAGGATGCTGTTGACAGCATTAGTGCATCATGGAAGGAATTAAAATTAACAACAATGAACCATGTTTGGAAAAAATACGGCCAGAATGTGTAAAAAGTACTGATGCAGAAGTTAATTGCCTTCCTGAAATTAGGCAAAACATTTTGGATCTAGCACATGATCTCGGCTTTGAAGGTTTGAACGAACGTGATGTGCTTGATCTACTTGATCTACTTGAAGCTGATAGGGAACCCCTTTCATATAAGGAACTCATTCAGTTGCAAGCAGAACCGGCATTTAATGAAGATACAGAGCCTGTTGTATCCAAACAGCTAACATCAAAAAAATTGTCAAAAGCTTTTTCCTATTTCGAACAAGGAATAAACATCTTCCTTGAAAACGATCCTGACGTCGAACGTAGCGCTAAAGTTATTCGAGAAATTAACTCAGCCATTAGCTGTTATTAATCACTGAAGAACGAAAGAGACAAAAAGGCAAGACAAACAACGTTGGACAATTTTTTTAGCCAGGCTCATCCTTACCAGCAAAAAATGAGAACGACAGTGATCTGCAGGCTACCATTTCTTCATCGTCTTCAGATTAAAGCCATTTAAAAAAAAATATGTATGTATTCATACATATATTTTATGTAACATGAAGTTGTTTAATTTTTGTTTATGGATTATTGTTGGTTTTTGGAGTCTGTTATTATTTTATGTACAAATGTATGTACTTGTTATGTATGTATTTTTGATTTAAATGAAATAAAAAGATAAAATGCATTTTAAATGATAAACCATGTTACATATTTAACAAATTTGGAACCGATCTCATTGAATTTGTATGAATTTGTATTAGAATAATTGATTCGTTATACGGCTTTTCGCTTTGCGGCCAAGTTTCGTGGAACGTATCTAGGCCGTAAAGCAAGGCATGGGTGTATTTTGCATATTTATTTACAAAGACATAAACATAAAAAAATATTAAATTTTCTCTTGCTAGAATATCTACTAATATATACAATAACATATTTTTCGATTTTAAAAATACAACAATATTATTCTAATGTATTTCAAAATTTATATATTTATTCAAACAGTTTAAGAGTATTATTTTTTTACATTAAATTATATAAAAAAAAAAAATATTATTTTTTCCTTATTTTTCTCGTATTGTAGAAATTAAAAAAAATCTAAGTTGTCAGAGATTGAAATTTTTAACTTTCTTGATATATTACAATATACTATTCTCAAAAAAAATCACAAACCTTTCTTCTATTAATTTAATTCAATAGCAGGTTAATACATATACTATATATACCTATACTATCTCATAATTATAAACTAATTTGAAAAATAAGTTATGTACTTAATATTGACTATTTCTATATTATATATTGTACAAATCAAAAATTCCTATATTTTTTTAAAGCCATTATATAATTTTCAATATAAATCTCTTAAACTTGTTTAATTCTATACATTGCTTTTAGAACTATATACATTAAAAATATATGAAATATATTTTATTTATAAGTTTCAATGGCTCTCTAAAAGTAATACT
The DNA here is from genome assembly GCF_051122295.1 of Plectrocnemia conspersa. NCBI lineage: Eukaryota > Metazoa > Arthropoda > Insecta > Trichoptera > Polycentropodidae > Plectrocnemia > Plectrocnemia conspersa. The sequence goes on from NW_028277167.1 coordinate 10,502,743, forward strand.
TACGCAACAATACAATACAAATATATATGTATGTATTGTTGCGTTACGTTAAAAGCTATAAAAAAAATCATAAATATTTAACTTTTGCGCATCGCATTTAAACTTTGAAATTCTTGTTCAAATTTTACTTTCAACACTTTACACACCTCTGAGCTTTATTTTTTATTTTTACTATAATTTCAAGTAGTTCATTACCTAACTTATAATTTTAACATAAATTCTTACTTTTTTTAAATTCATATTAAAATATATATAGTATATAAATTGCATTTTAATACTAATTTGTAAAAGAATTAAAAAAATGTTTGATTAGGATATTAAGCCAGTGGTCGGCAAACTTATTGGCCGAAGAGCCAAATATGTACATTACAACGACTCAAAATAATTCTGAGAGCCAAATCTGTTTTTTAATTTAGTAAACCGGTAATATAATTTTAGACCTTCATTAAATTACGGGTACACTGAATAAAACTTGATTTCACACTTAATAAAGATTTATTCGTTGATAAAAAAATATATGAAAGTAAGGTATCCATAAATTTAAATCATGGCAATGACTGACAAACACTTAATGCGAACAATGTCCTTGCATCTCCTTGGAAAGTTTCAGTAAGTCAGGTTTATATGTTGTTGTTTTTAATTTTAGGCATGATTCCAGGTTCTCATCAATAATACGACTTCTCAGTTTACTCTTTACAGTTTATGCTTGAAAAGGATTATTCGCATGAATATGTAGAACTAAAAAGGGAAAGAACAGCAAACGCAAGTTTTTTTAGCTGATCGTAAGAGTCAGGAATACTATTCCAGACGTTGAAAATGATCATGTCTTCATTCTTCAGGTCTTTCAAAGCAGACTACTTGTGTTGTGAACTAAGATCACATTCGTTCTTCTCCATATTTCCAAATCAATACAGAAACGTTGAAATTTGGAGCTCTATATTTCCTTGTTTTTTAAATCCTGCAATTGTATTTCAAAGTTACCAATGTCAATGCCAAAAGGAGAAAATTTCAACTCAGTTATTGTAGCATTAAGAGGATTTTTGACGAATGAAACCTGCTGAGAAATGCTTCCCTCATATTTAAAATTATTGTTTTGAAATGGTGTTTGTCAATAGAGAAATTATTTTCTTGGCGATGCTTCAGCAGGCTCGGAAAGTGAAACAAGGTTGGTCTTTCAAAATCTTGATCAAAAAGGCATAATTCGTTTTCGAATGAAATGACTTCTTCTAACATCGAAAAAATTGGGTTTCCTTTCCCTTGTAGTTTACGGTTAAACTGATTTAGATGAGACGTAACGTCTACCATGAAATGAAGATTGTCTGTAAGTTCTGGATAGTGATCACCCTTCTCAAGGAGAAATGCTTCAATTTCTGGCAATAGGGACGCGAAATGTTTTAAAACGTTTCCTCTTGATAACCATTGAACCTTGTTATGAAGCAGAAGATCAGCGTACTCACTCTCCATTTCAACTAAAAATTCTTTGAATTAACGATGATTAAGAACTTTAGCTACAATGGAGTTGATGATCGTGATCACTAATTCCATAACTTTACTAATTTCTTCCGGTAATGTCTGCGCACAAAGCGCTTCTTGGTGAATAATGCAATGATAAACCAATATCTCGTGATTCATTTATTCTTTCAAAATGGCAACAAACCCTTTTCTGACGCCGGTCATACTTTTGGTCCCGTCTGTAACCGCCAAATACGCAGATTGATAACTGTCATACTACTACGCTGCGCTGCGCCCCTACCGAACGAAACAGGTACTACGTCAACGCTCACGCACACATTCAACGTTGCATGGAAAGGACACTCAACCAAAATTAGCGCCCGGGCCCGTGGATATTTGTGCCAGAGCCGCACTCAAGGAGCCAAAGAGCCGCATGCGGCTCCGGAGCCGCACTTTGCCGACCCCTGGGTTAAGTACGTCGAAGCCAACTCATGCTTTTTTTTCATGCTTTTGGTATTGTAATATATATATTATATATATAAACATATAGAACAATTTCCTATGCGAACAGATTCTTAGAAATAATAATTACATAATTGTTTCATCTTTATTTATTTTATTTAACAAATAATGCGCTTCAACGCATAGCTTTATAACGACTGCATATTTTCTTTATTACACAAAGGCGTTCACAAGCTTTCAAATAAAAATATTTTTTAAGAAAAACCAATGCTTTCGCATGCGGTTTCGCCGCTAAACGTTCAAGCGAATTCTTGCGCATTTTCACACGTACTACACACACTTTCCAACGTACTCAACCACAATAAACTCGCACATGAGACCATTCCATTTTTTTTAATATGATTTTTAATCCGCTTTGGCTTTGCACGCTGGAGCGTTTCTAAGCGCGGTTGCAATTGTCTATTCCTTTTAAAATTATTAACACAACCGGTAAATACGGATTAAGCTGACCGGTCTAATCCCCGACTGCAGTTAAGTTTTCTGACCAAAACACGTCCGGTCGGAGCTTTTACGTCTTATCACCGCGAAAAACCATTTTGCTCCGGAGCTTTCGCTCCATTTGTTTATGTCTTCATTACGTTTAACGTTTTAGCCGGTTTCTGGATTTTTTGCTAGTGGTTTTTAGCTGAAATGCAAATAACTACGTTAAGCCCAAGACTGCAACGTAGTGCTTGCTCGGATTTATGTTTGGGATTTCGTACGTCTGAAGACGTGAATAAACACGGTCATTTTTAGTGCCACCTCTAAGCAAGTATACCACTTGAAATATGGATAAATGTATGTATTATATAATACATATATAGATGCCTACTCGTTTATTCTTAAACGAGCACGTAGCTTGAAAGCGTAGCAATTTGCTTTCACACAACAATTGGCGGTTGAAATTTTAAAAGAAACACTATAATCCTGAAGTGTATTTAAAACACAATAAAAACTAGTAGTGCTAAATATAAAACTTTACTAATAATGATCACTCATTATTAGATATTATAATGTATGAAATTTATTATAATTGCTGCATCATAGTCACGTAAATAATACTGTTATAATTTATAGATCTATAAACAATATCACATAATGCACCTGTATATAACATCTACGTTTATACATTTCATGTAACATATTGGGTCATGTCGCTCCTTCTCATTTTGACAGAACACGTTCGCGCGCTCTACACCTGCGATTTTTTTTCACCTGCTCTTATATTATATGTATTGTAATATTATTGCTGTGCCGATTCAATATTTTCATCATTCCGATCACGTCATACGGTTGTCGTGTCATTTTCCCGGCAATAATTTCGAGAAATCAGCTTTTCGCGGATAAATGTGATAAATTGTCGCGCGGACGTGACGCGACGTGAAATCTATTTCGCGACGGGTCAAAGGTCGTACGCGAAATCTGCCCATCTACCATACGTCAGTTTTTGAATATAATGTTAAAGGATCCTTTGGACTAACGAGCGCCATTGTTGCATAGAGGATATTTTTTTGGACGTCTAGCCGGGGCGAAAATATTCTTCAGACGCCACTCTAGAGCAATTATGAGCTTAGTGTATCGCATGAGCTTTCGCGTATATGAAGTTGCTTTTAAAAATTAAAAACGACGAACCAGCGAGAAAGAGTGACTAAGCATATGGCACGGTACTCACATAGAAACGTATACTATACTATTTTTCAGGTGGTCTGAAATTTAAAATTGTTTTAATTTTATATTGTCTGGAATATAGGGGAAATATCACTGCATCACTAAAACTGAACTATTGTGCAATTATTTACCATAGACAGATATAATCAGTATATTATTAAAATAAAACAGATTTACTAATTATTTTATAAATATAATTTTTCAGTGTTACACTAAAGATTTTTTCTTGTGACGATTTAAATAATTTCTATCTGAGCATATGTATGTTTAATATAAAATATGCACTTAAAATCGTCTATTTAAATTTGTATACAAAAACTTATCATCTTAGCTAAGCCATATACTAATATATATATACATAGACATGATTTCGAACATTTCGAAGTTCTAAATGTAATTGCATCTACAATTTGCTCTCTTATAATACTAAAATAATTTAAAATACGATAAGGTAGAACGAAACCTCTTTATTGATGATTTAATTATCCGGAAACTCCAGCTCGATCTAAAGTGTTTCCCCGGAGGATTAGCCGAGTTCAATAAAATCAACGTTTCATAGGTCCACGACAGCATCCCCTGGGTCTAGTGGTAAGTTTGCGAGACAAAACTTCGCAGACTCGCATATATCATTCCGCTAATTTTGGTTTTGGTATTCGCGAATGGAGTGTGTGTTGTTTCGCTGTTGTGCCATTCGCTGAAATTGCTACCAAAGTTTTCAATTGTATTAATTGACTTTCAGCGGTATTCTTAGCCGCTTTTGTATTACCTTAAACAAGTTATAGGTATGTTTAATTATTCGATTGCGTACTTATTACAATATAAATATAAGTATGCTATATATATGAGCTTTTCCGTTCAAAATTTGCTGTTGAAAAAATCACTACCTTTTACTTCTTTGAAAGTATTAAACGTAATTTATAGCCCGCCCTTTCGGTCATTTATCATCAAATGTACAATCATAAAAGGTTTTAATGGTTATAATAAACGATAAAAGTATTTTTATTATTATACTTTATGTATATTATTATTATACTTTGATCATATTATTTATTTCTAGCTAAAAGTTTTTGTATATATTAAAGTAGCAAATAAATTGATTCATTTTCCTATATAAGAATTATGGCACGCGTACTTTTATTTTTAATATATTTTATATACTAAAACGTTAAAATGAACTTTGCACTTTAAAAGCTTTTATCAGCGTTGATTTTTTGCATAAAATGTACGTAATAAGGTTATGCTCTGCATATATTTTGTATAAAATATAAGTATTTAAATATTTTATGCAATAATAGTTAAAAATATTTCTTACTAGAAAACGTTTTTAATAAATCATTAGTAGCTAAATAATATATAAAAGCGCAGTAGACGGATTTATATTTCAATTTAATTTTTATCTTATTAAATTATTATTATTAAATAATTTTGATCGATCATCACAGATTAATAGCGTTATAAATTTATAAAATAAAATCAAGCTATCTAACTGTACCAAAAATCACAGGGTTTGATTTAATATTATAAAAATAACGTACAGTACGATTTTTATTTATTATATACCAAAATTTAATTAAAATTATTTCTTAAATTATGTATCGATAAGGTTTTTTTTTATTAAATTGAAAACTATTTTTTTAAGATACGGCTATTAAAGTATTTAATATTAACTTGACGTTTCATTCTAATTTATTCAAAGATTCTCAAATAGTCTTTTGTAATATAAAATATATCATTTCGAGATATTTATTTTATGATTTTTTTAACCTTTACTTTCTGTATTATTCCTCTTGTTGTGTTATATAATCTTTAAAAAATAATTTAAGTATATCAGTTTTCAAGTCATATTTCTAATTGATTTTTGGTATCTTAAGATTTTTTATAGCAGCTAAAATAAAATGTATATTAAAAATGGTTATTATATATAACAATACGTTTTTCTCGTAAACACAAACAGCATACCGGTCATAAAATCTCAGATAAAATCGAAAATGCCTCCCACGTCGTCCCCTCGATTTTCGGTCTATAGACGATAGTGTTTTCTTTAGCGATAAACGACTGAGAAAATTGCAGTTATAGTATCTGGTCGCCCCTTTTTATCTGCCTGCAGAATCATCTCCGTGTACCTTGGATTCGGCCACCGGAAGTGCACACGGCTCCAGATCCCATCTGCAGGCGGATCTTGGAAATATTGCTTCCGATTTGTTCTTCTAATCTGGTGCCGTGATCTTGTCGGCCCCTAGTCCCATATTATTACACCCCTGCCCGCTGGGTTATGGATGGCTGTGGATTTTTCACGCAAACGATGATGCGAGTCCCCTTTGCTCTGGGGCTCCAAGGGTGGCAATAGTCCTGAGAGCCAAAAAATCCATATTATACGGACGTGCTTCTAAAAAATGAGACAAATAAACACTAGGCTTTATAGCAATGTAATAAAATTGAAAATAAAAAGCAACATTGGTTCACTTAATACAAGTATTGTGAAGCAAGAAGACATGTTTTAAATACTTTACTTATTTTTGGACAAGTGCGATAAACTGTTGTAAGTCATGACGTCGTTATAATATGAGACGTAGTCCTCATTTATATTGTTTTAAATATTGTAATGTTAACTTACCTTACTTTTTTGGCTGATATTTATGTTCAGAACAGATTTTAAATGAAGCTACCCATAAAATTTTGGCAATTATGTACATAGCTGTACATAAATGCAATGATATTTATTTTATATATTTATAATATAATACATATTGTCACTACATATTATATAAGTTTTCTAATGAAAACCTTAAATTTTCATTAACAGAATAAGGTGTGTTTTATGATTAACCATTTAAACCACATTTCATTTAAACCACAATAAAACATTGTTAATAAAAAATCAGGGGATCAAAATTACGAATTGCAAAATATGCAACAGCAATACTAATACAGTGTTTAATATAAAAATGTCGTGCTTAAAACAGCTGGTAGATTTAATACTGAGCTGAGATTGAAATCTTTGTTGTTTTCGGAATTATGACTTTATTACATTTAATGTTATCAACAATATTTTTGTAAACTAAATAGAAGTTGTAATTATAAAATATAAAATTGATTGAAAATGATTAATTGTTAATTGAATTATTTAAAAATATCATAATGTTCACACTTACAATTACAGAATATTGTAATAAAAAAAACGTAATAAATATACTTACGTGAAAACGTAAAAACATAAATAAATAAACCTACGAGATATATTTTTAGAAACTCCTTTTCTATTTTTTTATATAATATAATCATTCATATACTGGTGTATTATATTATATTAGATACGTGTACGTAGGAAGATGCCTTATATATCGATATGCGATTTCATCACCATTTTTCTTCACCCCTTACGTTATTGCACGCACTCCCCAAAAGCCCAAAGTTTTTTTAGCTTCGGGGCAATTCAGAATGTTCACTGGTAAATTGCGTATTATATTCCATCTTTTTGGAAAATTGCGAGAATGATTGCCTAAAAAAAACAACTTTTATTTATCGTCAAATTTTCAATCTTATGTAAAAACATTTAAAATCTTATTTTAAATATATCAATATGTTTTATTAAATAATATAATTTAATTTATTATTTACTGTGCAATCGTCGAAGGTCTACACAATTTCTAGATTATTATTACCTATAACTTTTTTCATTATATGGAGTGAACAAAATGGTTTGACACGCTTTCTAATAATCATAAACATTGTCTTTTTAATATTGTGAGATTCCATATAAACAGTTTCATGGGAATGTTTAATAAACTATCAAGTTGTATGGTTTGCGTGCGTGTACGACGGTAATATAACCCGTCAGAGGCGGCATCCCTAGGGACGAAAAAAAGCTTCTGTGCCGTGATGAAGACGCGGGAAGAAGAAATACATTTCCAGAGGGCGTTTTTCCTAGAATATATTTATCCTGTATCGTCACATTTTACCGGGTCTAGTATTTCTTTCTTAAAATTGCAAATGTGTCGTTATTGAATTCGAAGTTATAAATCTCGAGCTTTTTTCTGAATATCGATCGTATTGTTATATAATACATTCTTACAGGTGCACGACAATGAGGGTCAAATAAGTTTTTGATAGGGTCATTATCGTGGTAACTCTTCGCGTGCTCGACCTATTTGGCTCTGATAAAAGACGCTCATTTGTGTGCTTTAATTGCGATTTCGTGACTTTGGAATTTTGCCTTTTCAATATCCTTACGCACGGCCTACTTTCCTCGTCTATTGTCAATTATTGCAGTCAATGGAGACTATTGAAATGTGGTAACAGAGTGCGGCAGATAAACCAGATATTTTTTTAAAATGTAAAGTTTTAATACAGACAGTAACAAAACCTGTATAGTGATAGTCTTATAAATAAATATTTTCATTAGTATTATTAGGACTTTATTTATTTATAAATAATAGTTAACCTACCAACTTGTATTTTATAACAAACATAATTTTATAAAAATTGTAAATTAATAAGAAAAATATGTACCCACTACCCACATACATATGTTTTTACATACATTATTTTAATAAACATGCGTTGCCATTTGGCACAAATTAATTATTCAATTAACTAATAAGTTATTACCTTATGCATATTTTAATGCGTATTGATTTTTCTGAGATAAGTTTATTTTTATATTTAGGCAATTATATATCAAAGTTGGTATATTGTATATTAAAGCCACTATTAGGTAGTTGTATAATTCCCTGTCTACACAATAGTCTATTTGTATAATTTCCTGATTATCTGAAAGATTTGGGTTCTATTCGCATATGGACCTTGTTGTTTTAAAATTAATATTGTTTCTGAAATAATTAATTAAAATCGAACTAGGTCGTACATATTATGTATTAAAATAATAATAATGAGCTACTGCAGCTCATAGAAAATATCTTATATGTATTAAAAAAAAATTTTCTTAATGTTTTACGGCTACTTGAAAATGCGCTACTTAATTCATTGTAAAGCATTGGAAATATTTAGTAATAAATTTATTTTATCAATATTTGTAATTATGACTATTTATAAATTTCACTATGTCGAGTACAGGCGGCCCTCGACTTTCGCACATAATTGGTTCCTGAAAATGTGTGCGAATGTTGAATGTACGAAAGTCGAGGGAAGTAAAAAAAATTGAAATTGTGTGTATTTTAAAATATTTATTGATCAAGTAAATATAAAATGTTTAAGATGCGTTTAAGAGACACGTTTAAGTGGGGTTTGCGGGTGTTTCCTTTGAAAAGTTATCAAGATTTAACTGTTTTCCACTATTCTTTTTCTTTTCTTCATATAGTATTTTATAACATGCTATGTTTTTATTGATCGCACCACGCACTTCAGATATGCGTTCTTCATTGAGATCACAATCTTCCGTAATATTTAAAAATTCGTCAATGTGTGTGAAGGCTTCATTAATATATTTCATTGTTAAAGAGCTTTCCAAAATAAACCTGTCTCATCTTCATTAAATATTTGGCTAGAGGAATATTCTACATCTTCAATAATTTTGGATAATTAGGAAATAAATTCTTTTGCAGCATCTTTATCCGCATCAGCCGATTCTCCAGTAAATTTAATATTATGAAAAGAATAGGTACCTTATTTTAAAATTGTAAAACCAACGTTACTTGCTTGAAAAACCGTGTTAAAATATTTTTTTAATCTATCCTTCCAATGTTTGTGCAAACTAAGAGCTTTTGCTTGAATAATTGAAATACTCAGAGGGACATTTTTTTGATGTTGGTCATCGATCTACGATGACAAAAATTTTTTATTTCATCTATGTTTTTTTTTTAAACATATCATTAAAGATTGTGGAAATATATATTTTTTTCCACAATTTTGAACGTATTCTTTAATTATATTTTTAATTTGAAAAATTGAACGTATCGTAGACCTGTTTGTATCATTTGAACGTCCGATTGAAGCAAAAAATTCACCGCTATCAAAACGTTTTTTAAAAAAAAAATTAAATTAAAGAAAATGTTTTTTTTAAATGTGCGAAATAGCGAATTGTGCGAAAGTCGAACGTTCGAAAGTCGAGGGCCGCTTGTATATACTAAAAAAAGGCGTTTGAATAGATAGATTTACAATATAAAGCAGGATTTTTTTCTTTGTTGAAATTTGTATTTAATTATTATTATCACAATATCAATTATCGCGTTCACTACAGGATTTTTTGTTATATTTGTCATATTATAATATGATATTGTTTCGAATATTTTATCTTCAAATAGGTGATTTTTTTCCAATTTTAAAATACATTTTAGATCAAAGAAAATTAAACTTTCACACAGCAATATATAGTATATTTTACATTTTCTTTTTATAACCTAATATCATATATCAACAAAAGTAGATAAATACATTTTTTTCATACACGACCTTGGTCAAAAAATAACGCCTCTCGTTCTATATTTATATACCACACATAAAATATATTATGCATTATGATAAAATATTATAATCCACTTTTACCGCATTCATCGCCTTTATCTCGTGCTTTATACACATACAATAAATTTCTTCCACGTATATTTTTTCTCTTCTCTTTTTACGACCGCAAGTTTAATAACGCGACTTGGTCGTCCTTTTTATCGCAGATCGATGGCGGCGGCCCTAATCCAGCTTCGGTTGCCCGTACGATCATCTTTTATTTTCATCTCCCGATATTGAGTCGTGAAAGTATGTTTACGCATCCTACCCCCTGAAAAACTACCCCCCTCGCATAATGGAAATTAAACGCGGCATATTTTTCCTTATCTGCGCCGGGACGCCTTTTTACAGCCGCAAGGGCTCGAGGGTTCCGCGGCTCATCCGACGAAAAAGCGTAATAAACATGTATGTAATGGGACTTATGGCCATCATAAAAAGAGACCATAAAAACATCACACCTCGGCGATACTTGAAACCACCCCCCACCCACTTGTGTATTTTTTTTTGTATTTTTCAATGTACATATCCTATCCATGCATATGCGTATATCCTCCCAAAAGGTTCAATGGGTAATAGAAGAAAGTCCCCGGTACAAATAACAGCATCGCTTACGACCGGCTTTACGTCTCCTCCCCATGTAATGCAATAAAATATTATTTGTATGTATTTTTGCGTTATGCCTGTTATGCAAATAATTCGTGTTTTTGTACTTTTCGTAGGGATATAACGGGTGATGCACGAATATGGCTACAAAAAGAAATGCTTTCCATTTATTTTTATTTTAAAATTGTATGATTTTTATAAACTAAAAATAATTGCTGTTTATTGTACCCTAAAGTATTACTTTAATATGCTTTAAATAAGTAATATGTTAATTTATTCTTAAAAAAAATAAAAATAAAAGAGCTGTAAAGTGTGAGATTTAAGGGCTAAAGATGCAGATATTTTTTTTTGTGATTATACTGATTCAAATGGCATTTTTGTGGTATATTTATAGAGTAAATATACAAGGCAAGTAAAATTGAAACGAATTTCAATCAAATCCTGCCAAGTGCGGGGTTCATTCAGTGATTCTTCTGTGTGAATGGAGAATCTGCTGCGGAAATTCATTGCCAGCTTATTTCTATTGAAAAAAATATTTTTAATAATTCTATTATAAATGTGCAATACCGTAATTATGTTAAAAATTGTGATAATAATGTTTTAAAGGTATAAGCTAATCCCAATATAAAATATTGATATTTATGGAAGTAGTATCTTTGCTTTACAAATATTTTTCATAATATTTTGTAAACATTTAGTTACAATTGTAACCCAGAACGGTATTTAAATACAATAAAACATTCACATATAATTTCCCTGCACATTCAACGCTGGGAAATGTAACATTGAACGTTTCACGTATAATTCACGTGTGCCAGAGGATAGAGCTTTTTGAAAATAAATAAAGCTCAGGGGGTAGAGAGCAGGTGCAAACGAGCATTAGGGGTGGGCAAACAAAGAATGTATGTCAGCCGGAGATACGGTTGTGTGGGCATATTTATATTTCACGGAGACGATAAAACAAACATTTTCGTACTGTGAGAATCGAAACAAGAGCGGTTACCTTGTAGCAATTATAAACAACTCCAAAATCATATTAATAAAATGCAATGCAGCTTCTCTATTGTAAGATTTTAAAGCTCATTTTTAAACCATCCTCAGATTATGATCCTGATTCATTCTTAACATAATTCATCAGTTTTCAGAGAAACAAAGAGTAATATTAAATAGCTATTTATTATTTTACAACCATATTGGTCTCTTTTCTTTAATGCATATATTTATCTAGCCCCAGCACTTTAAACCATAAATGTCAATCACAAAAATATCTAATGATTCAATTAAATCACATAAATGCTAAAATATAATACATATATTATAAATTGATAAACACAGTAGTTCATTATGTTAAACAATTAACTAACCTGAAACTTTATTAACTAAGCGATTCAAATTATATACTATTTTACACAAATACACTTCATAATTAGCTTTTCCGCGTTTTGTCTCCAGTGTTAACTGTCAGCACATACATATGTACATATATAATACATACATACATGAATATTTTGGATACTTTGCTTGTGATATAATGATATAAACTTGTTCTTCCACATGTAAATTCCTCGTTCGTGGCAAATCGCTAAAACTCAATGAAATTTTGAGTTTTACAGTTTTAGTTGATCTAAATTCTTCAGCAACATAATAGGTTTACATCATTGAGAGCAAGTTTGTGCAGTAGTAATCCATTTCTATTTTTATAATTTAAGAATTAAATTAAATATCTATCTTAAATTGGCATTATCTCTTAATCTCATATTTTCGTTTTAAAAATATAATATTATATATAGTATTATTTAACAATAAATTGTTTATGACATTCGAATAATTTTTATTTAAATACCATTAAACTAATAAATACACTATTTTATTTATTAAATATTACAAACACCCAAGACGCTTTTCCCTTAGATTTTCCCAAACCTTTTTCTTCCTCCCGTTGCCATGTAATATTTATCTACCATGTGCTTGTTCTTACGAGGCGCCAGATTCGACCTAGAGCATAAAAAGCTTGCAGTATCGCCGCTCTCGATGCATTATTCAGTCGCAAGTGTTCGGAAAAAGTCCGAAAGCTCACGGGATCACGCACCAGTAAACGTAAAATACATAGTAATACTCCAGTTCTGAATTTTAATTAAACTTTCATTAGGCAAATTAAATATACAATATTTTGAACACTCTACAAACAATTGTTAAATATTCAGTTCGTTAGTTGCGTTAGTACGGCCGCCGACGTTTCACACTAAAAAGCTCAATAAAGCTCATGAATATTTAATAATAAAGCAACACAAGATTGATGAAGAATTAATGCTTAAAATACGCTCACTAATATTACCATAGCGTTTTATTCTAGGTATCTAAAAACTTGATTAATATATTTTCATTTATATAATTTTATATAAAACAGTTTATTACATCTCTCTGATTTTTCGCATCTATCTTCATAGATGTATGAAAATACATACGCCATAAACGCCGCGATAAAAATTGAATAATAAATTCGAAGCTCAATTTTCTCCAAAGTATAAAGTATCAAATTTACGAACGTGTATGGCTCGATTTTGACACACGGCGTCAGCTTTTCTCTTCTAAGCTTTCTTCGTTATTAGCTTCGATACGAAAAAAAACTTTCTGCACTTACGATTTCGACACGAGGTCGCAACTAATGAAATTTTATTTTTCACTGGTTTAATATTTAAGAATATTAGAACAAGTTTTTATTATTTTTTTAATATGGGCTTTATAACTAACTAGAACACATGACGACTGAGATCGACTTTTGTTAACTCCTCGTTCTTTTAGTCGATGCTTACTAATTACAATAACGATATAAATTATTATATGGAAAAGCGGAAAGTAATGATAATTTTTTTTCACACAAATTTATTAAAAAAAATATATATACAATTTTAATCAGTAAAATAATTTCCATTGTTTTCTATTACTTTTCTCCAACGATCAGGCAGCTTTTCAATCCCTTTCTTATGGAACTCTGCAGGTTTTTCGTTAAAGAATGATTCTATGTGATTTTCGATACTGTCAAATGAATTAAAAATTTTATTTTTAAGGGAATGCTCTAAAGATCTGAAAAGATGTAGTCAGAGGGTGCGATGTCGGGGGAATATGGGGGATGCTGTAAAACTTCAAAATCAAGCTCCCTGATTTTTTCCTGCGTGATCCGTGCCGCGAGTGGTCTGGCATTGTCGTGCTGCAAAATTCGCCTTTGATTGTTGACCAAAACTGAACGTTTTTTCAACAGCTTCGCTTTAATTCTGACTAATTGACCACAGTATACCTCTGCAGTAATTGTTTGACCAGGTTTTAATAACTCATAATGGATGACGCCAATCATGTCCCACCAAACACAAAGAAAGACCTTTTTTAAGGTCAATTAGGGTTTATCCTTCTCAGAAATGATACCGTTTCGTGCCTAGACAATAGCGACGAACAGGTGGTAATTCGCTGCTCAATGGCCGTTTGCGAAAGTTCGTGCGGTACCCAAATTCCTTGCGTGTGTTTTTTTCCAATGCGCTTGAGATGGTCTTTAACGGTCGTCCAAGGGCAGCCAAGCTCGTCTGACATTTCTTTGTTGGTTTTTCGGTCCGCTTCCACTGCTGATTTTAACACGTCATCGTCTAATTTTGTAGGTCTTCCCGATTTGGGGGCATTTTTCAACCCCTATCACCACTTTTAAATTTTCTAAACCACCTGTGACATTTTTGAAGATGCAATACGTCTCCATAAATTTCACAGATGATCTGAGTGGCTTCTTTTGCTTTCTTTCCTTGATCAAACAAAAATAGCATATAATAACGCAAATGGGTCTCCTCGATTTCTGGCCTTGACATTTTTTTCTATAGGGTAAAAAAAACCTTCTGAGTAATAACAAAAGTAGACTAACAGAGCTACAAAATAAGATCAAATCTTACGTGTTAATCGTCCCTTTAAAAATTATCATTACTTTCCGCTTTTCCTATTATATTAATTCCAATTTTTAAATACGGCAGTGCTTTAAACATGCATAGAGATATATACAAAGCTTATGCATCATAAATAATATAATAACGATAGATTATCACAAGTCATCTAAAATTTATTCAATCACATGGGTGAACCTGTAATATGATGTGATAATAAAGTAATTGGGTCGACTTAAAAGCTTTCATCGATAGTCGGTAAAGTGGCAATCTATTTATTCTAAAGTATACTTTGAATATATAGTAAGCCGCAATGAATTTCTACTCTTTTTATAACCATGTTTGCCATGCCCTGAGCTTTCTTACTTTCGTTTGGTTTTGAGCTTTAATCTACCTTTTTTTAATTGAATTGATTATTTTTTATTACAATATTATTTTTCTGTTCTAATCAATTAAAATATCCTGTTAATCATTGTTTCAGAAAACTGTTTGAACACAACCAAAAAGAAGGCGACTACGTTTTCGAGACTTTTGCGCGGTTTGAAGACGTCCCATCGCAAAGAAAAGCACGGAGGTTGCTCGCCTAAGCAAGCAAGGCAAGCCAGGACTCAAGGGATGCCACCGCAAAGGGTGAGTTTGAAAAAAAATCAACCGTCTCTATATATAACATTTATGTACCAAGCATGGTTTTATGTGTTTTAATTTTTAAACCACACTTTCACGATCACTAAAATATTATTTAACTATTTTTTAACGTAGACGTTTTAAAGATGTTCTCACTTTTAGAATCCAAATTGAATTGAGATTTACCGTATCCGCTGGTCGAATTCGCTAGGTATGCGCTAATGATTCGCGTTTAATTCTGGACGAAAGCAATAAAGGCAGACACGCGTTAAATTTATCCGTCTCGCGTGTTTACACGTAGATATTCAGTTATTCTTGGATAAGTGTATGTGTGTGTGTGCATAAGAAGAGCTTTATTGCAATCTTAACGACACTATCTCACGGGACTTTCCCAAGGCGGGGAGAGAGTTCTGTATGCAGGCTGTAAGAGCCGGGGCGCTTGAGTAATTTTCCCATTAATTCGTCGTCTACCAATAAAACCTCGCTTTTCGAGCTGTTTCTGTAAGAGTAACGGCTGTAATTTTAACTAGGCATAAAATCCGTCAAGCGTCTGTCTGTCTGATAGTTGTGAATTATTGAGATAAGAGGTAAAATAATTGATTAAGCAGTTATTAATAAATATCGTTTATTGGAATTTTAAAGCTCTTAAATATAGATAATATTAATATTAGAGGTTTATGTAACAGTGAGTGTAATTTTATTTACATAAAGATGAAAGTAATAGATTAGGCTTTTCTAAATAAATTATATGTCTAGACTTTTTTAAGCTTCTTATCATAATACATTTAAATTAATAAAGCGTTAAATAAATTCTTAAAAATATTTTTATGAATAATTATAATTAATTCCTAACAAAAAATTCAAGTATTTTTATGTTGATTTATAAAATTAGTCATTAATGTATTTTACATTCAAAATATATATTTTATTAAAAACCGAGCTTAAGATGAAGTGTTTATATTAATTATTACTTTTAAAACAAGAATAACTATAATATTTATGTTCAAAGAAACAATCTTTGCGTTAAGTTTGATAAAGTTTATTCTTAGTATAATTGTTTTTAAAGGCATTATATGAAATTGTTTATTATATATAATATCTAGTTTAAGTGGTATTTATTAAATAATTACCATTGTAGAGGATTTCAAAGTAGTCCACATTGTACATATTTATAATGCAAGTTATTTTTATAATCAAAAATATATATTACTTAATTATCTTAAAAAGCAAAATATAAACCGCCATACCTCTCTGAATTAATAAGTTTGCTTATTGATAAGTTATAATGACTTAAACCATAATTGCTGGCATAATACTTTGCTTTGCAAACATAATTCATTATAGGCAATGTAAAAACACTAAACTGTTTTTTAATTGTACATTATTATCAATTAATAATAAAGCAACATTGAATCAATTAGTTAATCATAATTGTAAATTATTTGACCCCGACATGGCTTAATTCATAAAAATCACAAAAAAAATTTTCTTGGTTTATTATTTTATAGAAGCTTATAGTAAAGTTTAATGAGGGCTAGATAAAATCTTATAGACATAGTAATTAAATAAGCGTATGTTTAATGTGAAATTAATAGCATTCTGATCATTAGCATATATTGTATTTGTCCACCTAAAAAATCTTTAATTTAAATATTTTTACAAAATTATTTATTATTCGCTCACGAATTCGTTGCACAAAGATATAAAAAAGAGAGAGGCCATAAAAACAAACATTAAAAACAACAGCTTCGAGTTTTTGAGCTTTGTGAGCTTTTGGCGTTCATTATGTATTGCCGTAAAAAGCGCACAAACACGCGCTTTCAAATTTATCTCTGTTTGTCCATCCGTCATCCTCAAAAGCTTCTAATTTTAGCCGCACCGTACATCCGAAAGTAATAAAACCGTTTGTCGCTTCCTCGCAAACATAACACAACATACACAAAAAAATATCTGGCACATAATACATATTAATATAACCCGTTGCAATTGCTACATACCAAACTTTGTCGCAAAATTTAAGACCTTTTATCTACGTTATGAAGTTAGACGTCCCATTGTCTGTCGTCGAGACGTTCGGTAAGCGGTTCTCGTCTTCTCTTGATCTCCTTACCCTCTCGAAAGACACCCGCTTCCTTCGGCCATACCTTTGATAACATTAAAACAGTCCCGCCAGCCTCCGTGTAATAATATTCCCTCAAACCGCAACCGTTCCTCTTGTGTACTCGTACCGGGCGCCGCAAGGAAGAGCTTAAAGCTCTCGGAGCATTATTTGCGCTCTATTCTTCGAATATGTGACCGCAAAGTGCTCGTGGAATTCCTCTCTCGTCCCCCAAAACCGACAACAAGTACCTAGTAGGTACCTAGGTGGAAATTTTAATGCCGAATCTATTATTTATAGCTGAATCGGGATGAGCCACTTGCACGCGTGTGTGTACTAGTGCGAAATCGTCCCGTTTTGCGGTCGGAAATTATGCTCGCCGCATTGTTTGTCATTTATTGCCCGAACCCTTGTCTCGTAGCTTGGCGGTGATTTAATGTTTTATTGTGAGGGTGATATACAGGAAATGGCTTAATTTCATTCAAAATATTACCTTTTGCGTAGATTAAAATCGAATTTATATATTTGTGGGAAAATATTGTGCAGGTAAAATATTATTACATACGAGTTTCAAATTCATATTAAATTAGATATGCATATAAATTAGCACATATAAACCCAGTTTATAAATATATGATAGTCGGCGGATATTTAATAGGTGATGATTTCCCTCAACTTATGTCAGTCATAGATACAACTATTGAATATTATAGTATGCTGTAAATTAGGCAAAACAATATCTGTTTATACAGCTTAATTCATAACCAGGCGACAATCAAACATTTTAAAATGCAGACTAGATTAAAAAATACCAAAAATGTGTGGCAAATGATTGCTTAATGACACTTCATATAATAAAAAAAAAGCTGGACATTGAGTTGTTGCTTATCTTCTACTCAGATGTTGCTTATCCTCCACTAAAATTTTAGCTCTTGTTTTTTTTCTAGAATTTTTTGAAAAAAAATCCAAAATTATGATTTCTTAATTCTCGAGAAATTTGAAAAGTTCTTGAGGATACTTTAAAAATATTTTTTATTAAAAATTAAATTAATTTGAACATGAATGCTATTAATTCAATGAATGCAATTTTTAAGACAAGTAGCTTTTAATCCGCTATATTCACAGCTTCATTCGGAGCAGGTAGTATAAAAAGAGACAGAAATTTCCGATTAATACACCAAAAACATTATTTAATAATATGCGTTTCATGACCGACTCTATGAGTTATGGTTATTTTACAATATGTTTCGACTTTCTTGGTGTATTGTAAGGATTTATGACTTAGAAATGGTTTTAATATTAAGTATTTGCCAAGGATTAGTTAGCCGGCTAAATTTATTTATGGTTATGTACATCATTTAAAAAATAAAAGAAAAAATATCATGCAAGAGAAAGTCACCATTAATTAAACATGCCATAAAATATGCTAATCAGTTTTATAAGAATATCTATTCGCTGTCTATCTATATGTGCTTTTAAAGTCAGTCATAAAATCAGTATACTATCCATGAAAACTGTTTAAAAAAAGTACATTTTAATATCTCGACAACTAAAAATAGTGCATAAATTAAATAATTACAATTTTTTAGTTTTTACTGCCAGTCCATTGACGATATTCTATACTGATTTGTTTTCATTAAACATATTAAAAGTATTAAAGATATTATTTTCAATCAAAAATGTAGTTAGACTCATGCATAGAATTATCATAATATTTATTAAAAAATCAACAATGTGGACACTGTATTTCAAAAAAGGTTCAGTAACGAAGCAAACTGTAGAAAATCGTGTAATTAGGCGATAACAAATTTACAAAGGCTGATTGCTCGAATCAACAATAGCCGCTGCCGCGCTTACGAGAGAAAGATAAAATGAGAGAGCTTTACAAGAAAAGCTTCTGATCTCTGCTTGTAATTTTTGGCTGCGCTTTCGGTGTTTGCTCTATAATTTGCGCCTTTCGCTTTAAAGATCCTGGCTGACGTCACGGAGCGTGTCCCGAACGATGCGGGCGTCCCCTTCTTTGCTTCTTTCTTTTTATCCACCCATTGTGCTGCAAAATATGCTGACGACACTGCCACAATTTGGCTCACCACTCCCCGTACAATGGCTACAGCCACTCGATACATCCCCGAACTCCATAAGTTGACTTCCGCTCGCTTGAACTTTAATACGCCACCCAAAGACTGTGTGTTATTTTTTATTCTTCTTCTTCTTCTACCGTAGTATATTTCCCTTCGAGTCTCTTTCTTTTTTTCACCAATTTTTCAACAAATTGAAAGGGCACTTTTATGTTTCGGCGCACTTCCTCCTAAGCCGAATAAAAATCACACTAAAGCCGAGTGTTTCTTTTTTTGTATGTATGTATGTAAAAGTTCCGATTTGAGTAGTTTCACCCCATTTTATAGTCAAACTTAAATTATATTTTTTTGTGTTATGACATAGCACATTTATTATTTAATACCACTACATAAATAATATTTATAAAAAAAAACACTACGAGAAGATTGACTCTCGTTTTCTCTTTTACATCATTTCATGTATACGTTGCTCAAGAAAAACTGATTTTCTTTCTGTTTATTTTACAAATGTATTATTTATTTAATAAAAGTATTAAAATAAAATAAAATATCACAAATTCTATATTAAATCGAAGGTTCAATGCACAAGTGTTTCTTTCTTTAAATTAATAGCTGAACATTGTCTTTTATCGCACAACACCTGAGCTACTTTGTCAGCGCTCGTCCTTATCCTCTTCTTTCTATTATTAACTTTTAGTTTCCTTTTGGGTCTCTCGCGAAACCCTCAAGACATACAGCTATCCCTCACGACCACATGGGACGTAATACAATATAAAATATGATATATTTTATTTATTTTCATCCGACACGACTGTTGGCGTTAAAAATGCAAATTTATTTATTCTCTTTCCTGTATTATAAACTCGGATGATACGCCGATTTTGTTAATGTGCTACAGCGGTAATTTTGAGGTACATGTTCGGCGATGCGTACAGGGTCCGTTTATCCTTTTCGCAAATCACTTCCGAGGCCCGTAACGAAATCCCCGAAGAGGTCCCTTTTCCCTCCGAGAGGACTTTTTGTCTGCTCCGCGCGTGTTTATATATTTATGTGTGTATAGAGAGAGGTGTACGGTTAGTTAGTCAGGTAGTTGTGTTTTTAGTTTTCGCCCTCGGGGCCCTGCGGGGGAAATTCACGCTCGTGTAAAAGCTCCTGACTTTCTTCTTCGATTTCCCAAAGCTCTAAGAACGGGGACTATTTCATTAATGAACCGGCGAATGCTCTCTACTTGTCGTGTTTTCTATACGTTTTATTGTACACCCACATGTCTCTCTTATTAGGTTGCACGTGAAATGTTCCATTTTATGTTTCTGTAATAATCTGATTATATAAAATAGAATTCGATGAAAATTAATATTAACGTATTTCGATTCGCATCGGAAAAGCCCCATGTCAGATAAGAGACATCCACTTTCGTAATAGTTGATGTTATCGTAGAGGGAAAATTTATTTCTTTATTGTCAACGCCACAGGGCTTGGCTAAGACGCGGCTTATCTGAGGCGGTATAAACAATCCAGACTCATATCGGTATGTTCTTCTTATCTTCTAATGGCTTTTGAAAGTTCATCTAATCTACGACGGCAATTATCTCGCTTATCGTCATACGTTTTGCTTCATATGGACATTTGCGATTGTGGATGCAGGCTTTTTATATGTTCAAATCCGTAATAGGTAAAGTGACTTAAGCTTATTCTTTGGAAAAATACATGAGAATATAAATATTATTGCTATTTATTTTATACAATATTCCTACAAGGTGTGCTATGATATTTTATTTTTCATTAAAACTTCCGTTGTATAACGCATTTTTTATATTTAAAAATTCAAGTGCTGCTCTGGCGGCGCTCGAACCCACAACCTCAGAGTTACTAGGTTGAGACGTTACGGACTACGCTATTCCGTCCTTATATGATTATCTCAAGTAGCGTTGACGAGTGTACTTCTTTAAGCTGCTAATAGAAAAACACTTCTTTTATCTGCTAGTAAATAATATGCACAGTCCAGAGATTCTAATTTTCAACGTTTCCAAGTATTGTTTAAAGTTTAAAACGACAGGATTGCTGGATAACTCTCAAATAAGAACAAGTATATTTTGTTTTTATCCAGGTATTCACAGTTGGTAGGTAGACTGTTAATGTTATTATTGTATTAGCGTAGAGCTGTTATGCCCAGCATATTTATTTAAAAATGTAAATAAATAAATATAAATAGATTGATACCCCTTTCATTTAAATATTAATTTAGTTACATGATACTAGTTTTATCAACTCTCTTTTGATATTATAATCTACACAGAATTAACATGTATGTAAATTACAAATTTACAAGAGCTAATAAAATCAAATTCAAAACTACTTTTTGCATATAAAAATTCGCCTATTCATGCTTGCTTAGGACAGAGCCTAATATTTGCAATAAATTATTTTTATTCTTTGCGAATATTCTCCCAATGCTTAAATATGTAAAAAATGTTGTTATATGATACTCTTTCCGAAAACGTATTCGTTATCAAAAATACTCGTATATCAAAGCATTTTTATACATTAAAGTATTAAAACTCTTATAATAAACATAAATTTTAGACATGTGCTGCAAAAGTCACTAATCTGCAGCGAGAGAGAAAAAAACCATTGGCTCAGATGTGATCAAGTTATCCATTACGTACTGTTCATATTAAAATTTTTGCTTGTATTTCGAAACACTTGCAAAGCAAGCTACTTGCAATTCGAGGTTCCAATGTATTTGTTAAAATAAATTTCTACGTCGGTGAGAAAAACTTGTCTTTATGTAGAGTCATTAATAGTAAATAAACATAAAGACTACTTGATCTTGAAACAATCCGTATTTTTAAATCAATCGTATATGATTTTAAAAGTAGCATTCTTAAAGATTTTTGAAGTATTGTGAAAACGCATCATACATGGCAAGTATGAATACCAACCCATAAAAGTCCTCATTCGTGCATTTTGGCGCATTTCGCAAACGATCGTTCGGTTCGTTCGTGCGCAAAAATACATCCGCATCGCAGTACTGTACGTATAATAATACGTTTCGTGTATTCAACCATAGGAATTCGCAAAAGCAACACATCCCACACCGGAAAGCACATCCGTCGTACTGTACGTATCCGAAAGCTCGCCATCTGCGTGAACCACCCCTTAAACCACCCCCACACCCGGTTGGAAATTTACACCGGAATGTGCGCTAAATTTCCACGTGTTAAAATTTAACACTCGCCCGGCGGTGCCCTTCGAAAGTTATTATTGCCGGCTGGGATTGCTCCGCTCTGGCCCTGTGCTCCCAGAGTTCGAACACACGCCGTTTAGTTTCGGCACATTCTGGCAACCCCTAAATGTGTTGTGCACAGAGGTGGTGGTGGCTGTTCGAAGCGCTGAAATCGTCAGTTGGTCCAAATTGTGCAAATTTGTCTGACTGGGAACGGAAGGGTTGCGTGCGACACACGTGCGCGCTCCCCAAAGAAAAAAAAATATACATAATAACCGAACGTGACTTTTGAACGATGAAGTAAATATTAAAATAGTTTTGGATAGATGAAATAAAGAAACTTGGAATTTTGATGAAATAAAACACTTTACTTAATATAATAATTTAACTTTACTAGTATATACATATAGGTGGATCTGTTATACAAATATCTCATTCCATGTGTACTTGTAAATTTTTTTTGCTATTTTAGCGACGGGAGGTGACGGGTGACAATTATTAGATTGAGCCGTTGCAGTAGTATTAGGATTGAATTGTATTACAGTATACAAAATGACGAGGCGCGAGCCCACAAAGGCGTGCGAGCCCGCCAGAGTTTGCCAGTCGAGAGAGTCCGTCACGCCAGTGTTACCAGAGTGCTGTGTATAAATAGGCTCTCTAAAACATTAAATCATGAAAGTTGGATAGAACTAGATACATCTAAAATATATATTTAATGATAAATAATATATACCTAAGCAATGTCTAGAGCTATTATTTATTCATCTAAAATTTAGGAGTTAAAAAATAGAGCAGTCCAAAAATTGACTGCCTTTGTAATTAAGAAACTCGAAAGACATTGAGGTGCAATGCGACTATGTTGTAAAGTATATAAATGAGTATTATAAAGATTTTTTTATTATGCAGTTTAATTAGTTTTCGAGTAAAATATTTTCCAGAAACGTGCTGGTATTTTAAAACACTCGTATATCGAAGCATTTTTTATATTATAAAATAAATAATTTAAATTTAAGTTAATTCGTTCTAAAATTTTAAAATAATCATATAAAAATATTTTATATTAAATTTAATATATAATAATTCAATCAAGTAATTATTCATTGCAAAATTAAACCTTTTTCTTTTCGTTGAACTTGAATTAGGAACCTATCCAATGACACTTGCTTTTGCCTCCTTTCTAAGATTTGGCATAAATTGTCATACAATAGATTTATGGCGCGCATTGCTACAGCATCTGGTGTTGCTTTCAACGAAATTTTGAACTGTTCTTAACATTTTACAGATATTTCAAATCTTAAGTGATGAGTTTTTCAGTCTCTATCTCCTGCTCCTCAGATGTAAATCTATCCTGATACTCGCAATGCATCAGATCTATTAGTTATTTGGTAGACAGCTCCTGGCCATATTTTTCCGACAATTTTTAAATATGGTCCCCATTTATATACAGTCAAATGCTCTTTCCCAAGGACACAATTTTATCGACAATCGGCGACTCCTGGTCATGAGCAAAAAAAAGCTTTCCATGCTTTATCGATGATCTTGAGGCAGCTCAAGATGTGGAAATGATTTCTACAAAAGTTTGTGAGAGTAAAATCTATTCCTGTGGTCACTATGAAGCTGAAATAGTAATTTGGTATAAATCTTTTTAAAGTTCGAAATGATTGGGGAAATGAAGTGCTATTAGGAAAAATAAATTTTCTCTCAATGAACTCAAATTCTTTCTTTAGTCGTCCTCAAACATCCGAAGGAGAATCATCGACTCGATTAGGGAGAAAATAAAGCAATGTGTACTACTCTTATTGCAAAATATCGCTCGTTTATCAAAGCATTTCTTTAATGCTCTTACTGCGAAACACAATCAATAACAACTTCAGATACATTGTTGTTATTTTATTTTTATTAAATTAAAATATTTATTACAATATTTATCTCACAAAATTTTATTCACCAAATTAAAAAATAATAAATTTACTAGTACGTCATTTTTTAAAGTATGTTTCTAGATATATAATAAATATTTTAATTATTCCCACACTTTGCTGCTTAAATTATTATTCTTATATATTAATTTTATTTTATTTACGTACGAATGTAAGTGATATGTAAGTAAAATTAACCATATAAACATATTATCTACTTGATCAAAGCTTTTTATTCTTAGTTTCCCTGCGACATAACGACGACGTAAATCAAATTAGCGAAAGGTCACCCGTCTTGTTCATCCCCGTCGTGTGTGTGCATTTTGCCTCATTTTGGGGTGGTTTTTCCGAGTCGACTAAGCGAGAAAAAATTAACGTCGTTAATTTCGTAACGGCAATTGATGGCGTGCGTGCGTGCAAAAAGCAAAACGCGATACGAGAAACCAAAAAGCTCCCGCGTGACTAAAAGCTCCCGAAAACCATTACTTCCCGCGAATGCCATATCTTCATTTCTTCAACAGAAATAATAAAACGTGCGCATTATATCACACGTTATTAATAACGCGGCGATTTGTGCTCGAATGCCGCTAAAAGTATAAAAATAGTGACCCGTATAAAAAAATAACACCATAGTACAAACATAAAATGCTTCGTGGATTTATTTTTCATCAACGTTGAAGTATTTCCTGGTAAAAATTGCTTTTTAATAGCCATGTGAGTAAATTTCAAAACAACTCAGTTTTATCGTAAAATCTATGATGTAATCTGAGAATCAAATTTTATTTAATTGTATTTGTTTGTAGGCTCGTAATCGTTTTACATAAATGTGTATAAGGAAACACTGAACATGTTTATGTAATTAAATAAAATGTGATGTACGAATATTACTACAAAAAATGGATATTTCACAACATTTTCACAACATCTGCTTAAAATAAGACTATTGCATTCAAATAGCAAATACTAATTTAATTGCATTAGAATGCATTAATCGATAATAGTCTTGGCTTATATAAAACTGTAGTAGTGAATTGTAACGACTATACAAGCCATTTTAAACGAAAAAATCTATCGCTTTTTTAAGCTTAATTGAAAACAGTATTAAAAAACAGTTATGGTCAATTCACTAAATTATATTGAATATTGTTTTTAACAAATTTTAATTTTTTTTATACAAAA
This sequence comes from Plectrocnemia conspersa, assembly GCF_051122295.1. Taxonomy (NCBI): domain Eukaryota; kingdom Metazoa; phylum Arthropoda; class Insecta; order Trichoptera; family Polycentropodidae; genus Plectrocnemia; species Plectrocnemia conspersa. Next base: position 10,528,467 of record NW_028277167.1, read on the forward strand.
AAACATATGATGCAATATAATTAAAATGATTGAATAATATCCAATGTACACATGCGTCATACGACACAAATCATACACGAAAAAATATTCCACATCCAACGCTACAACATTATACATATGCAAATACAACATGAACTTTTATAGTATGTATGCTATTAAATGAATAAATAGCACACCCTCGTATTATTTATTTATATTTATTTTTCCCCACATAGAATTCTTATAATAAAATAAAATGTAACGCATACGCCGGGAGCGTTGGTACTCTTTTTGCATGTTCCATTCTCTAATAAAAGTTTTTTTGTATGTTCGTATATTGCACATTCTGGTGTAAGTAAGTGTGTTTGGTATGGCGTTTGAGAACAAAGCAAAAGTGAAAATGTCACCAAAACATGCCAGTGATCCGACACTTGGAAGAGGCATAAATTCGCTAAATGTTCGTCCGTAAACACTACGTGTACGTTGTTGTACGCTGTATTGTATACAAAACTAATATTTTTATTGTACTGTTTTCTTCTATATAAAAATTTTTTATTATACAGTAAAACGTTGAAATGTCGCGAATAATATTACATTTATTGATCCATTGTAATCTAGGCATTTTTTAGCTTATACAAGTACTATTGGGTACTATAACCAAATAAAATACATTGTTTTAATCATTCAACATATTTCTCTCACCTCTCGGCCAATTTTTCATCTTCATTAGCATAAAATGTTTTGCTTTAACATATTTCGATAGCCCCCTTATCACATTGCCTATATTTTTTTTCCGTCTAGGAAGTGTTGCATCATTTGATCAAAAATAAAAAGATCTGGAGAATAAGGTGCATTAAATAAAACCTTCCAGCCAAATCCTAGATTTTTTAAAAATTAAAATGTGTGTTGTTGTGGTGATAATATTATTAGATTTATGTTGAACAGCGAAGGCCTTTTTTCACTTCATCGTACAAACGATCCATCTAAGTATTATTAATTAGGCTTGGTTTAACCATTTAATCTCCAGCGATTCATTGGTGAGTCACTTTCTGAATATTTTTTTAAACAAATTATTTTTTTAAAACAAGCTAGAGTACGCTCGGGATAAGGATGCCGGTTTTCTATTGTGTGCGTGTAGATGTATATGAGAGGGAGAAGCGATGTAGCGTGTACTTCGTTGTCTCGCTTTCTCTTTTAAGGACAGTCACTGATTCGTCAACGCTGATATTCGTCATTAAAGTGCAGTGTGGCACAGATGTTCGATCTTCTTACGTGATTTATTTTAAATATTTTTGCGTTGATATTGGTTTAACCCAGATATACCCACTGTCCCATGGGTAGGTCACTAAACTCGTGCCACTGTTTTTTATTTATAAATGAAATTTTAAGAGAACAAAATTTCTTGGGCATATCTGGGTTAATTGATATCAAGGCTTCAAATATACACTGTAAGTTATTCGTTCTCTTACCCGTGGATTAAACTATTTTAATTATTTTTCCAATAATCCGTACGTTGTTGGTTTTTTTTTACACTATTTTCTGTAAGGCTTAAAAAAGTTATTATTCTTATCGTTGCGCCAATGATAATTTTTTAATTTATTCAATAGATTCTAATGATTTAATAGAGTCGTTGAGCCATTAAATAATCTGCGAATAATTTCTTTCCCCATTTATTATATCTTTTTGCTTTTGAAGAATAGCTAAAGACTTCATTATTTTTTTGACTAATGAAATATTTTTAATTTTGTAAATATTTAATTAATCACATCAATGTCTGGTTTCTTCGATTATATAATATTTTTTTAATTGTTCGTTGAAATTTCAAACTTAGCTCAGATGTATGTATGTTAAATAAACATATATTTTCTTTTAAAATAAAAAATAAAAATATTCTGAGCGAAATTGTTTTGAGCCACACAGTTCACGCACACAATAACAAACCGGAATCCTTATCCCGAGCGTATTCTAACGAAATATTTATAATTTTTTTAATTGGTAATGATTATTGTACTAGTTTCATTTATCAATAAACCAAGTATTTTATATTTATTTTTAGAATAACTGACGCGTGAAACGTAAAAATAACAGGTGACTCACTAAAAAGTCGCTGGTGTTTAAAGGGTTAAGAGTTTCGTAATGCACACTCCATTTGTAATCTCACCATACAAACAAAATATTTTTTACAGTAATCCCGGGCTTCTTGGTAGGTTTTGATACTATAATTTTGATAGACTTTGTATTATACGACAATTATAGCTGTACAACACCCATTTCTCATCTCTGGTCAACAAAAGATCGAGAAATGGCGATTCAACTTTAAGATTCAGAAGCTCTTGGGTTATGCGGATACGCGCCGACTTGTTTCTTTTCGCTCAATTCGTGTGAAACCCATTCACTTTGTCTCCATTCCGTTCCAATCTTCTCAATGTGTCTATGCATTGTTGATCGGACTGGTTTAGTTTCACGGCCAGCTAATATATTGTTTATGTAGGATTTGCTTCCATCTCCGCAGCCAGAGCATCATCGTATATCTTTGATGGTCTCCCACATCCAAGACTATTATAAATATAGTAACTTTCTGTTTAAAATTATTTATAACATCCTTGAAATTTATGGATTTTCACCTAGCACTTTCAAATGTTTTAAAAATTTAGACTTCTGCTATCATAAATTTGGGGCTAAATTATTTTTTAAATATTACAATGTGGACTATAGATTTGCACCAACACAAATATATTATAACAAAATATCTAATTAAGTATCAACGAGCAAAACACGATTAACTGTGACACCTTGAGTTAAAAAAATCGGTTTTATTTCATATTAAATTTTCTGTAACTATTTCTTATAAATAATATTTGTCCTCTGATTTAATTTGAGATATAGTGGTTTATCCACATATTTTCATTGCAAACAATAGTCGTTTTTCTGCACATTCCATTACATCCTTTCATATTTGTTTACACACACATGCACAACCACATTCGTACGTCGGAATTATTCAAATGTCGACGCCGAGCACAAAAAATGTTTTTCCCCGCGGCACGCACCGGCGGAATGGAATTGGTTGTTTTTCCTTGTTCCAATTGACTCTCTCTCTCGCATAGGTGTAAATATACATGACACGACACTTTTTACGAGCCGGGCTCAACTGCTCTGGCAGACGACGGCGCTTTTCTTATTTCCCACTTGGATATGCTTGAATAAATTTGAAATTCCGCCGTGCACTTGTGCACGCCCCGGGCGGCCGCTCTCCTCCGGCCGACATCGGATCTGGCGCTTCGCTTTCTTCTTCTTTACGCCGACAATTTGATCAAAGGATTGACGCTAGGGTTGGTTGCTCAGCATGAAAACCCTCGAAATATTTTCAATGGAATATGGAATAGACGCTTGCAGCACAGCAATTTCTTCTATTTTTCTACATGGTAGCATTAGAATAATAGCAATATACTTTCTTTAAAACTATATAATACCGCAGTCTTCATTTAGACTCGTCTTAATTAAATTAAATAAATTTAAACTCCCAAGCAAAAATAATTATCTGACATTTCAACTATAGCACTAATATTCCGAAGCAAAGGGCTTAAGTAACAAAAACAAACTCTTCGTGTATTTACCCCTGATACGACCGCTTTATAAATGCTTAGTAAATATGCATTGAAATAATATGAAACTAGCTTCCAACCTTTTGTTGAAATGTACCTTTGTTTATCAATATATTAAATTTTTTAAATATTTAAAATAAAAATCAGTGGTTAATTTTAATTTTTAATCTGTTATAAAAAAATATTGCGCTTAGTATAGAGTAGGGTATTATAAATTATTTTTATTACTATGTTTTATTTAAGCCGTAATTGCATATGTTAATACTGATCTAATAAATATTTTATCTGTTAAAACGTCAGAATAGCGTAGTCAAGACTAGGCCACGGGTTCGAGCCCCTACAACAAACTCAAATTTTTATTTATAAAAATGCGGCCCCAGCTGCAAAGTGACAACTAATAATTGTAAATTATTATACACATGATAATTATTTATATTACTGATTCAATAGTCACCAGTTAGTACTGATTTATCCCCTTTGAAACGTATTAGGCTTACGCTTTTCTAAGTAAAAGGAAGATGGGGGGGGAGGGAATATAAGTATTGAAACGAGAAATTATTTATTACTATTTGTAATAAATTATTATTGAATTATAGTTAATAATATAATAGAATAACGAACAAAATAATGATAAAACATTTATTTTAACATACTTGTACATAATTACTAGATTATAAAGTAATATTTTTTTGTTGACTAGCAGTTGTGCAAAGAATAAAATATTTGCTTGTCGCAATTCATAGTTAAATCATGTTTTTAGAGTACTAAACATAAATGCTTTGAATTTAGCGTAGTAAAACCAATAATTTTTTTAATTGTGACAGTTTTACACCATGTATATTGACAAGTGGAAATTAGACACATATTGGACCAATACAATATTAGTTTATTAAAATTTATAAGTGGTTAAATGTTGTTATAAATGATATGAGAGATCGGCGGACGAGGCTCTGCCGGTCGTCGTGCTCCCGTCGTAGTCACCAGAGGGAAATAAAGTGTTACTTTTGTCGCCGCCACGTCAGAATGTATCAATTGGCTTCCACAACTATGCAAAAACATTTTTATAAATTTAATTAACAAAAAAAAAACATTTTTTGTAAAGTAAGAAAACATATTTTTGCACTATTCTGGAAAATTTTCAAAAAGAAACACTAGTTTTATAGGTGAAATTCTGTTCTTATAAATTATTAACAGTGTTCTGAAATTTTTTTTACGAGTTGATATATGTATGATTGAGTTTTTATTATTGTAAAAATAATGAGTTTCTTTTTGGCAATATCCTGTTTAATATTATTCATTATACACATAAAAAATAAAAATAAAAACAGTTAACAAATATTCACATATTTTATTCAGTACTGTATATTTAACGCAAATGTAAGGTTTAAATTCGACTTACCCTATCTTTTTCCTAGATTTTTGTTCAAACATAGCTACTACAATCTAGTTGAAGCAGTAGTTAAAAAACTTATTACATTATAAGAATTTTCACACAATTCCAGGAGCATCCACTAATTCCAACTATCCTTCCCGACGACCTAGCAGCGCAAAATGAACCCAAAGTCATTTAAGCCCGGCGATGTTTTATTGTCGCGTCTCTCCAGTGGCGGTGTACGTGAAAAAGCTTCATTTTTTAATTCTAAATTACGAGCACCTGCCTGTGCCGCCGCCGCCGCCGTAAAAGATTACCGTCTGCATTTTTTAAAAAGGCGAAAGAAGAAAGTCTGGCGATGGTGACTTTTTTTTGTATGTGTGTGCGCGAGGGGAACCCGCCTGAGTCTCAAGTGGCGGCGCACTTGTTATTAGCCCCTTTTCATCCGGCCTCGTCACTCTCGCTTTTTACCGGAACAAAAGGGTTGTGAAGCCTGGACGTCTGGGAGTACCTTTATCTTCAATCTGAGCACAACTTTGTGGCCGCGCCGCCCTGCCTCTCCTCTTCTTCTTCTTCTTCTTCATAATGCGGAAACGAATCCATTATGCAAATCCCATTTATTTAATTTGGTACCCTAAAATATTTTTTCTTTTCTTTTATTTTTACCTTTTTCATGCTTCTCTTAGCTCGTTTTTGGCCCCCGAAGGTTCTAATTAAATATATAAAAAAAATTATAAATATGCAAATTGGAAATATTCATATTTTTTCAGTATTATGCTATTAACGATAAGAATCATAGTATTTTTTTTTATATAAATGTAAAACATTAAAATTTAATTTAATAAAAAAATAATAAAATGAATAATAAAATATGCTTTACATCAAAAAATTACGTATAAGTTAAGTATAATTTTAACACTCCGATTTTATATACCTACCTATAATTATATTACATATATAATAATTTAATTATATATGTTTTTTCCACTTTTACGTATTTCATATCACTAATTTTAATCGATATGTATAAATTGCTAATCATAATATTTTTTTTTGTTTAATGCGATGAGTGAAAGTAGCTCATTATTAAATAATTTTCCATACCTAATATGTTCGACATAGCTCGATTTTAATTATTCATCACGATCATCATTTATTGGTGGAATTATGAATATGTAATGATCTATTGAAATTAAAACTGTTTAATAAATATTAATTGTAGTCCATAAGGGATTCGAACCTAGGTATTTTAGATCGATAGTGATCGACTTACAGCACTGGTTATATATTGTAATTATAAAATATAAAAGTAAAAAATGAGTATATGTACATTAATAAATAGTAACATTTTATAGATTTTTTCTGTTGTTTTTAAAAGCAAATTTACATCAATGAAATATTTATATTAAGGCATTTTTCATTATTGCTTTCAAATTAGCTTTTTACTTATGAATCGCATGAAAATATTTGACATACAAAAAAATAAATAATTCTTAATGAATTAAAGAACTTACTTTTAAATGTTTATTATTTTAATAATTTAAAATAATATTTCTCTCAAAATGTTGAAGGATTTTACGCGAAATATTCCGATATCCCCTTCTTTACATAAGCCTTTCTAATATTCTAAATGTATCTGTTGAATCAAACTAGTTTAATTTTTTGACCAGCTAATAAATAGTTTGAGTAGGATTTACCTTCATGTCTGCAGGATTATTCTTGATATCGTAATTTCCCGGTCAAAATTGTTTTAATCATTTTTCCCATTTATTGATATTTATTGAATTACGATGTTTTTATTGGTCGTAGTTGCTTATTATCTTTTACAAATTTATATTACATATATTTTCGTACAACGCGTTCATTTTGTAAAAATGAACGTGTTCAACATTTTTTTTTTTAATTTTGTTTTTATTTTAAACGTGCACTTACACATATATAATAAAATACTTACTCAAGTTATAACGCCCAAAACACGACTGACTGTTAAACCTTAAATTAAAAAAAATTGAAATTACCTAATAGTAACATTTTATGTACAGTCGTTAAAATTATATATTTTCACTTTATCGTTTGCTATGTTATACATTTTTATCACAAATTATATTTTATATCAATTTATAAATTATAGGTTTATATCTTTCATTGTGCACAATAAATCAAATTTTATATACGATATACCTTTTGATAATAATATAACGTTAAAAATAAGAATAACCTAAATAATTTACATAGAATATATAAGACTAAAAGATAAACGTCAATAATGTAACGTTTAACCTCCGTTATTGTTATATAACACGCCCAAAAAAAAACGCAAAGGGCAAAGGGACCGAGTTTAATCTTCATATTAATTACGAGACTAACTTCAGGGTCCCTAACATTCATTAAACGCTAAAAGTCGTTTTTCACGAAACGCGCTTTAATATTATTCTTCAACAGAGAGGAAAAAAATCGCTGTAATACATGTCTATATATTTTTAAATATTTTATACGCGTAAGCCGCACTGCGCGTCGCAGATAAAGGATTATATAATTTTACGAATTACTAATAGCAATAATCCGGTGACAAAGTAAGTAAACGTAAAAATGCGCGTGTCTTATCGAGAACCTAAGAAAAAATGCTTATAAAATGCTCATATGAAACTCCAGACTGGCTTTTTTCATTAGTGGGATTATAAAGTAAAACTTGAGCTATAGGATTAGTTACTTAATATATTTTTTTATTCTAACATTCCCTGAAAGAGCTCGAGGCACTCCCTAATAAGACTGACTGATGACTGCCGATTTGCTACTTTTCTATGTTGTCAGCAAAGCTCATTGCTTCAGGTGATTATCCATGAAGATGGATTACGATCTTAGCGAAGTTATATTTAAGTAAAAAATATGTGCGTATTATTAATGATTCTCAAATATTTTGAACAATGTTTTTTTACGGGCTGTCGGTCTACGTAGCGTGCTGAATAATAATCCACGGAAAATCAATTAAACATGACAGGTAAGGGGGTTGTTCAAAAAGGCATGATTTATAATTCACATTAGTCTAACAAGTATTTCGTTTACTAGAAAATCAATATGTGAGTTGTCCTAATTTTGAATGCAGTCTAAAACATGTTGTGATTTTAAATAATGGAATAATGCATAAATCGGTCCAAAAGTATCCTAACAGAATAATTTAAATGAACTTTTTACAGCTAGAATCAGGGCTTTTTTTTTGCATAAAATTGTTGTTACATTTGCGTGACTTTATATTTACGTTACTATAATAAAATACAGTTAAATATAATGGTTTTAATACCTAATATTTTTTGCTACTTGAAATTCATAATTTTAATGTAGAGCTTTTTAATAATTTATCAAAATAAATTGATAAAATAATATCGACTATATTTAATAGGAAATGTGTCATTGAAAAAAGCTTGCTGTATAGTTTTTTTATATTAGGTTTATATGGATGTTACATTTTATTTTTTAAAATACGTAAAAAAGGTACTTCATATATATGTATATCAAAACTTTTCATTTTATCACATCTCTATCGCACTTTGCCGGATACTTTTTTAGTTCAATAAATTCGAATCGAAATTCACAATAAAGTTTAAAACTCTCAACTTTTCACAGCTTGCGCCATTTTCTCTTGCACTTAATCATTTTGATATATTTTCGTTGCCTATTTTATTTTCGTAAAAATCGACTACCATGACGGATTCGACCGCATTCGATTCCCTATCCGCAATTTAGCATTAGGTTTCAAAAGCCGCGCGCGGTTTGGCTTCTTTATCATACTTCGAATAAAAGTTTTTTGAGAAAGCTCCGGATCCCTGTGGGAACTTTGACAATGTGGGCGCAAAGCTCAAAAGCTCGAAAAGACGACGCCAGTGACGAAATCGAGCGAAGCGAAATGGTGACATTGCAAAAGGGAGTGTCGACTTGATTTAATCCACCCATTAACCCTAATAATTTCAAACGCAACTAAGCAATTACTTGAATTGGTCAAATTAAATTGTTTTATGGAATACAAAGCTTACAATAGTATACTTATTGAATATGTTTATTATTGGGTTGAATTCTTAAATTTATTTCTGTTAATCAGATCCAAACATATTTATTTTATTATATGCCTGTCGATACTTTTCTAAAATTTTTAATGTCTTAATTTAACACCTTTCTTTAGCATGAACGTCACTTTCTTCTGCTTTAAATTTACGTCATAAACAGAAACATGTTGGTGACAAATTTTATCAACATTTTCACATTTTATATAAAGATAATCACGGAATGAATTGTCATGTCTTTTAAATATGCAATGCAAGCACAATGTTGTTAAGACTGGCAATGATTGAAAAATCGCTTCCATGTTTAATTTTCAAAACATTCTTCGCATGAAGCTTGTTGAGAATCGCCTGTTCGTATTATAAAACCCACCAGAGAGACAAACAAAACGTTTGTACTCCCCTAACGAAGATCAATTCTATTAATACTTAACGAAGTCTACATCGTCGGCATCCCTAATGTACCGCCTCCGAGATTGAATCAATCTTTTACTTTTTTATTTCCTACCCTCTCGCTTTCTCTCTTACCAATTTACCTTGAGTGACCTCAAGTATATCGGTTATATTGAATGTCTTTTACGAGATCAACAACACAATTATTTTTATTATTCATGTTTTTGTACGCGTGGACAATTTTAATTTAAGGACACGTGCGACACTGTCCATCCCATTCACCCTAAAGAGCCAGATCCGTGGCCAAGTACAAGGATACATCCATGGTAGATAGAACACGTGCAAGCTCGCCGACACTAGAGACACCCTTATAAAATTGCGCGACTTTTACGAACCATTTCGGACCGGTAAAACCGCATTCAAATAAAAAAGGGCGTTACAGCAACACTTTCAGTCTTTTATTGTGTTCTTTAAGAGGGGCGCTTCGAGGGTCAATCTCGCACTCGTGGTCAAAGATCTGGCACAAAGATATAATAAAGACATTCTCCTGAGGGTGTGTGTATATACATACATGAAAAATTTATTTCAGAAAATAGTACCTTAAATAATAATCGCAGAAAATGTATACGCTCGTGCATTTTAGTGACTAATAGTGCAAAAAGTATCGCGTGTATTTCTCGAATTGCATTGTAAGCTTTTTCCGACAATATTAAAGCCGATTGTTATTTTAAATATTCTTTTGAAGTCCCCTCGTCGGCTCGTTAATAAAACTCATTTCGTTTGAGCGAATGCATGATCGTCCCTTAGTTTCGAAAGTTTTTTGTTTAAATACAGTGTGACAAAAATCAAGAAGAAAGAAATTAAACATGTCACTCCACTAAATAACCCTTTAAACGCCAGCGACTTTTTAATGAGTCACCGGTTATTTCTCTTCACGCTCAATATCTCTTTCTAAAAATAAATATAAAATGCTTAGTTTACTGAAAAATGAAACTAACAATCTTTAATATATTTTTTTTTTTAAATAATTCGTTACTTGTTTAAAAAATATATTTGTTTATAAAAATAATTCACAAGTGACACACCGGTGAGTCGCTTAAGCAATGCTTGCGACATTTTATGTGAAATATTTTAATTAGGCATTAAAAATTAATAAAAATATCTACTTATGATATTTACCTGATAATTGGTCGTGTTTTCTTTGCTGCTCAGTGTTGCCATATAGTGAATTTCCAGTCCAGGTCAAAAGCAATAAAATCGTGCCGATTATCAAGCGTTTATATTAAATTTTTATAAAAATCGAAAAAAGCGCATTTAAACCGAATTTTGACCAATTAAGAGAGCGCAAAAAACAATTATCATTTCTCAGAAGTCAAAAATCCACGTCAAAAGCAATAAAATCGTGCCGTCGCCGTCGCAGTGGTTCCCACTGCGACGTCGCCGACACGATTTTATTGCTTTTGACGTGAATTTTTGACTTCTGAGAAATGATAATTGTTTTTGCAATTTCTTATTGACCAAAATACGGTTTGAATATACTTTAATCAGCCCTTTTATATTAAAGATTCATATTGATATCGGTAAGGATAGCATAGTGAATGTGTCTACAGCTGATGCTGAAAGTTCTGTAAGCTTGTTAAAATGCATAACACTAATGTGAGAAATGAAATTTTCCAAAATATACTAAATGCCCTTTCTGCACTATTAATCTACAAAATAAATATAAAATAAATAAAATTAAAATTAAAGTAAAAAAGTAATTTTAGGGGTGAAATATTTATACAAATAAATTTGTGTTAATAACAATATTTTAATAACTTTTAAATAATAATAAAATAACTTTCAGGCAATTCTTATCATATATATGTATGTATACATATTTTTTGTTAAATTATATTAATTGATTTTTATATTTTATTGGTTAAGGCCTTACCTTTTTTTAAGGTCACGAGCCACTTCTGGAAATTTACATATCATATATGTTTGAATAGGGAAAAGGAAAAACATAATTCATTGCGAGTACGAATAGGGTAGTAGTTTCCAAACGTTGAGTTCTGTGGAAAACTCTTTTCACTGAGACCTGCACATCTATATTTGTAATTTTCACCTAATCTTGCTTTCAAAGATTATCACGTTCATTTTTTGAACAAGAGATTTTGAGACTGTGAAAAAGCCACATGTCCTTTTTTAAAGGTACCTAATGCAATGTGGCTTAAACTGATACAGTCAAGTGCTACTTTTGCTAAAAATAATGTTCAAGTATTATAATCTTCTCACCCTTGTATTATACGAAAAGTTGATGTATAGGATTATTAAATAGCATTTTCATGCGACACTCTGTATCTTTCCCAGAAGTTGATATCGAAACACGCGTAAGGGGCCTTAACGAGAGGATTTGCATAAAACAAAGAGTCGGATGTAAAAGCGATTGAAATTTTCGTCGTGTTGACTCGCCTCTCGTTACAAGCCGTGTGGATTTTCGCGGGCGTATACCCAGGTATTGACCTTTGTCCCTCGTAAGCTCCCGACCGCCGGCCGAGACTGTGGGGTGGCCCCGGCTGATACAAGGTTTAGCTCTAAGCCCTAAACAGCATACACTTTTACACCAAAAAGCCAACGAGATAAGGATATTTGGGGACGCTTGCTTTCGGATTTATGACGTGGATCGTCACTCTTAGATGCAGAGCTTAAAAGCGAGAGAGCTTAGCGTTTTTACTACTCTGAAACTAATATAGATCTATTCACTGCCACCAAGCAGACCTTCCATTAGGTTTTATTTGGTAAGATGCAGTTGTATATATTGCATAATGTATTACCACAAAGATCTTTAAAAAAAAATTTGATAATTACAATTTTTTTATAATTCTTCTACAGTTTTTTGCTTATCATTAGAAACGATGAACCCACAAAAGCTGTTTAAATTTTATTTTTAGAAGCATATTTGTATCAGGTACTTATTAAATTCAGATCCAAAGAATGCTGTCAGCTATTATATATTATAAGTTGAAGATATTAATCTACATTTTACATGCATTTAAAAATGTTCGCATGCGAAACCTCTCAACTTAAAATTCCCAAATACGTGGGCCGAACAAGACAAGTCTGGACAGCGAAAAAAGAAGCGTGCGCTTTGACATTATTCCAAGCAGTGCCGTATCTTTATTGTGCACACGTCGCGGGCTCAGTTTTCAGTAGGCGTCTCGCATGACATTAAGATATATAAATGACGTGTATCTCTTAAGGAGCACGTGAAAGGAGGTATATAGAAAGAGGAGGAGGTGGTGGTGGAGGAGGCTTTAAATTATAACAAGGCAATGTCATCCGAGACCGAGGGGTATCATGATAAAACATGACAAAATAGTCAGACAAACGAATAAATCAGGCGACACACGGCTAAGCGTTTCGGTCGAAAGGGTGGAAAAAATGTACACGTATAATATATTTGTATAACTGAGTAACCGAACAACGCAGGGGTTATAAATCATGCATGTCGTTCGCTTTATTATGCTGTTTCGCAACCGGCACAATGCTGAAAGAATCGCTGAAATTCTAATACAAATGTTAATGCGATTTTATGTATGCGTAAAGCGATTCATTGGGCAAAAAATAAGTAAAAATACTTCGACAAGCATTTGTATGGTTGTATGATTCTTCAATAATATATTTTTATCTTGATTTTTTTTGCTACTACACGCTAGGGCCGTTTTCACGCAGCTTTCACTCATAATCTACTGAGTACCAAATTCATATCCGACAGATTGAATTTATTAGCAGAGATTTTTGTGTATATGAACCAAATCTTAAAAAATGAAAATGCTGCAATTCTTTTATTAAAACATATGAAACGTTTAAAATTATTACCACTCTATAGCATCCATAAAATGGCGAAAATTAAATGTTAACTTTTCAACGTCGCCAAGGCTGTCATAAGCTACTTGTGCCTTTGTAATTTTAATAACAATGGCTGACATTACGGTCGTATATTACACCATGGCACATAAAGAGTTAAGTCCTTAGTTTTGAATAACTAATATAACTACTCTTCATGATATTTATTTACAAATTCAGTATGCAATATGACGCACAATGCCTTCCGAAAAGCGATACTTCTCAAATCATTTATTTGCCCTTATTTCCACGAAACGGTGCGCAGAGCGCCTTAATAATCCGATTCCGTACATTTCCAACGTTTTAATTTATAATTATTTAATAGGATTCGCCGTCCAATAGCTTTAAATGTATATTCACGCCTGGCAGTAATGCGATACCTCAAATGCCCTCATACATACAAACACAATCACGCATCTTGCGAATAATTTCAAAACCCTCGTCTTTGGCATCGACAAATCATGCAGAATAACGCAATTAATCAAGATTGCCTTGAAGTTACCCATTCTGATGGTTGTTAGTTTATTTAATGCAAACTGTTGCTGAACCACCGTAAACCATCTACAACAACCTAATATTCATCTCTACGAAGCGGTTTATGCACACCACACATTTCGTGGATAGTTTCAAAGTTTGATAGAGCCGAATGAGGTTGGATGCATCGTCCGTTCAATTTTGAAATGTTTCCAGATTAATCTCGAGTGAATTAACCACTTGGTTTAGTACTTACATACAGTTGCTAACGTAAATCAGTTTTGATTGGTATGAACAGTAGTATACAATAAGTTGTAAAACAATTGTTAAATAAATGACTAAGTAATATTTTTAAATTATTGGCTACTGATCATTGTAAAATGGTGTTATGATTTTGAAATCAACATATATTGAATTGGAATTTCATTCTGTATGTATAATACATTTTTTTATTTAAGTGTTACAAATATTATGAGTGTATCAATCACTTGGCAAACTTCCATTCGTATATAAAAAAATGTTTATTATAATGATTGCTTGTACTTTAAATCAATTTAGTTTGTATGTGTCATATAAATAAATAGCTAATACTAAAATGCTTCGAAATCCATCGAGTGTGTAAAACGTATGAAATAAGTAACGAGTTTTATAAAGTGAATGAGTCATGAATCGATATAACTGGATATTTAATCCAAACGTTCAATATTTTGCTTTGTAATACTGAGCATTTCCATATAATGTATAAATACAAATAACATTTTATTTTTAACAAAAATAAACATTAGTGTTAAAAATAAAATGTTATTTGTATTTATAGATTATATGGAAATGCTCAGCATTAAATTATTAAAAGAAGTAGTAATTTTTATGGTTAATTTAGGTATTATAATATTTTAGTTGTGTATTAAAAAATATTAGTGTTGATACATATATTATATCGTAAATATTTTTTGCCTTACTTATAAAATAAAAATTACCAAACAACATAATAATCCCCAGGATTACGACATATGCAAAGGCATTTTATTATAAAGTCCAGACGGGAAAATATTGTTAATTTTAATGTTAAATTGTGTTATATTAATGGTTTTTATATTTTTTAAATATAAAATACGTAAATAAATATTTTTACGCGATCGAATAATTAATCTTCTAGGATTGCTACATATGCCAATTATTTTAATAAAAATATTTGTTTTGGTATGGTGAAATCTTTTATTTTTTTTAATATTGCCAATTTTCTTAATATTATTTATTTATGCATATATGTGTTATCTGCTTAATTAAAAATGACAAAGCTAGATTTGAATTAATCATCGTATATTTTTTGTTATAATAATTAAATTACGTACGATGAAAAAATAATAAATCACTGAAAACCATCGTAAATTTTAACAAATAAATCTTTCTCATAATTTATCAAAACATATACAATATAATAAACGTGAACTTTTTATTATAAATCGGTTTATCTAATATTTGTGGCAAATTGCAATTTTTTAAACAGTTATTAAATCACTAAATGTTTTTTTATACACTCAGAGAGTAAAATATAGCTGTCAACCCAAAGCTTAAACAAATTCCTGAATCTATCAATACACAAGCTGCTATGTACAATATATACAAATACAGCATTCTATTATGCATTTTTGTCCCACCACAGTTGTCCCGCCCGCGTGATGCATGTCCGGCATAATGGTTATTTATTGGTGCGTACACCATGCCCGATTATCGTATATCACAGTCGTGACCGTTTTGCATCTGACCGGAACAAACATATGACGATTGATTCGGTGGCCGAGCCCTTTTGACCTTTATGGAGGGAATTATTGTTATTTGGAACCGATAGCAAAAAATATGCTGGTCGATATATCGACCAATTCGCATTTAAGCTGATAATGTGTATTAAAGGACTTGTAAGTTTATTATACATATATGTATGTATTAAAAATAGATTGTTTATATAAAATGATCACCATTACCATCAGATAAACAGACAAAGACTGGTTATATTTTAGTGGTGGTTGCGATCTTTTAAGTTAAAACAACCTAATTTGAATTTGCTACATTTTTTGTAAATTGTTTCAACTTATTTCTGGTTTTTTAAAAATATTTATTGAAATGATGTACATTAAAAAGCAATTCCATATGGGATTCGAACCTAGGTCTTTTAAGTATTAATTCCCGACTGATACAAATGGTCTATCATACTAATAAAATCAATATTTTATAATTGTTTTTAAGTACAATATTTTAATTTTTTTAAAAATACATTTTAATCAATGTTGGAATGGCGCAATCTATAACGTCTCAGACAGATCTTTGAGTTAAAGTTTCGAGCCCCGGTGGTAGCAGATCTGATTTTTTTCAGGTGCAATGTGACATATATGGATTATTAAATATTTCACACATAATAATATGCTAATTAAATTTTTAATGCGATTAATTGACGCAGCGGTAAACTGCTAGCGATTAATGGCTGGCGGTAAATTGCTGGTGATGAAGTACGGGCAATAAATTTTCCTAGACTCATTTATTATGTCTTATTAACTTACTTATTTGGTACAGATTTACCACGTTAAAAGGTCAGATTACAACGGAAAAATAAAAAGGTTCATCTTTAAAAGATATGTATATTCAGTTGGTACCATAAAATGAAAGGCATAGTTTAATAATAAAAAATATAAGCTTGCATCACAAAATTAACTATCTAAAAAGTTACCGACGCATCACAAAAAGACTTGGGTTTAATTTGTTTGCGTTGAGAATACATCGTGTTACTCCCAATTCAAAATCAGTTAACTGAGTCAAATTAGGGCACGCAAAGGATCTGATATATATGTGACCTTAAGTTTTAACTGGTTTATATTATATGTATTATAATAGTATTTTGTAATTATATTTGCCCATTTAAGTGTAATATAACGAAAAATACTGTATTTTTAAATATTAGGACCTTAAACTGTTTCGGATGAAAATGGTTACTTTTTATTGCCCTTTAAATTTCCGGGGCAGCTTTATACATAGGCAGTGATTTGTTCAAAGCTAAATTTGGACACTTCCAATTGCCTATATTTTACATGAACAGCACCATTAGTGTGTATACCATTGCGCCCTCAGGTGGACACTCCGGACAGCGTCTTGCAGAGTGGCTTGTCCAACTTCCAAGCGCCCAGGGACACTGCCCTTCGCTCGATGGTCGACCCCAGAGACTACGACAGGCTGAGGTATCTGCAGATGAACGGTGGAGCGCCCAACACCTTCGAAGAGACCATCCACCGGGTGAGACAGGGACTACCCTAAAAGCACGCTTAAAGGGACATATAATGAATGAATGCCTATATATTCAATACGACACAAAGAAAGTGTATCTCAATCAATAATCCATGGAAGCCTTAAGATCTACAAAAATATAGTTAGCCTTAATTAATCTATATTAATAAAATATCAATAATATTGACTAATAAGATTTTTCTATTAATTGATAAGTTATAAAATAAGAACTAGCTTAGTTTTATGATTTTGTTATATTTTTTAAATTTAACAAAATCATAAAAAAATATTGCTATATTTTTGGGGCTCCATGGAAATAAGAACTTGAGAAACACCGCAATACGTATACTCAAAGAAATACTTCATCTACAGATTGAACACAGCTGCTTTTTTATATATCTTCGATTTTATTTTATTTTGTGCGCATAAGTGTTTATGGTATTATATCAGCATGTGATTTACATACATATTTAAAAAAAATATATGTTAAAGGGACCGAAAATTTATCAAAATATTTTACATTTAACTTGAAGTTGTCTTAGATAAGTCTAATAAATTTGATTATGATCTTTTGACTAAATATTATAATATTTTAATTTATAATAACAGTTTATTTTGATCCCCTTAATTTATATAAATATAATAGTATGTACTGAGCTTAATCATTGTCTTTTATAAAATATACATATGTACAACAAACATTTGCAATATTAAAAATAATAAATATTTTTAATTGCACGTGTTTGATTTACAGGCGAAATTGTCAAAAATGCACTGTGCGCTATACAGCTAATAGTTAATAATTCGTTACTTGAATATTTACGCTTTTTACGCAATCGTTTATTTGAAGCTTTGTCAGCATTTTACAATTAATATTATAATGTTTAAGTCTACGGAAATATTTTTAAGTAAATATGTTAAGATAAAATTTAATAGGTTACACAAACATAATCAAATATTGTCAAACATAAACAAGCTAGTTTAAATTTTGTAAATAATTTGGAATTTAGAAAAAAAATTAAATAAAATTAATTTAAGACGCTTGCTTTTGAATGCACGACTGTGATTTTGTATACGAATTGCATGTTTTTTTGGTACTTGAAAAGTATACGAAATGTTGGATAATGGTTATTATGTGGTTTTCGAAATTGTTGTATTGTTTACAAATGTCTTAATTAAGTATTTAGATAAACAATAAAAAATAATTAGGAATATTTACATAAAAATAATAACTGCATGTTTCTAAATTGTATTCTTCAATTTAAAAAAAATGTTACATCTAAAGTGGTTCGGATTTTTGTACAGGATTAATAATTCACCATGTGCATGCTATTTTATATTAATATATCAATACATTTGCATACTTTTTACTCGTATTAAATAAATATTTCTCAACACGAAAAATGTTTCATTTAATATTTCACAATCTTGTCTGTCGATCTGTCTTTTTCGTCGGTTCTCTTCGTTTCGCTATATGTATATAAATATGAATCAATTATAAAACTATTTATAAAAAAAATTGTCATCTACTTTTAGATATCTCTTTTAACACAAAAAACTACGATGTGTTCAGAACGAAACAACATCAAACTTTCACGTGGTATAATAAAAATCATTTTATGAACGAACTGGGACACATTTTGTAATTTCATACACGGTGTAAAAAAGTGCGTTTGGGACTTCTAAACTAGATGGAATAAAATATATTATTGCAAGATAAATAATAAATATTGCTATAGCTTAAAAATCAAAAAAATATAACATCTTTTTCAATATTTTTAGCTAAGCTATGAGCTTTAAAATTACATATCTTTTTATACTATTTAATTTAAAATAATTATCTTCAATAAAAATAAAAATGTTTATTTCTACATAATATATAAAGAGGCTAAAGAAATATAAGTAATATATTAAAATACGTATATATTATAAGCTTTAAATTAAAATATGTATAAATAAAGCTTTATTAAAGTATTTTTTGGTCTATAAAATAAATATCATATGATTAAAATAATACAATTTAAAAATTCCCATAATGTAAAAATCAATTTCATAGAATATTATAATAATTTACAATTTAGTTTTTATTAAATATTGAAAATCATTAAATGTGGGTAACTAAAATATAAACAAAATTTTATATTTTTTAAAGGGTATACATGTTAATCGAGTTATAAAACCACCCCTTAAATATACTTGTATATACCATCCAACGAATCCACGAAAAAATCATCCAATCTGATTTTCGTCTCAAATTTTGATGCAAAACGGAGAGAATTTCAATCGAAACCCTCTTCACGTTTTCTTCAAAAAAACAAAAAAAACACACCAGGGAAGCTTTTTTGTCGTGGCGCAGCTTACAGAGAGAAAGAGAGATACTTTGGCTTTTTCGGATTATATCTCTACGCAGGACAGATTTATGGGATAATCATCTGTTTTCCGCTCAACGCTTTACGACCGTAATTTTTAAAGCTAAATATTTATGACTTGGGTTGAAAAAAAATACGTTTGATATTTTCGAGAGACCTGGCGGATAATTGAATTTTCGCTTTTGGCCCTTCGACCTGCTTCTTGTTTCGTCGATGTTTTATATAATATGCAGACTGTCTCATATAAATACATACGCATACATTTTAGTTTTTATATATATGCACATGTATACATTTTTATGGGAAAGTCTGTAATTGATCATATTTAATTTGGGCGCTCTCCTCCTTTGTCTTGTTTTTTTTTATTTAATCTATATGTGTATTCTCCCTTTTATTTCATTTTTGCATGACAAGCATGGTTCTTTACATATTTTTTGTTGTTGTTGGTACTATGGAATGTAACGTCAATTTTCTCACTCAAACAATATTAACAAAATGAAATTGTATTTATACCACATGAATGTAACGCACACAAAGGGTATTCGTACTTCATTTATATAAAAAAGATTTATACGCATTTATAACAAGTATTTTTGGTTAAGAGAAAATAATGTGGCTTTTGGGCAGTGTAATTAATTCGTGGATTTGCATGTCAAATATTTTAACATAATCAATATTTGACCCGCGGTCTAATTTGCATTAATTGTGATTTGTTTCAGTTAAAAGTTCAAGAGGCAATGAAGAAAAAAGAGAAATTTCATAGGGAACACGAAGAGGTACGGATATTCTGCAATTTTTTGCATGATACCTTATATTTGATTTATGATCAATATATATTTTTTTGTTAAATATAAATAGCTATATGAATATTTTTATAAAAATGTGAACCCCTTTATTGATATTTTGGTCCTTTTTCTAGATGTACAATTGCTTATCACAATCTATAAAAATATCTAAATAAATTGTAAACATTATATTTTTCTTATAATTAAGGCAATTATGGTTTCGATAGTTTTCACTTTACATAAAATACATACTGTCGATGCTTTCGCTAAATTCAGATTTTCCCAGGGCGTACTATATTAACTTATATGATAATAATTATACTTTGGGAAATAGGAATATTTTGTATAAATAGAGAGCTAGGTAAAAAAGCAATATGCAAACAGCTAGTAAATGTGTGAGTTACTTGTTTACACTAAAAATTATAAGCTTTTGCAAATTCTATATACAGAGGCTGTTTAGAATCAGCGGAGTATAATTTGAGGATTTGGATACTACTTATATTACTGCTACATATTCAAAGATTCGACGCTTTGCTTAAAATGACCTCTAAATTGACCATGGAACAACTACAGATGAAAATATTTATAATAAAGTTGTACAGTCAAGGCCTAGTTGTGAAAAAATATGGGGCTTGTGAAAATGCACGTTATTTAAAGCTTCTAAATATTCATTGTATTATTGACTAACATATCCTTTGAGGGATCTATCTCAATCCAACAATTTGCGATAAATGCTAAAATGTATATATAGATTAAAATGGATATGCAAATAAATGCTAAAATTTTAGAGAAAAATATAAAATATATTTTTTAGCTCATTTTAATTTTGCTGTCTAGCTGACGAGTCAAATATTTCCAATCCAGTCCTTCACAAAAAAGTTTGCCGACCCCTGCTCTTATGACTCAAAAACCTGATGAATAAACCCATTGGTTTGACTGGCCCTTTGTATTCTAAAACACTTAATTATCTAGAATTGTGAATTTAGTAAGTTCGCCCTTAATATTATTAATATTAAAAATAAAATTAAAGATGACTAATTTTTTTTCGAAGCAAAATGATATCTAAATAATAATGTCAACAGTAAACCTAAACTTTTACTTATAAATTGAGCTACCTTATCTTTGCTGCAAAGAAGTGTAAGATTATAGTGCGGTATATGTTATCCCAATATTACAGCTATCAAAACATGTTTTAGTAATATTATTTAAATTATTTAGTACATCGTGGTTGTACAGAAACGTTTTTCGTGCAAAATCATAGCACAATCGGCGATAAGCATCGCCTAATAGCGACGCATGCATTCCCACGGGACGCTCGCGCGCAAAATACGAAAAGTGCGGCCCTGAAGGCGTTGCCGAGGGAAAATCCCATTAGGGTCATAAAATTTTCCAACCTTCTCTGGACTAAAAACATTCCGGCCTACACAGAAATATGCCACTCGAAAATGTACGATAATATCGAAGCGGGCAGGGCGCAATATCGCGCGCTAGGTGTCCCATTTTGGTTGCCTAATTTTCATATTTTAGTCCGAGACAGAATGCTTTATAATATGGTTGCACAAATTAACCAACAAAGACGTCGCTTCAATCTTATTACTATTTTTTAAGTTTTTTACATTTTGGAAAGAGCCAAATTTTTTTTTAAATATACCAAAAATGCTCTTTTGGATTTGGGCTGGCAACTGTAAAGATCAAACTAAAAGAATGGTCGTATAGACCATATAAATAAAATAAACTTGAAGGTTTTGAATGAATTTCATCATGTAATTTTAGAAATTGCACTCGATTCTTATCTTTGCCATTCAACAAAAAAATAATTATAAATAATATATAGCTTTAAAACAAACCAAATGACTTTCGTCCAATCTGAAAGTTTTGGCTTAAGGTGACAGATTATGTATGCTTTTAATTTTTTTACTATTCTACTCTATGAAATGGATTACATTTAACAAGGATTTAACCAGTCAGACGCCTTTCAGTATTTTTTAAGGAAGTCCTAATGTTACTTACTAATCTGTTTTACTGTATTTTCAATATCTTGACGTAAAAGCATAATTTAGACACTGATGTTGGTTTGATTGGCTTGCAAATCTAGTATAATACGAATAATAAACATAATTTTTAGTCACATTTATTTTATTTTATTTTACAACTTTACTCATATATGTACATAATGTTTTTTTTATTATACGCTCTCAACCATTTTTTTTTTCTAAACTAATTTAATAACAGCTCGTCTGAAGCTCGAAAACACTGGGAATGTCTAGATTCTAATTAATATATCATATAGTTTGGGGTATTCATAAATTGATATATCCATATTGCAAACCCTTATATTAATGTTCTATTTTATGGTAATATTGACAGAAACAGTCATAAGGCATATCCTTGTCGCACTCTTTTTAAATTAAAAAAAATGTTTAAATACGTATTAGATGCTTTCACGATTTTTTTTATTAAATAGCATAATAAGTGAAAATAAATAATAATGAAAATTTACCCTATAATTGGAGATGGTTAAAACGTACACTCTCCCCACTTTTTATACCCGAGTGTGCTCTCCAAGCGGTAATTGTTAGATACGGTATCAAATTTCCCGTTTAATATGCATTAAACTTTTTTGTATGAAATTGCCAAACTTCGTTTTGCTCCTCTCGACCGTAATCAAATTTGCGAACAAAAATTTGCGTCGACAAACAAGCATTATTTAAGTCGTAACGTGTCCCAAAACGCGTTTATGCAAATGACCCTGGCAAGCATTTTTCTTGGACAATCACCAGAAAGAGCATTGTTTGGTTAAAATAAAAATAATAACGAGTGTTTAACTCAAGCCGAAGAAACTTTTGTCTGTACCTCGTGGAAATAATGTTAACTTGGTTAACTTTTTTTATTTTTTTAAAGTGTTTTGAATGTGTTTTACTTCAGCTGTTATCATAATATAATACTGTATGATGTGAATATATAATGATTATTTTCAACAAGTAGTTATTCAACATTTAATATAGCACAGATTAAACCGTTTATATATTTTAAGATCACAATATAACCAGAAGTCTATAAATGCTTAAAAACAGATGTTATTATTAATTAGTTGAAAATGTATAAGAAGACATTCTGCATCAATCAAATTATGGAAACCAATATATAAACTCAAAGTAAAAAATTGATCTTAAAAGGCAACTATTTCTTACAGTAAAATATAATTTAGGAAAACGGTAAACAGTGACTCTTTTTCTTCTATACTATAAAAATGTTTGTCTGTCTTAATTATTAATTAGCACAGTTCTGCTGTAGAGTCTTTCATTTAAAGTATATTATTTGTGTTGGTAATTGAATTAAAATATAATATAGATTAATTAAGGAGCATTCCTAAACACAATAGTTGTTATTTAAACGTACCTTTAATTATTGCTTTTAAAAACGAACAGTACTTGCACATTCAATATACAGTTGATGAAATATAATTATTTAACACGTTTAATTTATTTACTTGCCAAGGTAATAAACAAAAAAGGTAGCCATTGTTCTGTTATATTATTAAACTGTCTAAATCTAGGAATATTGCTTTCGCAATTCTCAATTTATTTCTCGATTTTCTCGAGAAATTTTGATAAATAAAAAAAACATGTAATATATAATATGTGAATATAATATTACAGTATATAATTGTATATGTTTTTATATTATTAATGAGCAGATAACTTAATGATCTTTAAAGACTTAATAAAATGATATTTTTTTAGAATGAACTTTAGTTCTTAGATCACCGATTAGAGTAGTTAAAAAATCTTGAACAATTTTCAAGTATCTGAAACAGACTTACCATTTATTATGCAGCAGTAATAAAGTTATTTTTTTAACATTTTTTTCGAGAAATTTCCGAAAAATAATTCTTGAGAAGAAACTCTTGTATTATCATAACTTTGGATCGCGTTTGCTTAAAATAATATTTAACACACATGTAATTAAGGCAACGATTCTTACACGTTGCTCACATTTGGGTTCGAGTGTTTATACACAGAATTTAACTGATACTTAGCAATTTTATTTAATTATCAACTTCTATTGACTTCACCAGACAATGTTAATACAATTTAAAAATTATGTTTCTTCTGTGGTAAATTTCATTCTGAAAACTACACTAATATTTGCTGGCAGAGTAATATTATCATATAATATATATCAACAAACGTAGTAAAGCATTCTTATTTACGATATAACTTGAAACAAAGTTTAGATAGTAAAATATAATTTTTAAATAATAATTGACAATGTAAAAACTTGATTTTATTTAATCTATACACTTATTTTTATTATTTTCAATACATATAGGATCTTCTCTATGAGCTGTATTAACTCATTATTATAGAATTTTCAATACCAAAAATATACGACCTAGCTTGACTTTTGGTATGAGAGTATTGATCAAAGTTTATTCAAACTGAATTTTGACCAAAGGGGGGCGCAAAAACAATTATCATTTTCCAGAAGTCAAAAATTCACGTCAAAAGCAATAAAATCGACGCAGTAGGAACGCTCGTTACCGAGCGTTCCCACTGAAACGGCGCCGATTTTATTGCTTTTGACGTGAATTTTTGACTTCTGAGAAGGGATACTTGTTTTTTACGCCCTCCTATTGGTCAAAGTTTGGTTTAGATATGATTCATTTGATTCTCAATTTTGTTACAAAAAATTCTAACGATTATCTCATAACATAAAATTTGTTGTGGCGTTATGAGCATATATAAATAATCATCCTAACTTACAACGGCTCAGCTATCATGCCGTTTTTTTACCGATCGTTCGACAGAAAAAGCGCAATATTCTTCTCGATGAAAAACCTAACCGTGGAAAATCGACTCGATAATGTAAACTTTTTTAAAACTTTTCCTTCCTCGCCCACGCCTTGTTATCAATGTTTGCCAAAGTTTTCTGTCGCTTCCACTCTCCGCGGCTTTCGTTTGTTTATTATTATTCTCATCCTGGATGTTTCGTTGTAATTTAGGATCAAAGGACGAGATAACACTTACGGGGCCGGGGGAAAGTTTTCCGCGAGCAGAGATGAGTAAAAAAAGCGTACGCCGAATAAAAACTCTTTACGACGGGCACTTTTTTAATATCGGTGCTCTTTTGACTGTTGCTAGCGCCTATGTGGACCGTAAAGGATATGTTTGTGCATACAAATTGTATGAATCGTTATAGATATATATTTATTTTTTCACCGAGCTCCCTGTTTCCTCTCTCGAAAGATTAAACGCCAAAGGTCTTGCGCTCTGCGGCTTCGGGAACCTTTGGCCCGTTACGACAAATCGATTTCGCTCCTTGGCCATAAAGATAAAGCGTAGAGATTCGAATCCTTAGTGGAATTACATGTCATGATCTTATGTGCGTGTATTTATTTTCGTCTTTGGAATAACGAAAAAATGACGATCGTATCGCGATAGCGCTCAATACGTGAACTGCGTGAAAAGAACTCTCGAAACAACAATTGTTCTTTATCTCAAATACAATGGCAGTTTTATAATCCATACCTATACATGAAATCCTTATTTGCCGAATAATGTACATGCTATTGTAAAATAAATACAAAGAAAATAATTTCTTATAGCTAACAGCAAATATAGGATAACTATCCTAATATATAATATGCCAATATAATAATGATTTTTTTTGTTATAAAATAAACTAATTATTATTTAATAAAATTAAAGCTTCTCTAAATTTTAGTTTCGCTTGTAAATATTTATATTTCATTTCCCTCTTTTAGTCGAGCACGTACGTAATAATTCGCTTCTAAAGCGCCTGTTTTATATAAATAAAAATATTCGCACATAACCGTCACATTTGTGCACCATCCAAAGTAATTTCGCATAAACTTGCACCGCCAGACGTAGCAGATAATAGTTTGTAATATTTCAAAGCTAAGCCAAACTGCGACCTACTTTAGTTTTCAGCGTTTATACCACTTTTATGTATACGTACATATATTCAAGACCAGGACTGGGCTAGCTGGTGTTTTGGCTCGTGAGCTGTTTTAAGGAATTTTCATTTATTTTTCCGCTGACTTGAAAAGTGGAAAGCTAGTGAACGTCGCATGCATCCAAAAGGCATTATCCTTGCATCCAATTCGGCTTTTTCTGAACTGTGTACAATTTTCTAGAAGGCATTAGAGCGACGTTATGTGCAGTTCTTTAGGTCGAGCTAAATTTAAATCATTGCTTAATAACAATAATTAAATTTATCAATATATGCTTTATCTGTGTTGATGAACCAAAACCTGCAAGACCTATGTTCGAATCCCATATGAACACTAATGTTTTTCAATCGTGTCTTGGAGATTGGAATTAATTATTGTAGGTAAATCAGAATGAAATTATATTTATTTTTACTTATATTATCAATCCATATTTTTACTTATATTATCAATCGTTATGAATATTTAAAATAAAATCGAGCTAGGCCCATTGGTAAATTGTAAGCTGTAATAATGGTTTATATTCTATAAAATTCACTGATTTCTCAACTTTGATTTCAGTCTGTGTTTTGTTAGTTATTGATTGTGTACCCCGTTAAAATGCATAAAGCTATACATGATAAAAAAACTATAGGATCAAAACACTGACGTAGTGAGAATGGCAACTGATTAAAAAATGATAAAAATAATATATAAAAGTTAATTTTAAGCACTTTCAACGCAATCTATTCTTTCTACGTCATTTATGCTCCATCAGTTAAAACTAGAAGGGAATCATACTGTTTACCATTTAATATATACAAAGGATATTTGCTGTTAATTGTTTATTATATACAAAGTTAAAAGAATATTTTTAATTCACTTTATTTTATGTGTTATATATTTTTAATAAAAAAATGTTTAATAATGAGCAATTAATTCAAGCATTTTGCACGAAACATGTAGTATAAATTTTAAGTATATTTGTTTACATGTGAAGAGAAAATTGTAGCGTTTATGTCTCCATCTCAATCTTTTAATTAATTGCAAAAACAACTTTATCATACCACGAGCCGAGAGAAAGAGAGAGGATACGATACGAAATTAAGCCGGTCACAGTTTGTGTTTTCTATAACAGTTTTCTCCGTGGCGCTTTCCGTTTTTTTTACTAGCCATTTTTCCTTTTTTCAATTTCCATTCGGCAATATTTCTTCTCTCTGATCTCTTTCGCTCTCTTCTCTCCGACTTTGTCCCACCCGCAGGGCCGTATCTTTGGGTCACATATTTTCCTGTTGAATATTTTATGTATCGCCCGGACCGGCGTATTTATTACTTATCGAGTTCCTATTTTAAAATAAATTTAAAACATATTTATTGGATTCCTTAGTAATCAACGATAACTAAATTAAGCATTTTTTTTATTTTTCTTTATAGATACTGAGAGACATTAGGCACGGTCTGCTACATCTTGGAAGGGAAGGCGTTAGAGGACCAATGGGAGGTAAGATATATCGTCTCTTCGAATATTTTATTCCAAAATAGGATATAAAAGCAAAGAATGCAATCTTTGATTAGTATTTCTGACTTTGCTTTTATACTCCACCCATGTACGTATGCTAAAAGTTCAATGAAAATACAAGAAGTAGCACATAAAGTTTTTGTCGTGCGTCGTTAAATTTTTAATCCTACGCCTCGAGTGCGAAACGTTTCTCTTTTTTGTGTCGTCGTCATCTGAAACAATGTATTTGAACCGAAATATTTTACGTTTTTTTCTTATACACACATGTATATTTTAAACGCGTATTTTGCGTGTGTGTCTGTGTACATTTGATGCTCTTGATACTCCAGACGGCTGATAAAAAGCCTTACCAATGCTCGGAACAAACGTATTTCAGTTCCAGGCGATATCCTCTTATTTATATATTTTTAATTTATTTTATATATGATAATATTAATGTTTTGTGTATTTTTTATCAATTTAATTTATGAACGTTGTATCCCCTTCCCCTAATTTTTATTATTGTCTGTATTTAAGATTGCCTTATACCGGACTATATAGGTAATTTATTTTATTTTTTATGCGTGTAATACTGTCGTTTAAAAGTTTAGTAAGAAATTGAATAAAAAAACTTATATTTATATTAGTATATAAATATAATATATTGCAGTACTACGAACTTTTTGAATGGCCTAATGTTACACGCATATACATTATGGTATACTCTTTATTATTTTACACATACGCTTGTATCATACCGCTTAATATTTTTGAACCGACCCGTCCGTCGATCGATGTTGAGCACCCCTGCTCCCGCAGTATAGGATTTTGCACGTTCGGCGGTAATCGGCTTAGCCCTCGCCGCCGTTCTAAGCCTATCGATAATATTTGGAAATTACAAACGCCAGCTTCGACGTTCGTTTATATTTATTTCGATAATAAGTCGTAAAAAACAATGCGCATCCATTATATCATAATCAAACTCGATACTCGATACTTGATACTAATGCCATACACGATCCTTTAATATAAAATACTCAATTTAACAACTTGTTACTCAAAATATACATTTTTCCTCGAATATAACATTTGTAATAAAATTCACATTTACTCAAAAATATTTTACATTATATTATAAATATGATATTTATAGAAGCGTAAAATATGCAATTTTAATATATAATTCATTAGCACTGATTCCCTTGAAAAATCATATTTTTATTACAAACTTGTATTTTATGTTAAAAGTACACTTAATCATCCCTTGATTTACGCGATGAAATATTGCGTAAATCGAGGAACATATTGAAATTTTTATTAAAATGCTCAAATAGTCACTTGTACGTTTCTTTAAATTATAAAGTAAACGAGAAAAATATTCAGCGACACACTACATGGGCAGTGAGAGAGGTTCCAGATGTAGGTCAAGTGCGTGAAGTATGAGTAAGCCACGCTACTCGTACAGAAACAAATATGTTCGATTTTGAGTATTTAAAAAAATGTTTTTTTTTTAACCTCATAAATTGAGGGATAAGTATATAATATATTATTCTAGTGACTAGTTTTAATTATAATAAATATTATTATAAAAAGGTATGCAAATTTTAAAGTATAATAAAAAGGGAGTTATTGCAAAAAATAATAACTACTAATTTATATATAAAAATATTACGTAAATGTTAATAATTAGACTTAATTATTTTTATATGTTGGTGACAAAAGACTATGTAGCAAATATAGTTAGATGGCAAAATATTATAAATTTAGCAAAACATATTCATGATAGTAAATATGTTACAGTGAAATGGCATTTGAATGAAATCGTATCACTAGTGGATATGTATTTTTACTAGTGAAAATGCTGCTCTAAAATGTCATTAGTCAAATGTGAAATGTGTGAAAAAGCAACGTATCAATATAATATTTTCAATTTAAGTATCGACAGAGTATCGAGGTATCCATCCCTATCACGAACGCATGTAATCACTTAATTGCGCCCTGTCTGCGTAATGTAATCTCAGCGTGTTTTCCAGATGACACCTACATGTACGACGAGGACGCCCGCATGATGGGTCTCGCCCCCGGGCATTGGTACGACGAACCTCCTTACGAGAGTGATCCGGAGGATTTCCTCATGGGTGGCGGCCCCGTGCCAACCGCGACCATACAAAATGGCCGCGTGTGCTTCACGCTCAATTTGCGAAACGAGCCACGCGGAGAAGGTGTGATATCGCTGAGGAGCGCTGGTGATATATCACTGCCCAGGGAGGGGTCCAGGGGTGCCACCAGGAGGGGTCTCATCCTGCCCCAGTCAGGCCCCTATCCGCCGACCATAATACCGCTCAGGCCGGCCAGGGACCGGGAGAGCGGGGATTACGCCGGATCTGACATTCAATCAGTGAGCTCTAGGTTGTCTGGCCTCTCTGTGGAGAGTCGCTCAGAGCATGCCGAGTCCGGGCACAGGGTCAACCAATCGGGATACAGGCAGATGAGCGGTTATAGGATGAGAAGGCCCGAAGACGAACTGTCTCCGCATAGTTCGGATTACGAAGATCAAGAAGAAAGTGAGCCGGACTCCCAACATGTGGCCACCATACATAACGTAAGCATGATATGTAGATACACTTTTATACTTATACTTTAATAATATTTAATACTATCTGCTCTATTATAAACATCCTAACTGTAACATACTTTCTATGTTGCTTCTGGCTCTTTGGCTTCTATGTCATATTTTTGTACTGAATCATACCATAACTAAGACTTTCTACACTTCAATAGATCCATTTATGAATGTTCATAAATAAAGATAATTTCAATCAATCCAGATTTTGACTTTGAATATATTTTAAACTAAATTTTTTTTTTTTGATTTCAAAATAATAAGTATACGGATTACACATCGACACCTGAGTAATTTTCCAAAGACTGCAACTCTAATCTTAGTATTAAAAACTCGCAGTACCTGGGAGAAAAATATAAATAAAATTTTAAATATTTATACGGAACATGATAGATGTTGAGATTATAATGCCTTTTTTTAATATGATTTTTAATTAACATAACATTGCTCACACACGTTTCGAACTTAACTCTTGGATTTTTCGTTTATTACCTTTCGCCTGAAAACTGAGTTGTAATGGGATTAAACTTTCGACTTTCTGGTAGAATACCAATATAGATAAGTTTTTTCACAGTAATAAAATTTATCTAAATTGTTTGGAACATGTTTTTAAAACATATTATTTCACCGTCAGTAACTTTTCATGACACTCTGTTTTACTTTCATATTGATGCTGTAACCTTTATCTTACATATGTTTGCAACAAAAACATACAAAAATCAATATTTTTCTAATATAAGGCGTTAAGTTTATTATTATGCAAGAAGTAAATCAAACCGAAAGTGTAGTTTTTATATTTTATTTCAATTTATCATATTATATATAGATAAATAAAAACTAAATTACATTATCTATTCACACAAGTATTTATCTTAATTAAATAACATTAAACATATATCAACTAATGGCAGTTTTTATGCACATAAATAATCCAAAAATGTTTACCCTCACTATTATTATTATTATTATTCTATTTTCTTATACTTGACAATTTAAATATTTTTTTTTCTTTTCGTATTTTTTAATACGTTATTTTATTTTGCAGTCTGCAGACGATTGCGAAGGCGTATCTAGTCTGGTAGGTCGTGTCAGGGGTCTTAGACAAGACGTTCAAAGGAAAATATCTAGATTACGTCAAGAACAACCAGTAGATCCACCCACGAGGAGGCCAAACAATGAACAAGCTTTCCCATGCTCCAACAGCTCGTTCGAAAGCCTCCCCAGTGGATCAGGAAGCAGTAAGTCTCTCTAAAACAATTAAAAAATATTTACAATGACACGACATAATATGAATACAAATCTCAGGCACTCAAGCATTAGTTCGAGCTGGTAGCAACCACTCTTCAATATCAGCCGAGGACAACAGAGAACTGAGTCCGACTGGTCATGGACCTCAGATTTTGTGTAGGGCAAGAGCGGTAGTAGACTATATTCCGAATTCATACGATAAAGATGCTCTGAAATATAAGGTTAGCGTTGAT
This sequence comes from Plectrocnemia conspersa, assembly GCF_051122295.1. NCBI lineage: Eukaryota > Metazoa > Arthropoda > Insecta > Trichoptera > Polycentropodidae > Plectrocnemia > Plectrocnemia conspersa. The sequence continues at coordinate 10,560,212 of NW_028277167.1, forward strand.
CTATCTATAATCTAGCTTAAACAATCAATGTAAATAAATTACATAAATTTGTAAATTTACAGAAGGGCGACATAATTGACGTTATAAGCATGAATGCCTCTGGGCTTTGGAGAGGTATAGCGCATAATAGGGTTGGCAATTTTAAATTTATCAATGTTGAAGTTCTGCCAGACAGGATTATGATAAACAATTCCAGCAATAAATGGCTGCATAAAAATGCCGCAATGTATGGTTTTCATAAAAGCAGACCGGCTTCTGTCGAGGAACTGCTTCATAGGATCAACATGCACGAATATGCATCAGTTTTTGTCATGAACGGCTATGAGGATTTGGAATTGTTCAAAGAGATCGAACCGTCCGACTTGGATTATTTAGGAATCATGAACGCCGATCACAGAGCAAAGATTTTGACTGCTGTACAATTGCTACACGACTTGGATTGTAAGTAAAATTATATACAAACACCTCATTTTTATCACCGTTGCCAACACTGTACATAATTTATATTATGGCAATAAAGTTATGTTTTGTTTACTTTCATTCGTCTTTCATTATTGTTTCAAACCCTTTGTGTTAATTTGAATATTTTACACTATTAATATAGTTTAATTTATGTTTAACGCAGGTAGCGAAAATGACATTCATGGATCGAGCTCAGAAGGTGACGATTCCAAGAGGGTCATCTCCAATCAAGTTGATTCTCCTTTCGGCAGGAGGCAGTTCCCGAGAGATTCCGGATGCTACGATGCTCCTCTTCACATCAAGACTTCTCCGCTCATCCATCGGTCAGATAATTCTGATCATGAGCAGAACAGCAGCGATAATGCGTCCAACAGTCCAAATAATTTAGACGCCGTGGTTCAACAGTGCAACAATGAAATACTGAAAAGAGTAGAATCTGCTCAGCAAGGTCATAAGTTGAACACAATCAAGGACGACAGGATCGAACAGTATCATCCGAATATACCAGTGCCAAACAGTATAGTGTCGGGTAGCTTAAGCAGTGATAAGTGCGTTAGGACTATGGACTCTTATGTGGTCGCCAGAGGGCAAACAGTGTCAGTGGAACCTTCCCGCACCAGATCCAACATAATTAGCAGAGCAGCCTTACGCAAAAACACCATTCCATCCCTGCTCACAAAATCCAATAACACTGCGTCTCGTAACGCGACCGCTAACAACGCCCATCAGAATCAAACGGTCGTAGAGGATATTTGCGAGTCTGATCACAAACTCAACGTTGTCAAGTATGTGGTGGGAAGTGGCAATAGTAATATCCAAGAAGGGTCCAGTTCGAGTGGCGGGTGCTTATCTGAAAAAAGTAGCGATTCTGGAGTCAGCAGCAGCTCGTTAAGCTCGGCTCCTAGGGAAACTTGTGCAAAGCCGCAACCTCTATGAAAATTGCTTCAGACGGAGGTAGTGAAGTCTAAAAAGAAACTATCAAATCCTGTGTCTAGTGAAAAATAAAATAAAGTAAACATAACATCACACCAATCATATCTCAACAGATATACATTTTTATAGTAATACATATAAAAAGATGTGATTTTTTTAATAATATATATGAGCGAACATCGTTTTTTAATTTAATTATTAATTAATTTTTGATACATACTTTATAACACACCAAAAATATATTTCACTGACAATATTAGGTATATGTATATATATTTTATTTTTATTTTATTTTGTATTATATTAATTAAGTCGTCATATCATATATACACACACAACTTTGCTAAACTTATTTTCTACTGAATAACCAATGTCCAAATCAGTGTGCTATTTTATTTATTATACGATTTTTATTCTTGTACTATGTTGACAACTTACGACTTGTGATGTTAATTTTTAACATGTTATCGTGTACATAGTTGAAAAATATATATTTATATCATGTTCTTTCTTTGAATCTAAATAAAATTGAAAAAGCAATAATATAAAAAGCATTAGTAAAAAATATATAATTACCAAATAATTTATGTAGATTACATAATCATTGTAAATAAGAGGTAGATAGTCCCAATTTATCGTATGTTCATAAAATCCTTGCAACATTTACATGCTAAATATTATTTTGGATATTTCAGAATATAAAATTAATTAACATAACACTGGTTACGACGAATTCTAAATAATAAAGTCCTCATCATGCGACTTTGTATTCCTAAGTAGGAAATGAATCGTTGGTTTGTTATGTTTTAATATTTTTATTAGTATATATTTATGAATATACTAAGGCAAAGGTTCTAAAATGTCCAATACTAAATGTATATTTTTCAATAAACTATCACAACATTTTCAACATAAATATTGTATGTATTTTATTAATGCAATACATACATCATCCAATTGTGTCAATCCACTTTATAATATACGCTTTAATAATGATTGTGCTGTATTAAAAAAATATATAATTTTTGTAACATATATTATTTATATATAATATATTATTATACGAATAGAATAGCATAATTTCGACTGGCTAACATATTTAAATTCATGGATAGACACTTATCAATAAATCGAATGGTGTAAATACATATTTGTTAAATTATTTATATATTGTGTATAAAACTAACTTTTTTATTTGATACAAACAGTATATCGGTTATATTTATAATTTATTTAATTGCATTGAATAATGTAGATATTTATGAATATATATAAAAATTATATATTGTATGAATATAATTCAATGTTAAACAGAATATCTTATGTGTATTAAGGTACTCCTTGCCAATTTGTTTTTCTTTGATACGAACGATTGAATGGACGAAGAAGATAGTAGATTTTTTGTATTAACCGCAAAGATGTGTATATTGAAGAGTTATTAAGAAGAATAAATTTATTAATTATTTAACAATGCATCTGTTTTATTTTTAACCTTTTCGTTATTAATATAATATAATACAAATTTCATGACTGAAAAAGTTTAATGCATTTACTAAACACTCACCGTAATGGCAATCAAAGTAGCGCTTTTCAAATGTCAATTATTTTTTATATGAAGCATAAAAAATATTATTAAAAATTCATGTTATATATTTTATTAAAAACAATTTGACAACTCAATCACTAAAAACATTTGGAAAATCGTATGTGATCCATTAGATATCCGTAAATGATCCGTAAAAACGATTTAAAAAATCAAAAGAAAAAATAACGACATCAAGAATAGCACTGGATGTGGAAGATTATACGATATAGACTATGATATCCTGGCTGCAAAAATGAAAACAAATTCTACATAATCTATTCATCCGCTGGCTGAGAATTTAAACCAGTCCGATTCAACAGTGCATATTTATTAAATATATTTAAAAGATTGAGAAGGCTTGGAGGCAAGGTGTATGGGTTCGACACGAATTGAGCAAAGAAAACATGCCTAAGAGTTTGTATTTCTTGGAGGTAAGTTGATTTTCTAGATCATTCAATAACCGAAGGTAAGAAATGGGAGAAAGATTCAAGGTTCGTTAATACAAGGGGTTTATGACCATGCGGTTTTTATGCAGGATAGACGCATTATTTGTGGTGCATCATTTACGCACAGAAGGGTAGTGTTTACCGGTGCTTACAAGTAGTTAACGGGACAAATATACTATCCTGGGTGTTCCGTAACATTATTCAAATATTACGCAATTCTTTTGCGTTGAGCATTCTCTTATATTGTTAGATTTTATTTTATTTATGTTTCAGTCATTTATATGATTCATTAAATATGTTTTATTGTAAATACATTTTATCCACTATTTTATATATCTGAAGATAAACTAGTGGTTAAAACGATCGTTTGAAAACTAAGAATTACGTATTCACAAGTTAATAATACAATAATAAATATATTTATTTTCCCCTTTTACATTACAAACAACTTTTATTTTAGCAATTTTATTTAATACGCCTACACACTACTGAAACATCTTAATCCACATAGAGAAGAACGTCTTTATATATCTTGCGCTTCCTCCCTTTTTTGCGGTTATTTACACGAGCAACAGGGTGTTCCCGCCCTTATTGTACCGGTACTTCATAGGATGATGTATCACCGGAGCAACATACTACCGTTTTATCGCACTATATCGCCATATATCCAGTTAGTGTCCGGCTGGGTTGGGTCTTACATGAATCATTTGAACTACCTAGGGTCCAAAATAGAACAAGAGCTTAATTTCAACGCAAAAATAATTACATATATTATTAGTAAGATAATTTAACAATAAAGTTATTTTAACAAATTACCCTTGGGTGAATCTTAACTTTGTAATCATAAAGGTATGTAGTAGAAGTTAGTATTAAGTCGCTAAATGTTTCATCATAATATTTATTTTATACGAAAATCATCTGATTTAAAATACAGTTGCTGCGCATGCGAAGCTTCTGATGTTTAAAGATAATAAAATACATTCAACCTTCAGATCATTAATTAACTGTAAAAGCAGTTCAACTCATAAATTAATCATTATTAAATATATAATTAACAATTAAATGCTCGAGATATATAGCCAGTGTAATATTCATTACCTCCCAATTTGATCGTTAGCTTTAATTAGATATTATTTGAACTCATTGAGAGATGATATTGGTAAATTAAACGAAATTGCAACAATGGTAATTAATTACAGGCGAAAAGACAAATTCAGGTGTGGAATCGTTTCATAGGTGATTTATTAGACCCGCCGCCCCCCAAGCAATTAAGTTTTATTAATGACCGAATGGTACTTGGGCACAAAAAAGGAATTATGTTGGGTAAATAAGACACGCCCTGCGTTTTCACGATATATATAGTAGGTATTTACTAGTATGTGTGTGTGTGTGTGTGTATTTACTTTTAAACGTGTCTCGCATTAATTATTTCTCAGTTATATGCTGTATGTGTGTACGTTAACAAGCCCTTTCGCAGGAAACCAATCGTGTCTGGAAATCAAAATTGCGTGGGCCCTCTGTCAAAAGTAAAGTTTGCCGAACTTGTTCTTGAACTACATCAATCATTAAGAGGGTTCTAAAATTACAGGTGTTTCGAATCATCGTCGTTTCGAAAGTTTCGATAACGTGATATGAGCACGGGCGTTGACGTGCGAAATCTTTAATGCTTTATGAATGTACTTAAGAAATAAATTTATAATTTATTATAGAAGTTATTGACATGCATATCAAATGGTATTTTTATTTATGTTAATAAATATTCACTAATGTTCACGCGAAGGTCAATTAGATCATTCGCAACAATTATTGGTATAAATAATAATAAAAAGATATACTATAGTAAATAATTTTCAGTTTTTATTGTGTCTAGGAAATCAGATTTAGTGACTAATATATAATTATAATTGAATATGATCACCACATCCTAGGCTTACTTTGACTCAATGAGAATAATATCTATCTAGGTCATGCTTTGTGACATCATTGATAATAATTTATTTAAAAAAATATAATATATGTCACAAATTCACAGACTGATGTTAGTATAATATATCCCTACTTGTAAGTGTTAATTATGTTGACCCAGTAGTAGTACGTTTTGCTAAGGCCTGTAATGTTACAACGGTAAATTTACAATAAATAAATAAGTGGAGGTTCCAACTACCTGCACAATAAACTGAAATGTGCTCAAATTATCACTTTAATTATTGTATAAATTATAACCACCAACGTTTTATTTTATATTATTATTTTTTATCAAAGTGTAGCTAATAACAAATTGTAAACATGGAAATGGTTATAAACCAGTAATTATACATATAATAATTATTAAAAAGCTTATGATGCTAATGGTTTTTTGAAATATGATAATTTAGAGCTAAAAGCAAAATATAAAGAAAGGCAAAATGAATTAAGCAGTATATTGTATTAAAACTAATATTTTAATATGCCTGAACTACACTCTCTGGAAGTTCTCCGAACCGAAGTTACAACTGAAGTCGGCCGAAACCTACGACTTTGAGTAAGCGAACACACCGGTGCAAATTTCGACGTCTGGACGGCGGCTTCCGTCACGTACAGCCCGGATATTTGCGCGCGATCGAAAAATGTGACAAATAATCGCAATTTTTAAATTGCCATATTATTAAAATTACGCTACTGATATTTATAAGAGTTTGGGCACTCACCAATACAATATCAGTGAAAAGTTTTCGGTGGTAAATATTCAATTAAACCAAAATCTTTGTCGGCATTTGCAAAATGCCATAAGGCATAAAAATGGTACTTCAAAATACGAACACTACATCTGTGACTATCCTAGAATTTGTCGCCATTGATTCTAAATAAGAATTTGTTATGGTGTGACATTTATATAAACCGATCTAGGAAAATACATAAGGATATTCGAAACGTTTTTTTTTAACAATATCAAGTACCACTAATTATTTTTTTATTGAATTTTATATGAAAAAAAATATAAAAACGATATTTGTTAGAAGAATATACTATCAAACCTAAAATTAATCCATTTTTGTGCCCTAAAATTATCAAATCAGAGATGTCAGTAAGAGTCATATTGACCACGTGATCACGATGCAGCACTCGACATGCGTGTTGACCATAGGACGCCTACGCGCATATTGAAATTGAACCGTGTTACTCGTTCTATCTCAGTTTGCGAAGCACCATATCATTATCTATGTCACTCTCGTCACTTAACACGCGAGAGAGCGAAAGGGGAAGTATCTCACCACTCGCGCTCGAAGAGGAGCTCCGACGTTGGTCCTTTTGCCGACAATATTCGGAAGCGCTCGAAGCTGGCTCGAAGTTGACTGAATTACCTTCACTTAACCTCCCGTTCTCAGTAACCTCGGACAACTTCCGAGAGATTTTAGAGCGGGCAGAACCGAACTCGACCGAAGTAACCCATTATATTCTCCGTCCTTGGCCAACATTGGCCAACTTCCAGAGTGTAGTGCAGGCATTAGGCTTTTATCTGTATAAGTAATTTTGTAGAAAACTAAAAAAACGAGCTAACAATTTCTAATATCCGAGACATTATTAAAAAAAAATAAGAACTGCAACCAAGTTACCTAACTAAACTACCTTATTTTTTTAACGAAAATGTACCCATAAGTAATTTTGGCTTTTAAAAGTTACAATTCCTTGACTAGTTTGCGATACATATTGTGTTAAGTAAATTTATAAAAAAAAGAGCTCGACCTTTTTTTGATAAATAAAGTTGAAGTCAAAATTAATTTCTGAAGTATCCACAATTTATGAATTTGTGAAATATGAAGTCAAACATTTATATACATAAATTATATATTTTATTGCTTCTTAATACTTTTGCAGAAAACCGTCATAATATATAATATAAATAAAAATCAAAGCTAGGATCAATATAGTGCAGTAAGAAAAAATATACAATAATTTTTCGCTTATTAAAACTTTGATATAGTGTTTAATGCAAAAAAATTATACACCTATAAAAAACATTTTCAACTGTTATATGTAATCGGATTTTGTTCATAAACACCCATTATACTTTTTATACATATTCCATTAAAGGATTAAGTGGTTACGAAACTGAAAATAAAAATATATTTATTATAATAAAAGCTGTATTTTTTAACTCTGAAAGGCGCCGTGGCACGAGTTAAGCCCTGTTCGATGACAAATCCTCTGCAAACTGTGTCAGCCGAAATGTGCGTGAGCAAGGATTTATAGACATTTCGAGGTACAGGCGTATAACGCGGAATACCTGGCAAACACCTGGCTTCCACCCACCTGTCCCAGGATTATCTGATGCCACCGTCTGGGGAGGCGCAATCTCTCAGGCCATCAGTTCACTTAAAGGCCTTCGTCTCTGAGACACTTCTTTTTTACGCCAAGACTATAAATCGCTCTCACAGCGAGGTAAACTAGAAGTTACCAAGTTGAAAAAATAAAAGAAAACATATTTGCTACCGAGACTCACTTATCAAAGCGTCGCGATCTTTGTGTATTTCCAATCGAACAATCAAAGCTTATTTTGGTTTAATATACCGGTTGAAAACGTCATTAGCGACGTTTGATTAAAAGGCACAAATCACATTGCAGTATTCCCTAAGCGAAATTGTAGTGCAGAACTTTGTACGTACATGTGAGGATGCTCCGCTAAACTTTCTCTGCACACCTGTCAGTAAAGTTTAAGAAAAGTTTGCGTTAGTCTGAGATATTCGGATGAAATGTTCTCTGAAAATGTTTAGATAAAAAACGCATTTTAGCTTTGCTATTGCGCGAAAGTTTAAAGATCATTAATAATAATAATAGAGATCGACAATATAAGATCTCTTATTTACATATTATATAAATAATATATATTTAAAAAAATATAAAAATTTGTATGAGCTGAAGTAGGTAATTTAAAAAAAAACTGTAATGATCAATCAAAATAACATTTTTTAACTTTTCTTACTTGCATCTCGTGTGCTGACATTTGACCACCGACATTGAGGCTATCGTCTTAGGCGTAATTTTTCTCTTATCCCAGCCGCCGCAGACTCTTAAGCTGTGACGTCTTTGATTCGATCTTGTGTTTTGTTATTTTTCTGTTTACTTGTTACTAAGGGAACAAGTGAATTAATGCTGTTTAAATAAATATTTGTATGAGTTTTGGTAAATTTAATTTATTTGTTGCTTAATCAGGTTGCTACATTTGCTTCTTGGACACAGCCACAAAATGTGTTTTTCCTTTAAAAGAGTATCACAAAAATATCAAATAATTTTTCTTTTTAATGCAGTTTAATATTAAATAAAAACATGCAAATACACGTTTACAGCACAGTGTTCGTTGTAATTGATATAACTGACACTGCTGAAAGGAGGAGCAGTAGCGTTCGCGGTGCACGTGTAATGTGCTCATTTAGTGAGGTGAGGTGAGGTCCGTGATATTAGTTGTAATAATAGGGGCAAAAGGCGAAATGTCGAGCGCACTCCGTTCATAATCCAAGAGACTCATTGTTAAGGTGCCTCCAGAGAGATTACAGGTGCTTCTGAGTCGAGAGCAATTACACTCAGATAGGAAAACCCAGGGATGTTGTTTCAGGCGCTTGTGTATTGCACAAGGGCGTCTAGAGTTAAACGCTCGCCCACATTCTGCCAACGTTAATCTCTATGGACTAATTGTTATTATGCTGGATTCTAAGTGATTAAGTACTATTTAAGATTAGTTTAATATACAGTAATATATTGATTATAAGAAACATAAATTGAAGAGTTAAATAATGCAAGCTCTGCATTTGGATGCAATGAACTTATTCTTATGACAAAGGTAATTTTACACCAAATTTTTAGCATAGTTCGTTTCAAATCTTATACGCAGTTGAAAAGTAAGAGATGGCAATTTTTTATATTGATGTTTTCTATATATAGTTTACTAAAATTTTACAGCAAATCAATTTTTACCCACATGCAAGATTCTAGGCTAGACGATACATTTCATGGCTATTAAAAGCCTTTATAATATAAAAACAATTTTATTTTACTCCCTGCTCTTTTATATACGAATGCTAATATACTTTTCTGTACTTACCACGACCCAAAATTCACTGATGATCATTTGCATAATTTTGTATGTTTTCTTTATATATTTAATAAAGCTTTACACACATACATTTTTCTACGTCCAAGGTAAGAGAAACATCCTGTATATCTGAATATATCACATATCATTATATTATACGATCCTCGTTCGTTACGCTGCGTTCCTTTCCAAAAATTGGATCATACCTATTACCATATAATACTTCTTTGGGGCCCGACAAGGTGAGTCGGCAATAACTCTAGCGGCACGTAAGCGAACTCCTCCACCAGAGTATCTCTAACTATCCTAACTGAGGTCCCTTTAGCTTTCGGTATGTATCTTTCTCTCTCCCTTTCTCCCACGTCGAAGCGGTATAAGTTCGCAAACTGAATTCCGCGACTTGGCTTTGGATGCCGAAGTAGATAGAGCCGAGCTAAGAAAGTGAGGGCTAAAATGAAAATTATTACGTAAACCGCTAAGATCGATTATATGGTATGAGCAATTATAGATGATTTAAATTTAAGTAATATTAAATAAATAAAAAGTAGTGCCTAAAATATTATTTTGTACTTCTCATATTTTTTTAATTTGTAAACGGAGCAAATGAAATTAATTACAATATTACTATAAAAATATAGTATATTAAAAACACGTAGAATATATTAAAAAACACGTAACTCTACGCGTTTTTTATTAAAAAAATATATTTTATATAAAAATGAATACATTTCATAATATAGTGTGAAAAAATTACGAAAAAGTCTAGTTATGTGGTGGATAGAGTCTCCAATTACTCGAACCATCAACTACTCGAGTATCGAATATTAAAATTTTAAAATACTCGAGTACTCGAGTACTTTCGAGTATTTACCAAATGTACCAAAATAGCTATTATTCAAATTCGTGCACATATAAATAAATAAATAAAATACTTAGTATGTTAATTTTTACAATTATTTTAACTTCACGAACATACTTTTTAAAAACAATAATGCAAAAAGTGTCTCGAATTTAATATTACTGCTAACCTTTGGTTTTATTATTCCCGTTATGGAAAAAACCTTTCCGTTGCTGTTGATGTTGGTCTTATTGTCATTAACGCGTTGGATTAGGCTTCTGTTCGCTTTTTATAGATATAAAATTTTTTGAACTCTCTTTTTATGTTCTCTTCTTTCATTCACTTCTCTGCTTTTCTCTTATTTCCTTCGACTATTGACAAAATATCATTTTGTAATTCCTTTTGAATAGATTTTTTTTCTTAACAATATACAATATTCTACTCCTTCTGATTAATGCGAAGAATTTAAATCTATATCCTTCGAAGATGTATTTGGGTGAATCCCTTTCACTCTAGAGCTAAACGGTTCGCAAAGAACTGACTTTACTTTAAATGCCTTTAAAACACACAATTGTTTTGATTTCTATTTTAAGCTGAGGGATCAGTATAAACAATTTACAACACTTTACGCTACAACTGCATAGTCATAAAACCTAAAAAAATTTTTGTTGATATTTCATATTGTTCATTGCCATAAATTAGATAAGTCGGGACTGTCGAACAGAAAACACAAAAGAAATTTCTCCGTCGTACCCATCCGTCGTAACATAGCCGACGACCGGAACTATGCAACTATGGAACTATGAAAAAATTATACCTGATAGTAACCGCTCTAACTCGGGACTTCGGGCATAAACGCCAAATAAAAGCAAGACGTTAACCTTTACCGGACCGAGTTAAAGTTATTTTTGTTTCTGAAATATTTCAATTTTTTTTAATTTTGAGTATTAATCGAGTAATTTTCAAAATACTCGATTATCAAGTACTTGAAAAATAGACAAAAATACTCGAGTATCGAGTACTCGATTACTCGAATTGGAGACTCTAGTGGTGGACTAGTAAAGAAATACCTAACCTTTTTAGAACAAGTGCGCCAAAATAAATGTTCAGTAGCTAATTGCCAAATAAATAATTCGAAAATAATAATAAAAATCGAAATACTTTTTTTACGTAATTTTTAAAATTTAATAGTTTTATAAATTTTATTATAAAAATTTAATTTTTAACAACAGTTATAAATTACAATATATATATAGAAATTTAGATGTTACTAACAGATAATTGAGTTGAAATCGTAGGTCTTAAAGTGTTCGTGGAGTGTCGGGTTGAATTATTGTCGGCTGTGCTATTGTGATGATGCTTGATGACGAACCTCCTTACTGTTGCGTATTATTCTTATGTAACTAAATGTTACATATTTTATAATGATCGTTCGAGACAGCTCTTGCGAATCGTAGATGAGGATGTGTGTTACCAAATTGCATTGCTTCTTGGACATACCCACAAAATGTCCTACCGCCTTAAAGATAAACTTGTCAAATGTCACTTCCGTGTAGATGACAGTTGTAATATGCGCAGGATATAACGTAGTGTCTATTGCACATTCTTGTCACACAAATAGTAGTTTTTGGGGGTATATGGACAGATGTGCTATTAGCTGGTCTGGGAAATATTTCTAATTAATAACACAATAGCTTAGCCCCAAGAACTCTCTTCCATTGTTAAGCCTCACTTTCAAAACGGGATGGTTTTTCTTATCAGTTGTTTGAAATGGTCATTAGATGATTTATAAATTATAGCAAGAATTGCAGGGGTATGTAAATGTTCGGAATTTAGTGAAATTTTTTGGTGTTTTATATGATTTAAGATACTAATTTTTAATTAAAAAAAACGATTTTTTTATTTTGATTTAGAATTATAAACTGATGAAAATAATTATTTGGACATATGTTTTCTTAAGCAAGCTTTCTCTCAAATAAAGTTTAAATATATTATTTTTATTATATTTATTATTTTTTATGGTTTTTGCAGAATTATTATAACTTAAATTAACTCACAATTTAGCAAAAAAAAATTAAAAATATGGCTTTTGCGTAGCTGCTATATTAGATTTTTTAATAATATTTTAAACAGACATTAAAAAAACACTCGAGCCATTGCACTTTTTACACAATTAAGTCTTTTGCCTAATTACATAAGCATTATCATGGTAAAATAATAAGGTTTTACCCTTATTTACCAACAATATTTTTAACATTAGTAATTATTAGATTAAGCCACAGATATCCATATGTACTCATACAAAATTATTTACATAAAAAACACGTCAAAAATTAAACCAAGCGGAAAATACCGTTCAGCAAAGACCGCAAGAATAAGATAGATTTATGTATATGAAAATGTGTAAAAAAAAATTTTTTATTTTTTTTGTTCTCTCTATTGTTTTTCTTGAGATATTTTATCGTAGCTACAATTTCTTTAATATATATTATACATATAATTTTTTATTTTTTATTTTTATTAATTAATTTTTGATTTTCTTACATTTTTTCTCTGAAATTTATTAACGGAACTACGAAATTAAAAAAAAACTATTAGTCAGTATTTTAAAATATTATTGCAATCTAACTATAAAGCTCAGCCGAAATATTTACAAAATCTGTTTTTAGCATTAATTTAAAAATGTTGATAAAATAATAACAACAGGAGTTAATGTTTTCTCTAATTTTTTATATACTACAATAAAGACCAGAACATACTATTTTTTGTATTTATTTTATTAAATATTTTTAAGAAACGTTTTTTACCTTTTTACTTTTTTTTCTAAAATTTTAAGGAGTTTTAAATGTTCGAAATATCGAGATATCGAAAGTCTGGTTGGCTTCTGTGCAAAACTGTTTTTGCAGCTTTCTGAAGGGCCATTAATATTTTTTTATATGAAACATAGTCAAACTTTAAAAAGACAGTTCAAGGGTACCGCCTTTTAAAAGTTAACTGATATCGAATTTAATATCGAATCGAATTCCTTAAATTACTATTTTTCTACTCAATGGCAAAAAGACAATTAATACCATTCAAAGATTTTTTCTTATCAAGTTTTGTATAGGTTCTGTAGCGATTTATTACATATTTACTCATAATAAATTTAATATTATCCTGAGTATTACGTCAATTTGACATAAAATAAAATTTAACTTAATATTATAATAGATAGCAAAACACGTACAAAACAATAAACCGTCGATTTCGTCACGTTGAACTTTCTCACAAAGCGCCACGTCAAAAACCTCAAGGCAAAGACGACTCCGACGAACTCAAGAGTGTTTCAGTAATTGTATTATGTAGCGTATAAGAGTTAAGAGCGCCATAAACCGAGCCGGGGAATTTCCTTAGTGCTTTCTTTCCCTCGGTTTCATAGCATTTCATTATACGTGTTTCCCTTTTTTCCGACTAGCCAACGGTCTTTGGGCGGGATACGTGCTACGTAAATAGCTCATTACGGCCAACAAATGGAACACTCTGCACCGACTGTTACTGTTTCTTCTTTGCCCGTACGCTTTTTGTTGCGAATGCACTCAAATGTCGGTCGTAATTTCGGATTCTGCGAGCTCATAACCGAAAGCTGAAGCGAAATTGCTCACATTGTAAACGCGAAAGTCGGAAACGAGGGAGAGTTTAATTCTGTTAATTTGTTTATCCACTAGGTGCGAGTTAATTGTTTTTGAAATTTTAATCTCAAACTGAGCATGTCTAAATAATAATTAAACACTGAAAGTTTAACTAGGATGATATAAATAACTTTACAGACATACTAATTATTAATATATACTATTGCTTTATAATGTCATGTTACTAATTTGATAATAAAAAAATAGGAATATTAAATAAAACGTTAGTGGTTATAATTTAAAGAATAAACTTAAACTATTTTACAATTTTAGCGTAAAATATAAGTGATAATTTGAGTACGTTTCACTGAAGATCTGGAAATGTGACTAAAATGTGACTAAAATTTAAATTTAAGTTTATTTTTATCGTAATAACCGTTACATGAGAGTAAGTTAGTTTTTTAATATATTTTTTAATTAGGGTGTAAATAACCAATCCATAATGCCCTTAAATACTATCTTAAATATCAAGCTATGAGCACAATAAACCTTAAAACAGTCACAATTAAAATTAAAATTCGGTTATTTTTACCGGAGATTTTAACGCGAGACACATGCATTGGAATTGTACCGGCGTTAAACGATTGGACGACGCTTTTTAACTACTTGCACGACACAGATTAAATTTCCCAAAACCACCAAAGCATTATCTTGCTAACCGCATGATGCAGTAATTTTATATATTGTGTTCATTAAGGGTAATATTCATAACTCAGATATTCAATGCTTTTGAAAAATTGTCAAGTCTCGTTTAGTAGTTAAACGTCGTAATGCGTACTAAAACAATCGACGAAGATGTTCCTTATTTAACAACTGTAGTCGAACGAAATAAAATATCAGTACCTATTCAAGAAAATATACATAATTAAATTGAATTTACTTTATCGATTATGAAAATAAAATGAGAAAACAGTGGCAAAAAAATAAATCTCCGCTATTAAAAATTTAAAAAAACAAACTGACAATTAGAAACCTAAAGTTTAACAAACCATTAAGCCAGAATAAGTTTATCTATATGAGATTTCAACAAAAGTTTAGAATCTAAGATGTTTATGTTTATTTTGCCAGTCTAGAAAAATTTTAATTTTTACTAATTTATCGACAGTGAAGACTTTCTTTCTTCTACGAGATAACATTTCTGCGACGCTTTTAGTAGGATTTGCAGTGACTAGTCGTCATTTATCGAATAATTTTTAATGATTTTTATTCTGTTTTAAAGTCTAGTGCTTTATGGGGATTTTTAAAGGAACATAAAATGTCTGTGTTGTACGCAAATAATGCGGTAATATAATTTCAGTGATGTTTAGAAATCACTCATATATATTGTGAATAGCAAGGGTCCTAAAATTGAACTTGTCCAGCAAATAAGGGTCTGGAAGCTGACAAATAATTTTTAATTTTAATTCGAAACTTTCCACCGCTTAAAAACGAATTAATTATTTTAACTAAAAAATAATTATTTAGTTAGCTTAATACCTGCGTGCCAAACGCGATTGAAAACTTTTGCAATATCAAAAACACTGTTACTGTAGTAATTTTTCTGACAAAGCCCTTTTGAATATATCTCACAACTCTATGTATTATATAATAGCTGATCCGTAGCAGAATGATCATCAGATGCCATATTGCTTATCGGGTAAGATATTATTATCATTATACATTTATATTTAATTTAATTTTGAGATCCTCTTGTTTTCCAGAATTGTGGAAATGTTCAAAGTCACTCCGATTCATAAAAAGGGTCCCAAATCTCAGATTGACAATTACAGGCCAATAGCTTTGATCTCATCACCTGCAAAATTGTTTGAAATTGTTTTGCGTAAATACATTTTTAATCAATGCAGGTGTATGCTTCTCGACCAACAACATGGTTTCCGTAAATCTCGATCCACTGTCACTAATCTAATGGTTTTGTCTAACTATGTTTCAAAATCATTGGACTCTGGTGTACAAGTGGACGTCATATACACAGATTTTGAAAAAGCATTTGATAAAGTTAACCATGCTTTACTTGTAAAAAAGTTATCTAATTTCGGGTTTTCTGAAGATCTCATAAATCTATTCTCAAATTACTTGACCAATAGATATCAATTCGTCAAGTATATTAACTCTTTTTCAGAACGATATAAGACCCCTACTGGAGTACCTCAAGGATCCAATTTGGGTCCATTGTTGTTTTTATTGTTCATTAATGACATAGAAACAGCAATAGAGCATTCAGATTTTTTATTATATGCAGATGACTTGAAAATTTACAAGAAAATGCATTCGATTTCTGATTCCCTCGACCTACAGGAGGATCTCAACTCTATATGGAAATGGGCTTGCTATAACCAATTGCCTTTCAGTGTAAAGAAATGTCACACAATTTCATTTTGAAGGTCGTTAACGCCGGCAAAATATTCATACCATCTAGGCGGATATTTTCTGGAAAGGTTTTCTTCAACTAAGGATTTAGGAGTGACTTTCGAAGAACGTTGGAAATTTAGCCAGCACATTGCAGAGATTCATAGCAAATCCTTAAAAATTCTCGGTCGCGTCCACTATTCTTGCCTGTAAAGTCTAGAACTGGAGCACTTACCAACTCTTCTCTGGCTAAGGCTATTCATCTGCTCAATTCTGTCCATAGAAATATTGACATTTTCTCTTGCACATATGGAGTTTTGGTTCAGTTCGTATGGGATAATGCACACCTGTTGAGGTGATTTGTGTCTGTTGTTTTGTCTTGTTTATATTTGTATGTATTATAATGTATTTGTACTTTTGACTATCGTGACGCATTGGGTTTGCCTGTCAGGTCACGATGGTTATAATTTTAATAAATAAATAAATAATAAATAAATTAATATGTTCTAAAAATCAATTTTAAAGCAAGCCGATAATTCATTATTGAAAGTAACTGAATCACTCAAAAATAATTAAATATAAATTTTACCGTTAAAAACTTGTGATATCATAGCTGATACAAATTGACCCTTTTTCTATATCGTACGAACTCTATGGCAAACAACGATTTAATTTGCAAAGTTTGACCAGGATATAATTTCAATGTCATTAAAATTTCCCACAAAAAAAATATAAAAAAAGTCGTGGAAATACCATTTAAGATAACATAGTAAAATTAGACTATCGAGAAGTAAAGATGTGAAAAACATCAAGTAACTAAAATGCCTAATTTTGAGAAACTAAAAGATTACAATATACACTTTTATTCATAAATAATATTTTTATACATTACTGCATAAATTATGAGATTGAGTCGAATTTATACTAAATGTAGTAGACTTCTTAACAGTATACTGTTGTTTTTAATCACCATATATTATAGATTTATGTAGATTTGCCTTGCTAAATTATACGATAAAAATCCATATTTCTTCCCATACAAATATATATTATTTTTAATTTTCTTTGTATGTTATCTTAATGTCAAAATCATGGTGTACGGTGTTATAAACTTTCAAAGCCACCACACGTGCCAAACTAATCTATGAATATGTTAAACGTGCATACGAGAGTTTAAAATGCGATTAAAGCTATAAATACATCTTATGAAGGCAAAAGAAAACAGCTCAAGATTTTCCTCGCGAAATTTTCACTTCAGCTCACGTTACTTCCGCTCGAAAGTCATCCCGGCGCAGCGTGAAATTTTACCCAGATTAAAAGTAAACACCGTCTTAAATAAGCCAAGCATTGAACGGCTTTAATGTATGTGAGGCGCTCGTTTGTCGGGAATTTAATAAAGAAATTAAACCCGGCGGAACCATTGACGGGCTACAAAATGGCCCGGGTAAAACTTTTATAGTGCTCGGTGCATTCGTGCTGCACCACTAAAAACCAAACGTGATGCCGTTAAATTCCCTACCTTCGGACTTTGCCATTACTTTTCGTAAGATACATATGTATTTCACGAGCTGAATTCAATTTTGACCGCTAATTATCTTGAAAGGAATTTTTGTGTGTGCTCTAAAGATTTAGAACAATCTACGAATTTTGCAGAGGTATACATTTTTCAACAATTGTTATTGTATTACATTTAAAAATATATTTTTGTTTGCTCACTGTTTTGCTACTCGTTAAGTAATTGTATTAGTTTAAGAGATGAAAAACAAGAGCCGTCACAACACGAAAACATCGACTAATGAACTGTCGGTTCATTTTTAATTGTTTTGAAAGCCTATATTTTATGGAGTTACAAATCATGTTTTATAAAAAAATAAAAATAAAAATAATAGATATTAAATTTAAACGTATTAAGAGATTGTGTTCTTAAAACATTAAATATCTGTCACATTAACTCATTTTTATTTTTTTATAAATATCGAGTGATTAACTGTGTTAAATATCTTATTGAGATTAATAATTAAATATTTTACAAATATATTACATTAAAACATAAATATCACACTTAGGATCAATCAAAAGTAGATACTTAATTATTGTATAAAACCAGGTTTATGTTTAACGATTCTAATATGGGTCAATTAAAAGGTTCGATTACAACTTGAAGTCGAACAACGCCTTGCTTGTATCGCTCGCAATCGAAATACTTTAAAGGTAAACGATATTAATTAAAATACGCTTAATTAGAAAGGTTCCGTGAGAAGGGTAACAGTTGAAAGGCATATAACAAACTGCCCTTTTAGAACCGCTCCTATCTAAGTCATCGCGAATTCCTTCCGTAATTAAACGTATTTATTTCAACAAAAAACACCTATTTAATTACGGCTATTTCACGCTGAATAAATGCCGTACTATATATTTTAAGTAAAATGGGAGAAGTTTAGATTAAAACCATCTTCATACTGTTTATAAAAAATATTAAGAATTTTCACGTCGTGAGTAGGGAGCAAGCGAGTAAATCAATGTCACGCGAATTCGGGAGTCTTCATTCAAAAGGTTATAAATTTCGCAGGTAAAATGACACTTTGACATGCAAATTTGTTACGAAAAGGGAGTGACTTGCCAAAAGTGCTCGTGTGATTAATAGTGGAGAAAAGATCAAAGGGGAGGACCTATCGCGATTTTGCCAGAGGTCGATCTCATATTTCATACAAAGACTGACAGAGATACGAATTCTTCGAATCCCTGCCTCAAATGCGAAAAGCAACGGATCTGCCGAGAAAAGTTTTGTATGTGTGTTTTATGTAATGTATATGTTAGCCTGTACGGTTTTTGGGCTAAGCTGATAAGCTATTTGCATATGTATATAAATTATAACAAAAACAAAATAGTACTTTGTACTAAAAAATGAAAATGCTATTTAAAAGTCAGAACATATATTGTAAAATTTAATGAAAAAGGGCATTTTACAATGGGAAAAACTAGGATAAGCCTTTTTTATAAAAATATTATAATGTAATAAATATCTTTTATAAAAAACTTAATACAAAATAATAAATTATGTATTTATTATACAGCATATATATAACCAATTTCCGAGCACAAGTCAGTAATAAAGTAGTAATCTAAATCCCTAACAATTTTCTCTGAGAGGATACAGAAACACTAAGATGTATGTATAAATACTTTTATAGAACTAATGTATTTCAGACAATAGGAAATTAATTAATTTTTAATAATCGTCATAATCGACTATGCGAATACTAAATCAAATTTTATAAATATGTACATGTGTACAAGATATGCTATTTTTTTATTCTAGGTACGTGAACATCAAAATATGTTTTATAATGGAACATAAGATCGTATATTTATATGTTTTTGAATGGATTGTAGATATCTGTGATGTATAGAAAGAAAGCCGAATTCACCTAAACCAAATCAAAGTTTTTTCCGCGAATTTACCCCTTTGTACCGATTCGTTAGGGTTCGAATCACGTAGCGGGAGGCCGATTCGTGACTGCAATGGATACTTTAGCCGGAAATCGAAGTGTCTACCACCATCTATAACGGCGAGTGGTTAAACAAAACCATCCTAAATACCAAACGAGGCCGACCCATCACCTGAGTTTTCAAAAGAAAAGTTAACGACTCGAACGTGCACTGTTAGGAGAGATTTTGCTTTAGGTGCTTGAAATGATTTTACATGATTGTGTATAGCGACTTATTTATTTTTTATTAATTTTACGCGACATTGTGTTTTTTCTATTAAACAATATATATAATAATAAATTTAATAATTTTAATAAATTGAAAATATATACTTAATGCGGAATTTAATTACGTTGAAAATATAATTAAATATTAAAAAAAAAGATATGACAAAACAGACACGTTGTAAAATGTATGGGTCGATGCTTGGCTTAGCTCCGCTTGGTGCAAATTCAGTGGCTTAGGAAACGGGTGAGAGTAATTGATATTTTTTGCCAGAAGTAATTAATAAATTCAAAATGAAAATGTGCTATGAATGGTATAATATAAGCTTGATTAAGATGAATATGTTTTTTTTTGCTCTGGCTC
This sequence comes from Plectrocnemia conspersa, assembly GCF_051122295.1. Taxonomy (NCBI): domain Eukaryota; kingdom Metazoa; phylum Arthropoda; class Insecta; order Trichoptera; family Polycentropodidae; genus Plectrocnemia; species Plectrocnemia conspersa. The sequence continues at coordinate 10,580,634 of NW_028277167.1, forward strand.
ATTTCGACCCGAGCACCAATTACGTTGACTTGAGAGCGGATTAAAAATATGTTTATTTTTGTTGGAGTTTAAACAGGTGATGATTTGAAAACACTACCATTTCACTACTTCCAATACATTTGTAATTGTAAAAGTATCAAAGATCGTTGTTAACGCATTTGAGAAGGTTAATCTCTCGGAATATCTGAAATGCATAACTATTATGCCTACACTACACTCTCTGGAAGTTGTCCGAACCGAAGTTACAACTGAAGTCGGCCACACGGTAAGCGACCACACTGTCGCAATTTTCATATGTCGTAAATGACGTTCCGACGGCGGCTTCTGTCACGTACAGCCCAGATATTTACGCGCGATCGAAAAATGTGCCAAATAATCGCAATTTTTAAATTGTCATATTATTAAAATTACGCCACTGATAATTATAAAAGTTTGTGTGGGCACTCACCAATACAATATCAGTGAAAACTTTTCGGTCGTAAATATTCAATTTACGCAAAATCTTTGTCGGCTTTTGCAAAATGCCATAAGGCATAAAAATGATACTTCAGAATACGAACATCACATCTGTGACTATCCTAGAATTTGTCGCCATCGATTCTAAATAAGAATTCGTTATGGTGTGACATTTATATAAACCGATCTGGGAAAATTCATAAGGATATTCGAAACGATTTTTTTAAACATAATCAAGTACCACTAATTATTTAATTTTATATAAAAAAATTATAATAACGATATATGTTAGAAGAATATACTATCAAAAATATAATTATCTCTTTTGGTGTCCTAAAATATTCAAATATGTCAGTAAGAGTCTGTTGAAGTCCCCGATAAGCATGTGGTATTATAACTTGACCACGTGACCACGATGCAGCGCTCGACATGCGCGTTAACCATAGGACGCCTACGCGCATACTGAAATTGAACCGAGCTACTCGTTCTATCTCAGTTTGCGAAAAACCATATCATTATCTCTCTCAATCTCGTCTCTTAACACACGAGAAAGCGAAAGGGGAAGTATCTCACCGATCGCGCTCGAAAGAGCAGCTTCGACTTCGATCCCTTTGACTCGGAAATATGCCGACAGTGCTCAAAAGCGCTCGAAGCTGGCCAAGTCGACTGAATTACCTCACTTTACCTCCCGTTCTCGGTAACCTCGGACAACTTTCGAGAGATTTTAGAGCGGGCAGAACCGAACTCGACCGAAGTAACCCACTATATTCTCCGTCCTTGGCCAACCTTGGTCAACTTCCAGAGAGTGTAGTTCAGGCATTACATTTTAAAGTCGTGAAGACATATTACATTTTGTTAATTACTTATAACTTTTTTCAGACGGCCTTTAGACCCGTAATGCTTGGACTATTTTAATTTCCCTGTGCCTAAAAGTTAATTAATCGACATTAAATGTTTTGTTAGGTCGATCTACGTCTTAGACGATCCAATAAAACTTGCATCAGGGACAAACCAATGAATCAAAATATTAGTCAAAAAAAGTGTGGCAGCTAGTATAAAAGTAAATTAATTTGCAAAAATGTATTTTGAATGACACTGGTGTGAAATACTATTAAAATATTTTCAAAGCTCACATTTTAACAGTTAATACATTGTTTTGACATATGTATTATATTTTTATGACGTTATTAAATATTCTCTTAGCATAGGAGTATCGTCTGCTTTTAAAATATTTTTTTGTATGTTCCTTTTTTATTATTTACTTTTTGCGGAGCCAGCAAATAATACAAAGCCTTTGAAAAATATATAAAAAAAGAGGGAAATTTATGTTTACTTTATGAACTTGCTCGAGAAAGTAATACGCAACGCGACAACTAAAAACAATTGTATGAGTTCAGTATAAATTTAACTAAAATTCTGAAAAATGGCAGATTTTAATAGGATTTATTTAAAACAACGTTATATAGCGATTCCTGTTTAAAATGACAATTATTAATACTAATACAAGATTCGATAAATGATCTATTTTTTAGATTTTGACTTCATGGATATATTATAGAAGTAAGGTGAAATGGTGTTAAAAAAATATAATTTTATATGATATAGCAATTTTTTTAAAGATTGCCGAAAAATAAAACAAGAAATTTGTTCTCAAACTAGCACTGCCATATATTGTAATTATATTGCTACTTATAAAATATTAGGGGTATTCTAGTGACAATATTAGTTAATACTAAAATAATAATGAGTATAAAAATTTACTAAAATTCATACCATGGCTTTTTTTTAACAATTAGTCTAGTTTGCTTTTAGGTTGTTCATTTAATAGATCATGCAAGAAAAAAATATTTAAAATATAATATGTATATAAACATATAGTCATCATGGAGAAGTAAAATTAAACGATTCCAAAGATTAACTCTACAAAAAATTGTATCAAAATAACTATTGTGAACAATTATTTATACACAACCTTAAAAGTGAATTAAAATGCATTCTTCAGTACTTGTTTCTGTCTTTCATGATTAAAATTTTTAATTTTATTAAGGATCTTCTATAAAATATGGATATTGTTAAACATTTTATTGAACAAGTATATTTTGTAAAAATATTGCGCTGAAGCAAATATATACTTAAATTTTACAGCTGCAACAAACCTGGTACGTCTTTATCGCTCATAAAGTGTATATAGTGTTTCTGCTAAATTTTTACAAAACGTTTTTATGATTCCAACTTTAAGCAGAATGCACATGCATAAAATATAAAGGATCGACATCGCGAACAGGTGAAAAACTTTCGATTAACGATCGCTCGTAAAAATCTCGTTACGTCTCCTCATCCCAGTTCTGTTTGACGACAAACGGTCGGAAAGGGTTGAATTGCTGAAAGAAAAAAACTATAACGATCCGTTTTAAACTTGCAACGGTCCAATATTGAATATCGTCGCGCTTTAGTCGGTAATTTTTAGTTAAAACGACACCGAGGACCGTTTTTATCGGCGCGGACCATTCGGCCGTGTGCCACTTTCCGTATTTGCAGAATCACATTTGGAAAACGTTCATTTCGACGTACGGGTACTAATACATTCGAAACGTGTTAAATGAAATTCATTGAACAAAACTATCGGGGATGCTTTTTATACAGTGTTTGCCGTAATGTATTTTTGACAGTGACGCTTTTTGTTGCGATTGAAAATCAGTACCGAATCGCGCGTTGCGCAAAATGACTGTCAAATTGGATTACAAGTGAAAAACACTCACATGCGCTATTTTTTAGAGTAATTTAATTAAATTCTTAAACTGTAATATAGCAGCAATAATTCGGACACAATGATAGATAAATACATACATATGCACATCAGTGAATGTGCGTATAGTAATGGAAAACTACGGGAAAATCGTCGCGATTCTAAATTTTACCTTTAATAAAATTAATATGCATAATATATAACTGTTTTTAAAAGAAAATTTTAGATTTAATCTATCGAATGAAAACTAATTTTAAATCAATATATCTTAGTTTGTTATAAAAAAATTGGATGTGCTTTTACGGTGATTGACTTTTAAATGCAGCGCCATTAAGTCATTCGAATATTATTAAGAAATGCTCTATTTTTCAGTAATAAGGTCAGTTATTAATTAGTATATTAATTGGCTATCAGCATTTTAAATAAATTACAGCAATATTATTTAAAAAAGAATTCTTGTAATACAACTTATTATTACTTCTCAAAACATAATATGTGAACAACAATCGGGATTCAGAGAAAAGCATTCTACTGAAACTGCATTACAAGAAGTGATAAATGATTGGCTGTTGGCTAAGGATACAAACAAAATCATTGGAGCAGTTTTCTTGGATTTCAAGAGAGCCTTCGAAACAATAGACAGAAAAATAATGTTAAAGAAATTGGAGAGTATAGGTATAAGTGATATAGTTTTAAGATGGTTTAATAATTACTTATATAAAAGAAAACAAAAAGTTAAAATAAATAATGTATATTCTGAAGAGAAATTAGTGTCTTATGGAGTACCACAAGGGTCTAAATTGGGACCATTGTTATTTGTTTTGTATATTAATGATATAGTTAATAACGTGAAAAAATGTAAAATTCATCTATTTGCGGATGACACATTAATGTATTGCATAGGTGATAACATTAAAGAAATTGTAAATAATTTAAATAATGAATTAAGTATATTAGAAATATGGTTAAAGAATAATGTACTTAAATTAAATGAGAATAAAACTAAATGTATGTTTATTAATTATAAAAATGTGTTAGATAATAGTACCAAAATAGTAATAAATAACTCTAGTATAGAAATAGTGTATAATATAAAATATTTAGGAGTAATTGTTGATACAAAATTAAATTTTAAAGAACATTGTAATTACATATTAAAAAAAATTAGTAGAAAAATAGGTTTATTATCTAGATTAAGAAATATATTAAGTATAAATACAAAAAAAAGAATTTACAATAGTATAATATTGCCCCATTTTAATTATTGTGCAACACTATTAAATATGTTTAATAAATTATATAAACAAATGTTGCAAAAATTACAAAATAGGGCAATGAGAGTAATCTTAAATAAAAATAGATTAACTAATTGTAAAAGTATGATTGATAGATTAGAATGGTTGAATGTTCAAGAAATATTGAGTATGAATGTTTTAGTATTTATATATAAGTAAGAAAATAATATGTTACCTAAATATTTTAATAAGTATTTAATAAGAAATAAAGATGTACATAAATATAATACTAGAAATAAAGAAAATTTAAAGATAATTAAGTATAAGAAAACGAGTACGGCTAGGGGAATTATGTACGGAGGTTTTGATTTATATAATAGTCTTCCAAGAGAAATCCAAAACAGCAAAAATATAACGGGTTTCATAAATGGAATAAAAAAACACCTTCGTACATATAGAAATAAATTATAATATTAAGTCTTTATTATTGTATATTTTTATTTTTTCTTTCTGTTATGTATTTTTTATATATTTTTATATATGTTTACTAAATTTGTTAGATGTAAAGGATAGCTATTAAGCTAAATAAATTAATAAAATAAATAAAATAAATAATAACTGAGAAGCCATTTTTATAGACGTACCATTTTATCAATGTACCACAAATGACGCCAAAATAAAAATAATATAAAAAAAAATATTGGCACGCTAACTTAATTTTTACACATCGCACATCCGCCAAACCAACGTCAAAATAAAATAATGGCAGCTTAAAAATTTTAACGATCAAGATATCCGACTCACTTTTATGAATACTAAATTATCAAGAAATTACAATTTATATACATCCGCGTATTTTCCACATTCACTTTTAAATTACTTTTTCTCGATAGCTCGTCTTGGCGAAAATTAAAAACGCGTCTGCAAGAAAATGAAACAATGCGTTGTCCGTCAAAACGAGTTACAGCTTAAACGGAAACACTGACAAAAGGAGGCTGATATCTCTCCGAGAGACTCGAGAATAATGAGATATGAGGCGCGATATTTTCACATTTGCGAAACAAGAAAGACGTACTGCTTCATTTATACAACATTACATAATGTATAATATAACAATAATATTATATAAAACTGGAAACAAGGAGAATGAAGAATAAACCTTTTGTCCGCGCTAGGCGCCGCCTAATAAACCATGGCGAAGATAATAAAGAGTGTAGAGAAAAAGAAGTACGACGGTTCCGAGTGCAACTTTGCTCACAAAAGAATCCAGTTCATCATGTACCGCCGGGGCACTATCTCATCGTGTCATACTTGCTCTTAATATATGGCTGTACGTGATATAAATTGGCCGTGCCGAACTGAATATCTTCGAAAATACGGCCACTTTTATATTATGGTAAGGAGAGGTTCCAATCGTATTAAATTTGAGAAAAATTCTACGTCAAAAGCCAAAGTGCGAAAAGACCGTATAATTTTACGGCGGTACAATAGATACTTTATATGAGTTAAAGGTTAGATGATAATTTAAATATATTCACATCAGGATCACCAATTTAAAGATCAAGTATCTACATGCAGAGTAGCGCTCTCCAGAAAACCATTATTTACATTAAGAATTGAATTGAGAAACTTTTTCAGTTTACTAACCAAAAATACATTTGAGAAGAACTTTTATACAAAGTGGAAACTGATTTTTCCGATATTTTTAGATTAATAATATTAATGAAATAGTATTTAAAAAAATGCAAATATTTTTAATCACAACTATCCACATAAATCTAAAAGAGAGATTTGCCAAAGGTATGGACTGCAAACATTGTTATCTAAATTAATATTGGATACCCTCATAACACCTCATCTCATTATGATTACCTTTACACATTTAAGTATATTACTCTAAAAATATTAAAATACAATTAATCACCTAAAAATAGGGATAATAATGCCAAAGCACATATTGCTTTAATGACTGAAGACAACATATCAATGATTCAGATCCTTAGTTATATGTACTTAAATTTGTACCTAATTAATTGATTTTTAAATATTTTTTTATCTTTCTGTATTTCTTTTTTTTTAATTGTAAAATGTTTTTCTGTTTTTTCCTCAAAAAATAATCACCAACATTTTATTTAATAAAAAATTGTAGCTAATAACAAATTGTAAATATTAAAATGATTATAAGCCAGTAACATGTTTGGTATGTTTGTAAAATTATTTATATTAACGTTTTATGTAAAAAAATTAAGAAAAAAATTATTCCAATAAATATACAATTGATTATGGTGTTTCTTATGTAATTTATAAAATAATATGTATCTATTTCATAACATAATAAGTTATATTTATGAGTAAAGATCTATTACAATTAGTTTATTTCAGATTTATTAGCAAAACAGGTTTTTAAATATTTTTATAACATGAAATTAACTTCAATAAAATAATATGCAACAAATAATTGCAGCTTTAGTTTATAAATAAATGTATAATTAGTTTATAATCAAAACTTATAATTTTAAAAAAATTACAAAAAATCATTTTTTTGGCGATTTTTATAACAATATTTTTTTTTTAAATTTAATAGTTCATTATTTTAACCTACAGTAGAATATCTTAAGCTATTCTTTCAATAAAAGACTATGTAAATCTTATTTTTTTAGGAGCAGCATTTATTTTGTAGGGTAGGTACTATACATAATTTAAATTTAATTATCTATTTAGTATTTATTCAAAGCATAAAAGTTCTCATTGACTTTAATTTTGGGTTATTTTAATAATAAAAATAATTTTACAGACTAATTATATACATATACTATATATGTACATGTTACTGGTTTATAATCATTTTTGTGTTTACAATTAGTTATTTTTTATTATTTAATTAAAAAATAAGAATATAAGACAAAACGTTTGTAGCTATAATTTAAGGAAATAATTAAAAAACCTTTTACAATTTAAGCGAAAGTATAATAAAAATTCAGAAATTTTACGATAGTTTGAGTACATTTCATGAAAGAACTTTAGAACCTCTAAACTCTAAAGCAATATGTGCTTTGATTTGGTTATTTAATCTTGTTTTTATTGTAGTCACCAAAACGTGAGATTAGTGGGGTAGTGTGGTTTTGCGATCTCTTGTAATGAAAATTGTAACATTGTTTAATAAATTCATTGTAATGTGGATACTATAAATCTATTATGTCGTGGAATAATTTTCGCGAAATACGAACTGTTTGTTCCACAAAAATTATTTTTGATATAGTATAAAAAAAATTCCAAAAGTTTACTAAAACGGTAAAAAACTGATGGGGCGATTACTAATCGGAATTGTGGGATCCTTGGGTTTCAGTGGTTTTTCTAATATATAAGAAACGTCAAAAATATAGACTTTTAATAGGCGTGTCAAATGAGTGCAATTTTCAACAAAGTGTTTAATCAAATGATTATCTAATCTAGCAATTTCAGGACTTTTTTATTTTTCTGCCTTTTAATGTCATTCAAAATTTATAATGATGTAATTTTGCGAATTAAATTCTCATCTATTATTTATTTAATTATTTTATTAATTTATTTAGTCTAATATACTTCATTTTGACACTAAACATAAATATACAAAATATAAACATAAACAGAAAATAAAAAAAATAATATTATAAATTATTTCTTAATGCACATTTATTTTTGTGGATTGTCCTGACCCATGTCAGCTATAATATTTTTAGTTTTTAATAGTGGGGTTTGAGTGGGTTTATTTTTACGCGATTTAATTACTAATTATAATAAAGTTCAGCTTTATATGTTAGATTTGATTAATACTATTTTTTATATTATCTAACAGCTAACACACTATATATTGTACCTTTTTAATTTCATTTTCATTACTATTTATTAAAAAATTATACATTAGATAAATAATATTAATTGCATATTAATTTGAACTTCTCTAATTTTTCAAGAAAATGTACCATAAATTTGTTTCAAATTTTACCGTGTTATCCTAAAAATTTCGATTAATATTATTTATATAAACAATCAGGTTGTTGTCAATATATTTGCTACTAGTGGTAGCCAACATTTCAAATTTATTTCCGTTCCAGCTCAGTTGTGCTATTTTTTACAAAAGACGTTAAAAAGACTAATACAAAATGAACAACGACAATAAAAGCCGAGGTTTTGTGTATATTACAAAATAATTATTTAAGCATTTTTGATTGCCCCCAAATTTTATAAATGAAATATATAATCTAAATATCATATATAATATGTATTGTCTTTGCTATTTTGTTGTTAAACAATACTTTAAAAGCAGTTTATAATACGAGGTTAAAATTTGCATATTATTTTATATTTTCAGTCAAACGTATTAAACAGTAAAAAGCGTTAAACGAAAGAATAAATTTTCTTTCGAGAACGATGAATTTTAAAATAAAATCACTGCGACACCTTCATTTAAAGTAAAAATTCACATGACTCAAAAGCGAAATGTTAAAAATATATATTTCTAGACAAAAGCAGAAATATGTAGCATCGCAATAATGTATTGTGAAGCACGAAAACGGAGAATCTTTTGTTCTACAATAGTTGGTTTCGCAGACCGGCTCCAGACATTTCCCATGAATTCTTTATATCAACATAAACAAACGGTATTTTAAGTCTAAGCGCACAGGACCTTAAGCATTTAAAATTCTAAATAGATGACCAAGGGTTTTATGTTTCGTTTTGTGCAGCTGCATGTGTTGCAAAGTGTTTTAAAAGAGTTATTTTTTTAATCAGAATATTGTATCAAACGGCTATTTCCTAAATGTCCAATGTAACGTCGTGATTTATTGAGGGTGCGACACAAATTGCTCTACAAATGACCACTTACTCTCGCTGAGGAGCAATTTCTTTAACCGCCGATCGTTAGAAATAATTTCCGTTCTAAAATTTTGTCACATTCTTATCACGCCGAGGCTGTATAAAGGATATTCCTCGCCCTTTGTCGCATGACTTTGGGGTGGGTCGGTGGAAGGTTGTCCTCTTATTTGCGCCAAAGTTCGTCTCTCCTCCCTTTGAGCACAGCCTCAGGGGTGTACATGGCAAGACACTTAAATACTTCTGTCAAAAATGCTTAATGGTGTCTTTTTAAAGTTGATGACAAAGAAAAATTAAGTGAACAAAGAACGGAATTACACCGAAAAAGCGAGAGGGTTGAGACATCGGCCGTAATAACTAGCGCGACTAATTATACCGAATTTCGAGACTCGTCTCTCTTGCTCTCCCTGATTGTCGAAAAAGGAAACGGAGACACCTTTTCACGAAGAAATTGGCCGTTTTGTTCATAAAACTTTTTTTGCCCTTTGACCTGGAAAACTTTGTTAAAAGTTCGATGTTTAATTTTGAAGTAATATATAATTTTAATTATGATCATTATAATCCTTGCTTGTTTTATAGCAGTCTTAATTAAACTGTACTGTTTTAATGTATCGTAAAGTATAATATATTTTGATTAAATATTAATTAATACTTAGATATATTATGTAATTTAAAGAAACATCAATATTAGAAATTTTATTTAAATAAAATTACCAACAAATTTTGTGAGAATTATCAGTTGTTAGAGAAAATAAAATTTTGGAGAAAAATTAAAAAAGTAATATAATATAATAATATCAACGGAACGTATTTTTAATATAATAGTTAGTTTCTTTTAACGGACATTGTACAGTATAAGAAATTAAATTAGATTAAATCATCACAAGATATTCACACTAGTGTAAATTGTACTTTATTTATATTATTTATAATAAAAATTTAAAATTTAATTTGAGAGATTGTTTTTATTTTAATAAAAAAAAAACAATCTCTCAAATTAAATTTTTGATTTTTAATATAAATATTAGAAATAAAGTACAATATACACTAGTGTGAATATCTTGTCAGATAACATTTTTTTACTATATTTTTTTACAATATTTACTATATTTTTTATTTTATTATAAAAAAACAATGGATATATAAGTATTTTGATTTTTTAATAGAGTTTTTTTTCTGAAACTGTTTCAATTAAAAACACTGTGAAATTATTGTTAAATCATATAAAATATTAGTTTTTTATATTTAACGAAGGGCTTACACAACCTCAAAATATTTTATGGTAAAATAAAATTTAGGATTAATAAAGTTTATCTTAGTTTTCAACAGATTCATAATGCAAGCATTTTTCATGTTTCCAAAATAATTAAAAGGAGAAATTATTAATATAAATAGATAAAACACATTTTTGACAAAAACAATATACCAATAACGTATTTGTGCTTTAAAAATTGCCATAAAGTCAAATTTTCAGCCGTTATCAAGCGGTTGGAGCTTTTAAATATACACATAAATATATCTATATATATACAGTGAATATTTATTACAAGTAAAATTATATTTTCACTTGCGTTTTAGTAAAATTGTATCTAAATACATTTTCACTGGTAGATGTATTATAAAATATTTTTTGTTTTATTGAAATACCTTTTGAATACGTTTATATTTTTTTACTGCCGAAAATTTAATTAAACTAACAGGCTGAAACAATATGCTGCCTAGAATGTCTATAAAACGCAATTTGACAGTTGCGAAACGTCCATTTGTTATTAAAACTCAAACCTAACCTAAATTCAGATTGACGTGATAATAAAAGTTCTAAAACTAATTATGTTTTACGAACTTTTATCAAGTAATGATTGGGTTAGGCTTAGTCTATTTTAAATATTATAGTATTTTGTCGAAAAATGTGACGTCACAGTTTTATGAATATCTGATCATGTAGAAATACGCATACCAGATCATCAGTTTATGAGGAAATACAGTTTTACTGATACTGATCAGTGAAATTGTATTTTTGTTCATACGTTTAAGCGGTTCTAGGACACTAACACCCTGGACATTTACCCCCCGGACAATAACCCCCCGTCAAAACCCCCCTGGACATTAACCCCCCGTACAAAAAACCCCCCGAGCAATTAACCCCCCGTGCCAATAACCCCCCTAACAACTAACCCCCGCCACGTATAAAGATAATACAGATATTACTTTACACGTTTCGTGACGCTCTGTTATACTTAATAAAAAATATAATAACGCCATTACCGAATTTTAGCTGTATTATACATACATATGTATCTAGCCAAGGGCTTCTTAAACTTATTTCATTCACGACCCCATTTATGATTGTGAGCTTCTTTGCGACTCCAGATAAATATAAAATAAAGATATATAGATAATTTGTGTTAATTTATTGATTATGTAACAACATACATATTACATACATATGAAAAAATATAGTTTTAGAATTTGCTTAGAAACATACAAAAATATAAAATTAAAAATTGCACAAAAAGTTGTAAAATTATATTTATTATAGTTGCAAAAATTATTTGCCTTATTTATCATCAAAACTGCATTTTTTGCAATAACATAAATAAAAAAAAATATTGAGCAATATATATTGTCGCTGGAATATATTATAAGTATACAAAAATTAAAGGGAAAAATCGTTTTTTAATGAGACGGATGTGCTTGTTTTTACTGCATAACAAATTAAATTTTGGTGCAATATTTGACACTGCTGGACGTAAAATCTCTTTAACATTTTTTCGCTATGAACGATATTAGAATTTAATATGGGTTAAAGCTGAAAAAGTAATTTCACATAAAGGTGTTAAATGGCAGAATAACAATTATTGCCATATCAGAAATTGTGGGCAATTCAGTTTTATTTCCGATCCAGAATTCAGTCAAGGGCTTGTTTGGAAAATCTAGTTTTAAGTTTGAGTAACTCGAAAGCTCAGAAAATTCCTCTTGGGCTTTATATGGCATTTGATCAATCTAACTCAAGCCATCAAAAATGGTTTTTGAATACAAGATAACTTTTTTAAATCAATATTTGATATAAAATATTTACTAAACTGTGTTTCTAGCGCTTTTAAGTGACCTATAATAATTTTTGCGATAAAAGTTTTACAATGATTTTTCGCGATTATAAAATTGTTGATACTGAAAAAAATTTCGAACGAATCCTTTTCCACCCTACTTCTCCAAGTGTTGATCTTTCTATTAAAACTTTCAATTTTATCATTTGAAGAAAATATATCGCTTTAGTTGATATCGTTTAATTTCTTAAAAATATCTGACAGATAACGCAGTTTGAATAGCCATAGGTCATTTTGAAAAAAAAGCCGCAAGATCACATTTTTATTCAGTTGAAAATATTTGATACTGCCCATTCATATTAAACACTATTTTATTAAAATAATGACCATTTATTATAAATAGTAACAACTTGTATAAAATACTTATCTTTATACGTGGCGGGGGTTAATTGTCAGGGGGGTTATTGGCACGGGGGGTTAATTGTCGGGGGGTTAATTTCTCGGGGGGTTTTTTGTATGGGGGGTTAATGTCCAGGGGGTTAGTGTCCTGATACCGTTTAAGCTGGCAGAATTCGTAAAATTATATTTAAACTAGTAAAAATATAGATTGTATAATTGGTAATACAAATTTACTGTAACATATATTAATAAATATATTCATTAGTTTTACAATTATTAAAAATGAAATTGCTTATAAAATAAATTATTTTATAATATATATATATAGAAAGGTAAGACCTTGAATTGGTTAAGAACTTTAATTTCTACGTTTTGTGATACATGTGAATTTAGGGTGCAATATTTTATTAATTTCTCAAATCCTTAACTCGTAAAGATACAAAAGTTTTATCATAATATTCTTCTAAAAAATAGATAATATATTCTAAAAACAATTATAGATTATCAGACAGAATAGAAACCATATTTTTTTTACATAATTATAATAAATAGGTTATTTCTATTACATATAATAAATATATAAATTTCCTATTTTGTACGTTTAATTAATGTAAGTTAAATTAAGAAATATGAAATAATATATTTCTTTTTCTCTTTTTTGTATTAAAAATATTTATAAATAAAAAAATAGGTATTTTAGAGAATTTATCACAAAATTTTTATATAATTTTTACTTTTAATTAAAATATAGTTAATTAATTTCAGTTGATGTATTGAAAATGTTGTATAATATTATATACAAATATTCGATAATGACCTTCAAAGTCCACCACTGTACTACTCAATTACACATTATTGTACTATACGTACATCTGAATTCAACAAGAGCCATTCTCGGTACAAACTCAGCAGGTTGTTGTGTTTTCTACAAAAACCGCTGAGTGGACGGAACGCCCAACAAAATTCCTTACATCCTTTGGGTAGAGAAATACTCCCCTAAAGATCCATTTATCAGAGCGCGTTTTATATGCCGAGCTTACATTAAATTAAACAGTTCCATAATTGCATCGTCCCCGATTTTTTTCTTTTATTCAACCCGAAATTTATCTTTGGGGAGGAAAGAAAAAAATATATATATAAATAAAAAAAACGGACGTACCCTTTGGGCGCATTTGATTATTCCGCGCTCGCTCGTTATTATTCCTTTAAAGAATTATCACTTTAAATATTTTTTTCATTAAGTCGATCCTCGCCGAGAGCGCCGGCAGATATGAATATTTATCTTGGAGATGTTAAAAAAATGTTCGCTCAAAAGAAAGTTATTTGGCTCGCATTGAAAATACAACACGGTGACCGATATAATTATTCCGGGCACCCGGGGGCATCCAATTTCAAAGGGCGCTCTCGACTCGAATCTTCGAAAGATATCTGTGATTTGAATAACAAACCGTATTTAGCCTTTGAAGTGAGACATTGTTGTGCTGTGTGAACTTGGCGAATCTTAACTTTGCAGCAGTTTTAGGCTTAACTTTCGCGCGCGCTACGGGACTCGTCGAATTTCATTTTGCGATTTTAACTTGTAACTTAACTGTCGTAATCTTGAACCTGAGGCACACTGAATGTGTAAACTCAAAAATTTAATTATATCTATATTTAGTAAACTAATATATTCAACAAACATCGGCAAAAGTGACTGTTACGGCCATAGCACTGTATTGGTCAATGCGAGTTTGACTCGAGCTCTGCTTAGTTATGACATAAAATTATTTGTTAAATTAATTAATTAATTAATTAATTTCCAAAGAATATATTTTCCTCTACTTGTTTTATTTTTTTAATAGTATAATATATATATAAACCAATATGCCTTAGATATTTATAATTTTCTTAATACAGATTCGGGATGACCATTTTACAAACAATTTATTTTTATCAAGGATTAGAGCTTTGAAAATCTGTTTACTTCAAGCTAAAGAAATACAAAATAAATATTAAATATATTTCTCTTATCTTTTTCAATTCTTCCAACATGTCGCTAGAATATATTCTATAGGAAATCATATAAAGTAAGTGAGTGCACCGACGTATGCGATTTTCCCAGCGACACAAAGGAGATCCGTCGGAATGCTTTGGCGTAGATACCAATAGATAGTGGTCGACGAAAATTTGAATATGAAACTTAACTAACCGAATTGATATTCAATGTCCAATCCGGCCCCCGCAAACTGGACAAATCGATCAAAGAGCTCAAATCGTCCGTAAAATGACCGAGGCATCTCTGCAATCTGTCCCTTTGCTCGTGAAAAACGTTTTCTCTTTTTACGTTGCAAAGATAAGCGCCTCACGTGAATCTGATAAATGCGACTTATATAACCAAAAGTGGGATACGGTGGTTGAGTCGTTTTCTTACCCACATACATTACATGTATATTATGGTATGTGTTTTAATACGTTCAAAACGTAACTGTATATTTTTATAAGGTTAACGTTGATATTGTAATATGTATTATATAATAAATTGTTTGAAACAGCGTTTAAAATAAACCACTAAAAAACAAAGAAGATACTAAGTTTTATTGTTTATACAATCTGAAATCTTGAATACTCTTAATTGTTTACATTAATTAGATACATTTTTTATTTTAGACGTTTCTTCGCTATTGAGAAAAGCGTAAAGATTCATTTGATTCAAAATCGAGAAAAATGTGACATTATATTTTATTTTTAAAAATAATTTTATCATGTAATCTCTTCATGATAAAATTATTAATAAACAATTAAGTTTTCACGAAAGCACTTATCCCCTAAAAAAGCACAGGCTTACATAACACACATTTCCGCAAATTATAATAAAAAGAACTTAAAACGAATTATTGATACTTGGCATAAAAAATATGGAACCACGAATTAATGTATAAACTGTTTTTATATGGAGATTTTGACATATTTTTTTACATAAAATGGTAACCCGCAGAATAACAAATATATATTGTTTCGCCAAATTTTAAATCGCAGGAAAAATATCCTGATAAAGTAACGTGCTGTTGGCAACCATTATAACTATTTATTAGAGTACGCTCGGGATAAGGATTCCAGTTTGTTATTGTGTGCGTGAAGTGTGTGGCTCAAAACAATTTCGCTCAGAATATTTAATTTTTTTATTTTAAAAGAAAATATATTTTTATTTAACATACATACATCTGAGCTAAGTTGGAAATTTCAACGGACAATTAAAAATATATTATATAATCGAAGAAACCAGACATTGACGTCATTAATTAAATTTTTGCAAAATTCAAAATCAAAAAAATAATGAAGTCTTTAGTTATTCTTCAAAAGCAAAAAGATATAAAATGGGGAAAGAAATTATTCGCAGATTGTTTAATGGCTCGACGACTCTATTAAATCATTAGAATCCATTGAATAAATTAAAAAATTATCATTGGCGCAACGATAAGAATAATAACATTTTTAAGCCTTACAGAGAATAGTGTAAAAAAACCAACAACGTACGGATTAATGGAAAAATAATTAAAATATTTTAATCCACGGGTAAGAGAACGAATAACTTACAGTGTATATTTGAAGCCTTGATATCAATTAACCGGGATATGCCCAAAAATTTTTGTTCTCTTAAAATTTCATGTATAAATAAAAAACAGTGGCACGAGTTTAGTGACCTACCCATAGGACAGTGGTCATATCTGGGTTAAACCAATATCAACACAAAATTATTTAAAATAAATCACTAGAGAAGATCGAACTTCTGTGCCACACTGCACTTTAATGACGAATACCAGCGTTGACGAATCAGCGACTGTCCTTAAAAGAGAAAGCGAGACAACGAAGTACACGCTACATCGCTTCTCCCTCTCATATACATGTACACGCACACAATAACAAACCGGCATCCTTATCCCGAGCGTACTCTACAATCTTAAAATAATTATAAATAAAATAAAGACAAGATAATCAGAAAATCATTGTCATTGCCCCTTAAAAGTGAATTTCAAGAGTTAAATACTAAGATTATACGACCGATATTTGATAGAAAAATCCCAAATAAGAAAAAATAATAATAAAAAAATAATTAATAAAAAAAAAGTTTTTAAATATCTGAATAATATATAAAAAAAAATATGTAAGTCAGTCGGTAGTTTGATATCCTGTTTATTATTATGTATTAAACTGTGTCAGAATATCTAGAATTTAGAATTAACTAGGGCATGAAAAGACCATAACGTAGTATACCCAAGTCCGCTTTAAAACATGGAAAGGCATTAAATGAAGCAATTGACCCGGCTGATTTTTGCCCTAGCCCATGGCAAGTTTGTTGTACAAAACAACGGTTAAGTTTTAACGATCCGCCCGAAATTGTCTGATTGGCAATAAAATTCATTAGCGCTGGGTCCATGCGCGAGTTATAACCCGTTTAAGGCCTAACTCACGCCCCGGCCCAAAGTTTTGTGCAAAGTTTGAGTTGTGATTAGAGAGCCCGGGCTGAAAGGTAATTTGCGATCAACTTTGCGGAAACGCCAAGAACTCTTCGCCTCGCAAAGTATTCCACGTTTCAATGACGAAAATACTGGCAAAGATGGCAATTGGTGGAAATTAGCGTCGCTCGGACGTACGCCGCTAAACGTCGAAAACGCCAAGAGTTTCTTCGGGAATTGAGTGGAATAATGTTTGTGTTTCGCATTTAGGCACTAATTCAATTTAAATGTATATAAATAAATGTTCAGCGCACAACACAAATAGTGCTTAACATACCGGATAAGTAACGACAGTATTTACAAATTATAAATACTTAAGTTGGATGAATCTGAGGGCAACTCTACAACCGTCTTCTCTTTTGACGCTCACTAAACAATGATATTTCTATCCATCTAATAAAAATTAATAGTATGCTAAAATGTTGCAGATTAATTTAATGAATTTAATTTAAATATAAACATATTGAGATATAACCTAATAGTACTCAACTCCTACAAACTATTATTAACTTCATGTCTTCCATTGATCATAGGTATAAATCAAAGCGTCAGTACGTGCACAAAACCACTGATTGCCATACAATCACCACCGTGCATAAGCTCTCGCGTTTCTATCACAAATTGAAATTTATAGGCGGGGTGAGAAAATCAACCTGCTGCAATACTGGGGGGTGTACAATAAGTTTGCTAATTTGGTTTTTATTGGATATGACAGCCATCAGATGTAATTTAGAAGTCGTGCTTGGCGAAAGGGAGCTGGTAATAAATGTACTATAAGCAAACCTCATACGCAAAGCGCTCCCTCGCACCATGTTCGTATTAAATATGAATACTCTAACGTAGTAATTGATGTTAATTGACGCAAATAACTACGCCGACTGTTTTCATTTGGCGTTAAACGCTGAAAGTTGTGCAAACTTAGAATATAAAATTTTATTTTCGATGTGTATATACATTTATTTTCACATCCAAGCGCTAAAATAAAATAACTACACCCAATATATTTATTAATTATTTTATAAAGAAGCAAATATTATACGGCTTTTTTCCCCTCAAATTAAAATAACAACCAAATAATCGATTTCGCCATATAAACTAATATGCTTGCACTACACTCTCTGGAAATTGTCCGAACCAAAGTTCAACTGAAGTCGGCCGAGGTCGCCGACTTCCGAGTAGCGGCCACACTGCCACAAATTTTACATGCCGTCCGCACGGCGGCTGCTGTCACGTACAGCTGGCGTGTTTGCGCGCGATCGAAAAATGTGCCAAATAATCGCAATTTTGAAATTGTCCTATTAATAAAATTACGCTACTGATAATTATAAAAGTTTGTGTAAGCACTCACCAACACAATATCAGTGAAAACTTTTCGGTCGTAAATATTCAATTTACGCAAAATCATTGTCGGCTTTTGTAAAATACCATGAGACATAAAAATGATCAGAATACGAGCACCACATCTGTGACTATCCTAAAATTTGTCGCCATCGATTCTAAATAAGAATTCGTTATAATGTGACATTTATATAAGCCGATCTAGGAAAATACATAAGGATATTCGAAACGATTTATTTTAACAAAATCAAGTACCACTAATTATTTTTTAATTATTTAATTTTATATGAAAAAAATATAATAACGATATCTGTTAGAAGAATATACTATCAAAAATATAATTAGTCCCCTTTGGTGCCCTAAAATATTCAAAGATGTCAGTAAGAATCTGTTGAAGTCCCCGATAAGCATGTGGTAATATAACTTGACCACGTGACCACGATGCAGCGCCCGACATGCGTGTTAACCATAGGACGCCTACGCGCATACTTAAATTGAACAGAGTTACTCGTTCTATCTCAGTTTGCAAAACACCATATCATTATCTCTCTCACTTTCGTCACTTAACACGCGAGAAAGTGAAAGGGGAAGTATCTCACCGCTCGCGCTCGAAAGAGCAGCTCCAACTTTGGTCCCTTTGACTTCGGTTCTTTTGCCGACAATGTTTTGAATCGCTCGAAGCTGGCCAAGTCGACTGAAAAACCCCCACTTTACCTACGGTTCTCGGTAACCTTGGACAACTTCCGAGATATTTTAGAGCGTGCAGAACCAAACTCGACCGAAGTAACCCACTATATTCTCCGTCCTTGGCAAACCTTGGTTAATTCCCAGAGAGTGTAGAGCAGGCATTAATTTATAAATTTAAAAAAAAAATTAATTTATAAGTTAAAATATGCTATGTTTGTAGCTATAAAAGTGTCACAGTAACGTGTTCTTTATATTATGCCTGGTTTAATTGAGTCAGTAAGTTTGTTTTATTTTTCACAGTGACCCAAGCGTTGAGCTAAGAATGCGGATTATTCGTTTTTATTTTTTTCTTGTTACATATTCTATATCGAGTAAAACTATGAACCATAAAACAAGAATTAACCCTAAAACAAGATTTAAATTTATATATTCTACTTATGCTCAAAATTTCCTAGGTGGATAGAATTACGAATATTGAAGTCCTCTGACTTATGGCAAAAGAACAATACGTGCTGGGGAACTTCAAGATAAAAAATATTAAATTAATTGACCATATTATGAGAAAACCTAAATAAAAACTAAACCATCTCATTATTCAGAGTAAAATATGCGGAAGAAAAATTTTCTACATATCTCGTATCTCACGGCTAGGCAATTTGAAAGAATAAAATATAAAATGTCGTACGGCAGTAAACAAAGTCAAAAACATTAAAATGATAGATTACCTCCGATAAAATATAGTACAATTAGCAAAATAAAAATTAAGCATATTTGATGCTATGTCTATGGAAAGATCCATACATTTTTACAATTTTCTGATTTACACACAAAGCTGTTTCGTCATATATGATTATTAATGTAGTTCTTAGTTTACCAAAAAAAAAACTGTTCAGAATAGTTAGAAAAATCGAAAATAAAGTTCTGCCCTTCATATACAATAGTTCCAACCTCTATTTAAAGCTTCTAATAAAGCATGCATATTTTTAAAATCTGGCTTAGGCCCACTCTATCATATGCAGCGGTTGTAAAACATTAAAATGTATTAGTAGGATATGTCGTTATATTTTTGAGAAGTCAAACAAATTTCTCGAGAAATAAGAATTCCCATTTTAGCATTTTTCACAATAAAATCTTGAGAAATAATTCTTAAAAAGCAACACTAAATGTTTTCTTACGCAGTTTGAATGAAAATACATTTTTGTATATCATGTGTGTTAAATCAAATAATACAATAGCAGAGCTTAGATATCTTACAGAAAAGAGAGTAAGAAAAATATAATCGATCGGTCATACATGTCCCAACTAAAAAATCTTTATAAGTTTTAGAGTACCTAAAGATAGGTTTGAGGTATGTATACTATTTTTATATGTTCTAAAAATGTACAGTTTTTAAAAACTACGTTAATTTCTTAGTATACCGGTGATTACTATAATACATTTGAAAAGCTCCGTATAATTTTTAAACGCATATTATAAAAATGATAAGGTGATTTAATTAATAAACGATTTTGTTACAAAAAACATTTCAGGATCACCCCCTGATACGCGTGTTAAATACTAATACATTTTATCACCTTTCAGCCCGCTTCCAAAATGATATTTATTCTCCCGTACAACCTTGTTTCTCAATACATATTTTTACACTCTTTCATCGTGATTTACACGCCCATAATCCATATACGAGTATAAATAAGCAAAGGGTTGAAAATTACCCTTCGCTTATTTATGACGCCATTAAACTCACCCACACGCTTATATCTACATTTTATACATATACAAACACACATTACATCGATTTTTATACGAGTGTCAATACGATTTTTTTATACATATGTTTATACAAGTATAGTACTTTTGTATAATATATTCATTCGTACAGGACCATGCAGAGAAATTAAAACAGTAATCAAAGCACGCGTTTAAGTATTTTGGCATGCTGCACAACACTCCATTGACAGTCACTGTCTCAAGTGAGTCTGGAACTTAGTGCTGTGTGTTAGAAATCCAACATAGACCGTCTATGCAGGGATTCTAAATCGCGATAGTCATTAGCAAAAAAGTATGTATTATACATATTATTTTATGGTTATAAACAGATAATTTTAACTTATATGAATCTCACAGAAGTTGCTTTATTTAACAAAGCAGGGTTCAAAATTTGAGCCCATATTGTTTATTTTGTATAAAAATTATATTTACCAAATATCGAATCAATGCACAAGTGGTATGAGTTTTTAGTTTATAATATGTTATTTTATTAAAACAATCGCAGGAATTTAAATAATTTATTGATAATAATCGTATAAATTACGACTACCTAAATTGTATTTGATATGGATGTTGAAAGAGTTTATGATTGTTTTTATTAGATATTAGATTTGGATCATAATTTATTTAGATCACATATAGCAGATTTATTTTGTTCCTTAGTTACTACTTATCTAGAAATAAATCAGAAAATATAATCAACATTAAATATGTAATAATGAATAAGAAAGATAGTTTTGTAGAAAGATGTAGATTTATATATTCATAATATTTGTTTGTAGAACGTGACAGATGTTAGTCCAGAATAAAATGGTATAAACACAATCAGCAACTACTAAGTAATGAGTACAATGCTAGACTGATTTCAGTCTATAAATTAATGACAATATTAACTATTAAAATAGCTTAGAATAAATATATATTATATTACTATGATACCTAATTTTATTTTATTATTCAGGATATTCAAACGTAAGATTGGGAAAATCTATGAAAACCAAGTTCGTTATGATCGATCGAAATTAAATAAGGACAAATCGAATGAATATATAAACTAATTGTTTTCATAAAACGAATTCTGAAATGCACAAACAATTTGTTTTATGGAACAAAGTATTTATTTGAATGCACATGTCTGTTAAATAGCACTCAATTTTACCAATTTAATAATCATTAACTACAATTACCCGGATACATTAAAAATAAAAAAACAATATAGTTTAAATAGTATTCAAAAAAACATACTTGTAGCTATGTAGATGTATAAACATAGATATTATTATATAGTTTAAAATGAATACAAGTATGTCTACATACTATGTGATTTTTAGATTTTAATTACCCATAAGCTAAAACTATCAAATTAATGCACATCTCAAAGTTCTTGGTTAATTTATTGATAATTTTCTTTTTTGTATCTGTGTTTCCTTATTTGTGTTCACCTAATCAAAATCTGCATTTATCACAGTTACACGTGTGACACCTAAATTTATTGCTGTTTATACGTGCAATTTTTCAGCGAGTTTATCTCACCTGCTCCTTAGCGCAACCTCACACCACACATGGACTGAAACAATAAAAAAATCCTACCCGCGAGCTTTTCACGTCCCTCTTGTACTGAGACGTGCACCAACACACCCCAGACCAACTAAATCCTTTACATGTCAATATGTAAATGTCCTAGTTCAAACTCGACGCTTTTGCGGGAATAATTTACCAGTAAATTGTTTTCGTTTTATTTTAATTTAAATTTACAAAGCACAAACTCAATACATATACATATGCCACAAATACAAATAAAAAGTATGGACAAATATTTGTATCATTACTTTCAATGCATACTTGTATATATTTAGGTATAATATCTGTATTTATAAACTAAGAACATTTCGCATATTTTTATACTGTATTTTGTAAGAAACAATCTGAATAAACCTTTTGCAATTTGATCGTTCCATTTACGGATGATCCTAAAGCTTTTAATTTAGATCTATTTCTACCTTAAATTTTATATTTTATTAAGAGCTGGAAGATTTAGAATTTTGTAACATGTTTTTAATATCTAAGTGACTAGCTAATTGTCTTTTCTTACATATTGGGTCCAATTTAAAAGACTGTTGGGAAAAGTGTGAGAATATCGGACCCTCAACTTTTTGGCTTTTAAAAATTTTTTTTGCTTCGTTCAGATTTTTTTAATCTATTTTTAAATTTAATGTTTGAAATTAAACATTAATATTTAAGATTTTGAATGATAGTCGAAATGGTACAATCTATAAAAAACTACTTAACATTTTCAATTCATTTGAAAATATGTAAATATTTCCGGACGAAAATATTTTATATAATTTAAAGTTAATTTGAAACTTTAAAATTTAATAAAAATAATAAATATTGTATATCATTTAAGATTAGGTCTAAAACTTAGCTAGATAATAATAAAACTATACAATGTACAGTGAAATCTCAGTATAGCAAAGCTCACGAGACCAAATAAAAATTCTTTATACTGAAAATTCGTTATATTGAATGTTAGGAAAATAATATATTTTTTATTTTTAATTAACATATTACTACAGCAGCAAAATAACATTTTATAAGATTGACAGATCATTTTTTGTTCATTTTTAAGGTTATTGTAATAAACACAATAAAATTTGTTAAAAAAATGTTGAGGATCGGCGAAACACCTTTAATGTCGCTTGTGAATACATCTGGCACACGCCAAGTCAAGGACGAACTGAATTCGGAGAAATATTGTGGAAAGTTGTAACGTCATTCTTAAATTCAGATTAAAATATTTCGTTATACTGAGATCAGTCTTCGTTACAATGAAAACATTTTGTATGAAAGTTTTTTGGGGACAAACTAAAAATTCGTTATACTGGGAATTTTGTTATTTCGGTATTCGTTACAAAGAGATTTCACTGTATTACGTTTTAAAATAGGTTCGCAATTAAACTATTTATTAATAAAAGAAAAAGAACACCAAATAAATAAATAATAATAATAATAAATAGCATCAGTTACACATCCGCTCAAAACTATCACTGATATTAAAAAATATGTTGTTACACCTTACTGACGCTACAACACAAACACAATAGCGCAATGTGAGCGATTATAAGTCATTGATTGTGTTTGGGGCCCGTTTTGTTTAAATAACTATATCAATATAAAAAATAGTTTTCTATATTACTATGTGATATAAATAATATATAACATAATTTTATCATAAATTTCAGTAATAAGAACGTTTTTTAGTTACACCATAAGTAACTTTATAATTTTTTTTTTTGAATCGATAAAATCAATTGCGTAGTTTGTTCTAAAGCGCGCCCAAAACCGAGATTTCCATTAACTCTCAAATTTGCATACACGAGACTATACTTTTGTCAACTGTCTCAAGCGCTCGCTGCGCGCAGTTCAGTGCAATTTAATAAACAGTAAAATATGTCATAATCACAGCATCTTTCTTACAAAGTGTTTATTGAAAATGATTCAAAATGATGTAGCATTGGAATTATAGACAATATAATCAACTATGAGTGTGCCAGAGTGTTTGGTTATATATGAATAATATATCACGGTTATTTTAACATAATTACTATTGACTTTCTAGGATCAAATATTAAAAGACAAACAGGTATGGCACACAATTAAAATATGACATATTGCGACAATTTTGAAGAAGATGAAGAGATGCTAATCATTGTCACGCGATCGTCGTGAAAGATAGTATCAATATCAATAGATAAAAAAATACGTTTTATTACCATTTATATGCTTTGATCGACATAACCTCAATCTTCATACGTACTAAATATTATATATATTACACGGGTCAGCAAATCTAACGTATATGTGCATTAAATCGGAAGCACTGATAATGTTTATGTATTATAAAAGGAAAAACTCACATTTCGGCCTCGGAGCTCGTCGACGTGAATTCAAAATTTGAAGATTTCATTACGAAGATTGTGATTGTTGTTGATGATTGTTTATCTACAATAGTTTAATCAATATATGCTTATAATCCTTAGACACATTATGTATATATTTCATTTTCATAGTTATAGCATACCTAGTTAATTTGCAATCCGAATATTTATATTCAGTCGAATCGAACAACGCAAATGACGAATTAATGATAATTATTGTCGCGTAGCAACATTTTATTAATAAATAATAATTATTTAAAACTGTTGTCACGTTGATGTCAGCCATCTTGTTTAATATTTGAATGCTTGTTTTTCATTGATCGACAACAAAAGAATATATTAGCGGAGGCTCGAAAATCATCGCGGTAGCTCTATTTTAATTTTTATTAATTATAATTAAATATATTTCCTTTGTTTACGAGTATTATTATACACCGTTCATACAAAGCGATACGATTTACGGAGAATGTTTAATTTTAAAATATTTATACTTACTGCATCAAGATACAACTTTAACATACATACATATGTATATGACACCAAGGCAAAATCTTTTCAAGCATGTTTGTCAAAAAAAATTATATTTAATAGAAAAATTTTGTATGCTTTTTAAATAAACTGAATAGCAAAAAATACGATCAATAGTCAAGAAAACAACAAACAAGAACACGTCAAACTACACTTTTCAATGCGAGGTAAATAATTCATAGTATTAATTTGAACAACATACATGTATGTGCGAAATATGTCTTTTAGATTTTGCTACTAGGTTTACTCATATTCTAAATATGAATAATTTTACCGAATACATATATTTCAGATTATTAAACGAAAAATTTATTCTTCTCAATAGATGTTTGCTCCCAAACCCCTAAAAAAGGATGAAAATTTGTAAACTTACTATTTATATTTATTTTATTAAATATTTAGAAACTGTAAAGAACTTGGTTCATACAAAACGTTATTATACAAAAATTTATTAATAAAACTTCAATTACACAAATTAATTTAATAAGAATGTTCATTGTTAATATAATATTTACACATTAATAAAAATTACGCTACTTTACCGTCTAACATGACAGTACCATTCCATATTTTCCATTTTAAATATTATTAATTTTGATCTTAATGAAGAACAGCCGCATAAATAAATTAGGTGTGGTTTTTTTCTTTGGCATACTTAGGAATGTATTTATTAACATTTATCATTATCCGAATATTTTCGTTTTATTTAATGTTTTATTTACTATCGTATGTTGTTAATTATTATTTTGTGCAAAATATATTAAAAATTATTATATGTTTTTTTAAATTATAAATTAATATTTAGAGAGAGATTTATACTAATAGATATATTTCAAGATTAAAAAGAGCAACTTAAAATGAAGTTTCCTATCTTAATAAGTAACATATTTTAGCTAATGTGTAGATTTTACAGGGTAGAAAAATACGAGAACCTAAAAAAGGGGTAGTGGAATTTGTTAACTAAAAATGTAAAAGTAGAGACAAATTTATAGGTTATATTTTTTTTAAATTTAAAGTCTGTTTTGAAGAAAAATTAAAAAAAAACTTTACAAATCTACAAATATATAGTCTGTTTAATATATGTTTGTCCTCAAGAACTTTTTAAAATGGGGTGAATTTTTGAACTAAAATTTGTGCACTCAAAGTGAGTGAAAAATATGTTCTAAATACGTAAAAAAAACGTTCTTCATTTGAGCTCAAAATTACATCAAAAATAATTTCTTTAATATTTTAATATTTGTGGACTAGTAAAACTTTTACTTTTTTATTTTACTTCTCTTTAAAACTACATTTTTCATATGCAATAATAATAAATTAATGTGTTTTTTTTTATTTTACTGTGTCAAAACTTAATTTACTTTATGTTTTTATTGTATTGCTATTATACTTATTTTATTATTAAAATATTTTTTTTGTAAACTAAAAAATGGTAACTTGTACTTAATTTAAATGCTTATATCTTTCTTTATTCTTGTCTTGAATAAACATTTATATAAAAAAATAGTAAAAAAATTAATATTTTATTAAGGGTGCATTTGCGTCAATTTGTTAAGCTCTGTAAATATATATTTTCAAGCTCTAAAAAATATAATTTTACTTTTTGATATACAATTCCAGTCCTTTTATTGTGCTGTAAATATAAAAATTAAATATGAATTTGATTGTGTGAGTTTTGACCTTTTAATTGTTTACCAGGCGTATTTTATCTCCGCGGTTTCAGTCTGTCGTTCCCCGCCGCAGACGTTTTAATTTTAAATTTGACCACTTACAAATCGTGTCTTTGAAGGGACTATTTGTTTTCCCAGTTTCCCGTCAGCCCCGGGGGCACCGCGGCTGCAACCGGGTTTCTTTGTCTGCCCTCAAGAAAAGTGTTGTGCGCCCCGTTTTGTGTAAGTCGAACGGTAAACAACGACATGGCACATCTACCCCGACTCACCTCCAGGGTTAAAACACCCCCCTACCCATCCTATGAATCACATAATATAATAAATATTAAATTTTTTCATATATGTATTATATATTGTATATACGTCTTCATAATTTAAATGTGTGGTCCAGAGATCCTTACGTTAAATATTGATTAGAATGGCCACTCTTGTTTGAAAGCGAGTTTTGACCACTGCGACTAGTCCTAAGACGCCAATCAAACCTTTCCGGGTCTTAAGTTCTAAAGTACGGGTTTAACTGTGATTTATCCGAAAGCCGCAACGTTTGACATCCGTGTATGAGACTGATTGAAATATTATAATTATAATTTTCAAATAATATAAATTTATAATTATACTGCTTCGTCAAAAGATAATATTACACGCTACCAGTGCGTTAATTATGAAGCAGGACGAGCATTAAAGGATACAAATAGCTCATAGTGTGCTTTATTAATTCTTATGACGTAATATTACAAACCTGATAGTAAACCACATAGTGGTAGTTAGTTTTAAAATTAAATCATATAATGTACACTGACATTTTAGTGTTTGAAAATATATCCTCAATTCTGTTTATTTATTTATTACGTAGCGACCAATTGCCGCTCCTTAGCAACGGGTAAAACAACGAGATAATTCATTTTTTTACAGATCGTTAAAAAGTCGGATAGTTGGATAGGACCAAAACTTTCCCACCGAGGTCGTAAGAATAATCTGATGGCAAATTACACCACATGGCACTTTCTGACAATGGTTGACAAAATACCATCTCTGAAGAGAATCCAGATCGTTTTGTGTATATAAAGAGTTTTCAACAGATCGAGAGCATCTAAATACCTTTCAACCATCGGTATGTAGAAGAAAACTGGAGCTTGTAAGTACCGTATTTATGTAATTAATAAAAAAACGTGAATAGCATAGCATGGCTTAGACAATGACGAGCCCCCTAAGTAGTGAAATATTATTTTGACACTCGGCTGCAATAGGCTATGAACTGTCTACCTTAGCAACATTATCAGGATTTGATACCATTCAAGTTCAGCCGCGTACGGTGAGATACATTCAGTAGAAGTGGGGGTGCGTTACATGCGTTCCGCACACACACTTCTTCTCACTCACTCTCGTCACTTAACACACGGGCGAGCGAAAAGGAATGCTACTCACCGTACGCGCCTGTACAAATTACAATCCCTTTTAAGACTAACAATTTTTTAACATATTATTTATTATTTTTTTTGTTTATGATTGCTTCTAAAAGTTGTAGCTGCCTCGCCACTCCCTTATAATCTTAATTATCATTACTTTTCAAGCATATGTGTATCACACAATCAAATGGTTAAAGTACACCACTTGACAATTGTAGCATAAATGCAATTCCATTATTACTGTGCTTGTCGCGTGCGGTTTTCCGATACGTCCATCGATAAATGGTTGGCCGTCGCTAGCTGGTATTTGTGGCGAATTGTTGAACTTTGAACGGTTGATCCGCTTCCGGTCGCCGTTTCCACACACGACCCGCTTTATTGATAGTTAATTTGCAATATAACACACACCAGACACACAATGCGGATGTGGGAGGGTTGTGAACGAATTTTATATCAACAAACCGGAATTTACTGCCGGACGCTTAATTAAAGCCCATAACGACGCAGTCAGGGTGGGTATAGTGATTTAACAATGCAACACCCCAAGTCGTTCGGTCGCTGTATATTGGCGAGAGCAAATTTATAAATGTGCTAATAATCTTATTATATCATGCTATTATAATTAGTGTTTTTATATGAATTTTTGGGTTTTTGAACTTGAATATATACTCCATTTATATGTAACTAGCAGTTTATTTTTAGAGTAAATACATTTTACACTGAATCCTGAAATATTAAAATAATTCTGTCTTTTGAATAATAAAAATTGATAATGAAATAAAATTTAAATTTTACACATATTCAGAGAAGTTCAATTTTAGGGTGCGTGATGTGACAGATTTTATCAGCTATCATCCAAAAGGAAAATTGCTGTTAAAAATCATCGTTAACTTATTTCGTTTATAACGTACCTAATTACAAATATTGTACAATGTGGCAAAATGATGTTTATGTTGACTAAAAGAGTGAAATTCTGTCCGTTGACAATAATGAACTTTCTCAAAAACAAATATAAATAAAAAGTGATTTTCAGTGACTTAGCGTTTTATTGCTTTGATTTATTTTACTATTTTTTTGTATTTTAACACTTCTGTTATTAAATTATATTAATTTATTTTACATATTTTTTATATTTATTTCGTATACATTGGTATTATTTTCTATAGAAATCATTTACATTATTTTATTTATTATTTCTTCATTTAAATATGTAGGGTACCTCAAAACAGTGAAAAAAAATATTTAGATTTTTTAATAATCGCGCCTTTTCTATTAAATATATGTCTAAGGGTCGCAATGGCGGGAAGCCTTTAAAAGCAAAGTTCCAAATTTTGTTGATAAATTTAAGCTTGAAGTACAGGTGTTATACCAGGTATTTTACGCTAGATTATTATTATGCATAACTGCTCTGTTTACTTTGAAGAGACAGTGACAAATTTATTTTTATTTTTTGCTTTAAATTTCTGGAAATATTATTTATATTTTTTTAACGATTTTTGTAATTTACTGTTTTAAGACCGTAAGCAGGCCCAAATCTAGAGGGGACAAACATGGAATTTTCCCTGTGGCGGCAAAAATCGGTGAAAAGAAAAAGTAAAATTTATAAAAACAAATACAAATTAAGAAGTTGGGCGATCTTTCGATGACATTGACAAATTACTGATTTTATAGCAAATATTGTATTTTTTGTTACTAATTTTCATTAATTTTTTTCCTATTTTAGTTAAACGTTTAAAATCATATTGTATTTTTTGTTAATATTTTTATATACAAATTTTATTTTTATGACCATAAGAACTTGTTAAAATAGCGTAAACTTTAATTTTTGAATATTTTGAAAGATAAAGAGAAACGGCCCGAAGAAACTTCCATGAGAAACTCCAGCTGGAATTTTACGCGCTATTTAATGTTCATTACTTAGTAAAACAACATATATTCTACTTTTCAGGTATGAGCATATAAACTTAACAGATATTCAGGAGTTTCGTATTTGTATAGTTTGTAAATCAAACCGTCATGTTATACTGTGTATTTTTTTTTCATATTGAAATTAGCGGAATGTGTGCCGTCAAACCATTAAATTGATATGTTGGCAAAATAGTTTTTTTTTGAAAGCTGAACTATTCTACTATATAAATACTATAACAATGGTTTATCTAATACCTGAAATTGTTTGCAAGTATTTAAGTATCACTTACTTAATTCTTTCTTAATTTAATTCGTTGCTTATTTCTATATTTGCTTTTTGCCTTTTTGCGATATTGCAAGTATTATATGTTCTGATCTAAATATTCTATTTTAATTTATTACATAGTATATTTATTTATAATACTGTTTCGCGTGACACTCCTATTTATGTAATAATATAAACACAAAATCTCTTTATCATATTTGAGTTCGTGCGCCCCGACAGTTTGGGATATAAATAAATATAACTTTGTAATGAATTTAAATTTATTTTATGGAGCTTTCGATTTATTATAGTTTCTTCGCCTTGGCTGCCACGTCTGCGCGCGCTTAGGTTTAAAACCATTGTTCAAGTTTATAGACAAGATTAAATGTAACAGATGGAAATCCGAAGAGAGCGGCAGCGAATGAAGCGTCTGAAGTTCTTAATCTACTCATCTCGGCGCTACGCTGAGGATAAAAGCTCAGTGCTTGGATACGATTAAATATATAATATTTATTGTGTTTTCATCTGAGATATCGCCACATGACGCGCTTTTTATCAGCTGTTGCGTTTATTATAGGAATTATTTTTATAACAATTTTTATATTTACCATAAATATTACTAACGTTTAATTTGAAATAAGTATAAAATTTTAAGTAAATTTGCTATAGTATATTCTAATAAAAAAATAAGAAATATATATAAAAATGATTATGAAAAACTTAGACACGCAAGATAGGTCTAAAGTATGTAGATACTATTCCTTGAATAAATACTATTCCTACTACTATTACTATTCCTTGTCAAACAAATCCATGATAAAGATTCGATCTTATAAATAATTATAAATCATAATCATTGCGTTCTTGTTTTTTGTGCCACAAAATGACATCCGTTGTTTTAGAGTAGGCTTTTAAACTTATAATATTAAACAATATGCTTCTGTCTCAATATTTACTACCTGCTCTAAATTCAGCTATGAATTTTATTAAATAAAAATATGATAGCATGAAATAAAATTAAATATGTGTCAAGAAATAACCTAGATAAAAGTATATTTCTATATGAGACAACTTGTATGTGTCTTAATATATCTTGCAATAAGCTATATAGGAGGGTAAATCGTCTACAATATCGCTAAAGGAATCTTGAAAATATCACTTTACTTTCTGTGGTGTATTTTTCCTTTTTAGTTCAACTTCAAATGTGTCCATAGAACACAACCTCTATTAAAGTGTTTATACGCTTTTATGAGACACTATGTTTTATATATTATATGCAATAATACGTTTGTGGGTATACATACATATTTCAGCCCGAAGCGCGTGGTGTTTATCTTTTAAGTCTCTTTCTCGAAGGCCGTGGGGGCTGCGAAGAGAAAAAGGAAAACTCATCCTGGTTTTCCAGAGTTGGACAGCGCCGAAGTGGGCTATGCAAATAGTATCGCCTGTGCCCATCTCCCTGGTGGGCCATAAAACTACGCGAAGGTGACACTTAGCTTTTATTGTAATGCTTGTTTTTACGCTCTCCGCCGATTCCACTTCGATTTTGTTGGCTATCGCAATAAGCAACGAGAATTCATTATGCATTCAGAAATTATAATTCGGAGAAGTGCTCTCTAAGTTTGGGTAATGGAGAAAATTGTTTTAATTCTATTATTTTAGGGTATATTTCGGCCAGACTTCCGAGTTTTGTTTTAAATAAAATATTTCAATATATTTGTATTTAATAAAATTAATTTAGTAAAAAACAAATAATCTAAATTAGGTGCGACTAAAGTTGTTTTTAACCCTGACTTGACATTGTCACTAAAACACCCTTATATATAATTAACAAGTAGAGTTAATTGTGTAATAAAAATATTTATTTAATGATCCCTCTCTGCTACGGTGGTGCTCGTATAAAGGAGTTCCTTTCGGTATGTGAGCGCATATGACAGTATTTTGTCCGCGGGCGACGGGCGTCTGCTGGTCTCTTCGCGTGCCTGCTTATGACTGCCTTCTCCTCATCAGAGTCCAGACTTAAGTATCCAGGGCTGCAAAGCTTGATGACTAATCACGATTATGCAGCGATCATCTATCCAATCGCTGCAGTCGCTTCTTAGGTATACGCCTTTGGAAAGCGACATTCGCTTGATGGGCATTGTTCAAGGTCGTATTGCATTGCAACGTGAATCTTGCAGATCCGGTGATTTATTATATCCGTGACCGTTTCGCTAGAAAGAAATATTCTCTCAATGAATATTTATGTGATTTGAGGGCTTTTTGTGTGGTCCATCCTTTATGCTATTGTCTTGTTTTTGTCACTATTATTATTTAATAAACGATTTAAATGTATGAAATAAGTGATCGCAATAAGCTTCAGCTTTTTCTGTTAATAAGTCTGATTAGAGGAGAGAATTGATGAGGGTTTCTTTGTTATCTTACAACGCGAGTATTCTGTGGACTCTGTAGCAGTAAGGCTTTTAAGATATTCTTGAATTACCTCGTTATTTCTTTTAGTGGTTATTTTTTATTAACTTATTCTGTTGATTTAATTAATTAACCTTTGTCGTGAGGTGATCACGTATACTGCCAAAGTGGATTCAATACATAATTTTATTACCACATAAAACATTTAATAATCACTATCAGATATTAACCGCTAAAATTCAATACACCATGTATATTTAAATAATGCATACTAGCATCTTAGTGATACGGATTAATTTATGCAAATCGTATTATTTTATCGATACTGTTATCGCTGCTCAAATAGCTATCGAACGGCCACAGTAAATTCTCTTATCGAACTCGAGCATACAATCCGAGCGTTAGATTTAAGTTCACGTCCAAAGATCAGGGCGCCCAGTGGCAGCGCTTTAGAGCAAATATTGTGGTTTTGACAAACAGTCCGACCAGCACCAACGGCGGGCTTATGCAAAATCAATCCCGTACATTTTAAGGCAAAATGCACCGAACGTGTTAGCCCTTTACGTATGTATATACCCCCGAGGGCGAACATTTCAATTCACCGGATTTCGAATGTTTGGTTTATATATATAAGTTCGGCTTTTATAAGTTCGAAATAGTCTTGTGGTCGGATGCATTCGCGTGTTGTGCAAAGACGAAACTAGGCATAACAAGTTGTTCTTCTTATGCTCAACTCAATTTGGAAAGTTTCGGAATATGTGGATTGTTTATTTACCTTTGTGCTATTAGAGCGCAGCGCGAGAAGACAACGATCCAACTATTTGAATATGAGCGCTCCAATACAACTTCGAGGAATTAGTTCTAAGATCTTGTTGATGTTAAATATTGTTTAGCAAGTAGCGTATTTCTATTGAGTTGTAACATATATTCATCCCATTTTTTAAGATTTTTAAAATCAATTTTCTGTAAATAAATTAATAATAAGTATATTGTTTTTATCATTGTAATTTTTTGATTGATTTTTGATGAAAGAAAATATATTTAAATATAATAATAAAAATAAAAATTGAATTTGCTCGCTTGAATTCATTTGTTTCGATCAATGAAAAATAAACGTTAACATATAAAAAAGGTAACAAATAGTAACGTAACAACAGTTTTAAATAATATTGCTATGCAACAATAATTTTCATTATTTTTTCATGTGCGTTGTTCGATTTGACTGTATATAAATTTTTGATGGCAAATTAACTAGATGTGTTATAACTATGAAAATTAAATATCATGTGTGTGAGGATTAGAAGAATATAGTGATTAAACTAATGTATATCATGTGCGTGAGGATTAGAAGAATACAGTGATTAAACTATATTAACAATCTTCATGTTGGAATCTTCAAATTTTGAGTTTCGAGGCCGAAAAGTGAGTTTTTCCTTTTACAATACATAAACATTATCATTGCTTCCGATTTAATGCAGATATTCGTTAGATTCATACGTTTTAAACGTGAACATATACTATATACATAGTACGTATAAATATTGAGGTTAATGTCGATCAAACCATATAAATGCTAACAAAACGTATTTTTTTCTCAATTGGTTTGGATTTGATTCTCTATATATATTATATTAAATCTGCCGATTCTCACCTAAAGCAGTTTTAGCAAAGCAAAAATAAGGCTGATTAAGTCGTTGAGAAAATCTTAAACAATTTTTTGCCATTAAAATATTTCCGATCTTTATTAAAGGAGCGCATTTTAATTTTTAACATTTATCACGGACTGACTCTTTCTTATTTAGTAGTTTTAAAACATTTAGAAATGTTTTTACAAATTTATTTTTAACAAAAAATCATTTATAGCTCAATTAAATTTCTTGAAAAATCAGCAAATTTCTTTCAGCAAAAAATGGCATTTTTAAAAGATTGTACAAAACCGACTTTTAAAAAAAATAATTTTCAAATTCCAGTGTTTCCAATATTTTAAATTCCAATATTTCCGTATAATAGAACTAGTTTGAAAATGTAAGTTCTTTTTGGTGAGACCAGCTTTAAATTGTAAAAATTGGTTTCTAGCAACTTTGATGTGGACTTCGTTGGGGTCCATTTAATCATTTACCTGTGTATTAAAAATGATTTATTATTTTAATTTTATCTTTGTTAAATGATAAGCTAACCGGGCCCACGGGAAGCATGCTTGTAATCATAAATGTTATTTTATCGATGTTTATTCGTTGGCTCTTATTTTAACATTTTTTATTTCTACTATCAAGGGATTTTTAAAGGTCGTCAACAGTCTCATAAATTATTACCGTGTCATCAGTACAACAAATATTGTTAATTGTCTATCCTCCGATTTTTGTTCCTTTTTGCCCCTGGAGTACTTTTTTAATACGATCGTCACTTCCCCGTATTACAATATTTTCGGTTTGATCTTTCTCAATACTTATTACTGCTGATTGATTTCAAAACAGGTTTTTAAAAGTCTTATAGCTTGATATAACTTAGGCCTCCTATAAGATGATCACGTTTTACTCGATCGATCTTTTTTCAAAATCTATGAAGCAAATGTAAACAACTTTATTTAACATTTGCATAAATAAAAGCGCTTTTCGTGTACCTTGATTTTTCCAAAATCCAAAATTTTCTCTGCTAATAACTTCTTCGCAACATGTGTAAATTTTTCCTTGTATAATTTTTGACAAAATTTTCAGCGAGTGACCGATTAAACTGAATTAGCTGAAAACGTTTTTATTTTTAGTAAAAATATATATTTATTGCAACTAGTCGTGAGATATTTTTATAGAAAAACATATTTTAATAAGGAATTTCGTGTAAGTTGTGTAAGTTTTTCTCGCTTAGATTTTTCAAAAACTGATATCGAATCAAGTCCGGTTGCGTTATTGTTTTTTTTTATTTTTTTTCATGGCATAATTTATTTTAGAATATCTGCTGTCCCGTTTCAAGTTGATTTTCATTTCCAATGACTTCTCTATGATCCTAAAAATATAAACAAACGCAAAAAAAGTAAAAAGTTGCGCAAGACAATGCCACGCCAACAAGTCTGCGCGAAACAACCCCGGCAATGATGCGCCGACAAATCTGCGCGGACAATGCCTCCCAAAACAATACTAAAAATTAAATTAAATGAAAAATATAAGTTTTTTTTGGAATTATTTAATTTTCCATACTGCTCATCAATAGTTATTTACATAATTATTATTTTACCAAAATTACGTCAATACGTTCAGGGGTCATTAGCATATTTGCGATTACTCGGTACTTTCAAAAACCTTTCCATACAATTATATCGATTAATATTGTGAGTGATTTGTGGACTGCTCATCAATAGAAATTTACATACTAAATATAATTATACATTATTCATTTCTTGCTTCTTTCGCAAACCTTACAAAATTTCTTTTATTCCTAAGGAAAAACTACAAACATTAATGCCTTTGTAAAGTAATATAAGTAAATTTTAATATTAAAGAATGGTGGCATTTAAACTGTTTATTAAGTATGTTTTAATTTTTTCTAATATTTTTTTTTTATGTTATGCTTATGTTTTAATTTTTATTATATATAAAATACAGTACATTGGAATAAATGTCGTTTACTATTGCGCGGATTTAACGGGGTGCCATAATTATTACAATATTAATTTATATTTAATTATTATATAATATACTAATAAAATTCGGACTAAAATATTTAATTACCGGTCACTATATAATATTATATTAAATGAAATTCTAACTAAAATATTTGCTTACCGGTCACATTCTTCGTAGTATAATATTAAATTATATTTTCCTCGTAGTCTGAAAACAATAACCACATCGTGTTGTATGATTTGTATAGCATGTTTTTTTAGGACGAGCGAGTGAATTTCCATTGAATTTTTAAATTATCGATTATTGCCAGTATTTTAATAGAAATAAAGCTAATTCTGATTAATCGTAATTCCTAAAATCGGTCATAAAACTTATTAACGTTTTGTGAAACAATGTTTATAAAGTGTAATCAGAAATCCCTGTCCCTTTTTTACTACCTGCTCTGCATTCAGCCATGAATTAAGTTGATTAAAACAACATGTTTTTAAAATGTTAGCAGTTCTAAACGATTTAAATATATTCATAAACATTTTTAATTTTAAAGAAACTTTCCCAAGAACACAATTAATATTTTGCAAAAATATTTTCATTTTTTTATAAACACTTCTTACTAAAAACATAACACTGTTCCAAAATAAAACTAGCCGAGAAATAAAATTGCTATTTGACCTCAAACACACTTCTGTGTGCAGAAATAGGCGCTAAAATCTTCTACATTTTTCCCTCCATTGTCGGAAAATATGATTTTTCAGTGAATTTATTTTATAAAATTAAACGTTGTTATAAATAAAGATTGTTTATAACTAGTTGGTAATAAATTATTCAGAATATGCAAAAAACATTTTGGACGTCTTTTTTTATGTGATTTATGAATCATTGATATCTTTCAACCTATAAAGCAGATTCATTAGTTGCACAAAATAATAATTAAAGCTTGATAAATTTCTTTATAAAAAAAATTATAGCGGTTAATGGAAAAGTTTAACTGTACGTTATCAATATTGTCGTTGAGAAAATGCCTAGTTTTCCTCTTTAGTCGCTAAGATAATGCAATAATTATGTATTATATATACACACATAGCTCATTCACAATCAGCTTTCCATTATTGCTAGAAATGGATATTTTTGCCCGAGTAGTTGATCCACTTGCTGTAAATGCTGTAGACGTTAATTTTTGTGGCAAAATAAATTTTGTCTATAAAAAATCATTTTTTAATCCAAAGTAAAATATCTTGAAAGTTTCCACAGCTGTATTATATAGCAAAATATTTTTTTATAATTTCCCACTTCTTATTCCATAGATTCATGTTTTAGTTATATGAATTATTTTAGCTATTAATTTACTTAAATAGTTATATTAATATAACTATGAAAATATTTGCATAATATAAAAAAATGGCAGTCTATACTATTTATATGTAAAAATCTACTCAATGGACATTGTTTCAATTGAATAATAGCTGCACGAGCTTCGTCAATTTTTCCACGTCCTGCCAGCAAAGGAGTCATCCTGCAAACAAACCCTCGTCACCATCGAGGATCGGTTCACAAATAAACCCGAAGTGGGGTAAAGATTTACGGCGTGCGGCCGACTGTTTGTATTTGAAGACGTTGCGAATTTATGTTGCGCCCTTTGGTTTTGTTTAGTATTCATTTGCATTTAAATTAGTTAAATTATGCTCCGATATGAATTTTACACACCAAACTCGCTCAAACACAAACCGACCACAATACACGTAGTATGTACACTTTCACTTATCTAAACCGAAATCGTTAACTAACTAACAAACGCCCCTCAAACACTATTTGCACAGACGTTACGCAAACTACGCGCGAATAATTGTGTATGACAAACGTGTGCGGACAATTAATAAACTTTTAATGAGAGTAATTATTTTTCTTTGCGTTGTGGGGAGTCAAGGTGTCATGTAACAAACCCGCATTTTAGCTCGGGGCAAACAATCTTTTTATTTACGCGTCCATATCCCAATGGCAAACACGAACCAAAAAATCCCCTGAATCCTCTCTGGGGGCGTTGGCCTCTCATTATTTGAAATCTGTTTACTCTATTGCCTCTGAGGGCTAAGGCTCTGACCACCCTTCGTTCCACCCTTGAGCAGATCTATTTTACCCCTGTCAACCCCTGTACTCACTTCAGCGAAGTTTTTAAATTATTTCAATAGTGTACAGAAGATCAATGACAGTAACAAATATTTTTTTGGATTGAATTACCCACTCTAAATAATATCCGTTTTTTATTATAACTGTAATCGAAACATCAATAAAAAAAAATATGATCCAGTGTGCCAAAAATGAATTGTCGAAATATTTTTTTTCTATCTATACTTTTTGTCATAGTAAGTATAACGAGTAGTTTTACAATACTTCTATTAGCATGCCAAAATAATCCATTACAACTATTTTCTATATTGTAAGTAAGAATAATAGAAAACTTTTTAACTACAAATAGACTCTAATCTGAATATATATTCGAATATTTGTAACTACTTGTTCATGTTTGTAACGATTATGATGAATACTACATTAATTATAAAAACAATTTAACAACGCAGTTAGTAAACTTTTTATCCCAATGTACCGCTCTAGCGTTTTTTTTTGTTTTGCGATATTTAACTTCTAATCTTTAAGTTATTTACGATAGACAATTCTAAGCTGAAAGCTGAAAATTACCTTTACTTTAAAGTTACTATTGTGCAGCTGACTTTTTCAATGACTAGTATTAATCTTAATGGGTTTTTTTGTGTCGACAAATTAAAATTAAAAAAATATTTATATTGCCTTATAAGAGATAAAATATTCAATACCAGCCATTGAGAAAGTCCACAGCTGCACAATATTAACTTTGAATGACGAGTAATTTCTGAAATTTTGGCTATTACAAAGTTTTTTTTTACGTTTTGTCGGCATCTGTTATAAATTATACAGAGATATGAAAAAAGTTCGCAAATATACACAACGTGTTTTTTATAATTAGTCGATTTTTGGTGATTTAAATAATTTAAAATATTTTATACTATAATATGTTTGGTATTTGATTATTCAAATATTTAGATTGCAGTATCTAATTGTGTCCAAAGGTTTTTGTTATTTTATTATAGACTATCTATATTTTATAGTTAGCAATTATGTACTTAAAAAACTTTTAAGTCTCGTTTTGTCTTGTACTAAAAACACGTACTTTAATAACTATCCCAATGTGATGAAAACTGCTCACCTCAAATTTTATTTTTAATTAAATCTTCCGTTGCAACATGACAGGCATAAGTCTGGGAAAGAATGTCTGGGAATCGGTGACATCTATATTAATAATTATAAATTATTTTGTGTAATATAATTTATAACCAATAAATGTCACTGCAGCTGGGGCCGATTATTTTATAATAGCTCATTTTTTATAAATAAAATTTTGAGTGTCGCTGCCGGGGCTCGAACCCACAACCTCAAAGTTACTAGTCTGGGATGTTATGGACTACGCTATTCCGTCATTTAGATGAATATTTTATTTATATTTTAAACGTAATATTCATGACGTTTATCAATTATTAAGTATTTAGATTTTTATTTTTGCGAGATAGAAAATCGTAACTACAATGTGGATTATTAAAAATAGTTTTAAAATTTGATATGACCTCTTCCTTTCAAACATACTTAATACCATTATTTAATTCATACTTAGAATCTTATCGTATCGTTCAGAAAAATGTTTGTAATCAATTTAGTATAAATAGTTTATCTTATACAATTTGATTCGAATGAATTCAACGTTTCTTTTAACTGCATCGTTATCCGGCATTTTGCTCAAATGTGCCGAAGGAAAATATCTTTGCTTGTACTTAGTTCGATGGCCGACACACTAGGATCAGAAAAGATAATAAGATTACAAAAACCCTTTTCGACGAAGCCCCTTTCGATGCTTTGTCCTTTAAGAGCGAAAAGGCGAATAAAGCGTAAAATTAGCGTACCCTACATTAAATCAACAGCCTACCGTACCATCTAAAATGTAATCTAATTGGACTTCTACACAATGACGTGCAATAGAAATAAAGATAGATATATTTTTATTGAACAAAATACAATATTGCTTGAGTATAGACATATTTGAAGGGCCATAAATTTTGAATGACCCTTTTAGAGATGGACCACGTTAACTCGCAGGCAATAGGCAATTCAAGTTCGTCCAAATCCGAGTGAACGAAATAAAATTTTCATCCGATCCGGACACGTATATTAGGGTTTCCTTTTATTTTTAGTTTGCTGAGTGTTTTTAGCGTTGCTACTCTTTTTCTCTACTACATACTAGATCTATTGTTAGTCGTACACAGGTAGACACTAGAGTTTTCCATCCGTACATTAGTGAATTCTATGGGGAAAGTTTATGAATAAAAGCGGACGAGGGCGAATTGAATGAAGGCACACTTTGTACAAAAGCGCAAACAATCCGGGCGCCCCGGTGAATGGTGCAAAAGAGCGAAGCTTTCCGTCTTATCTAATATAGGTCATCGGGGAATGAAGCATATGGGAACCCGTGATGTACACGCGGATAACGAGGATATATTTCAATAAAGTTATTCTTGGATAGTCGAGAGCTGGCGATAAGGAGAATGGGGGAGTAAAACAATTGTTGCATTTTTATTTGAAAATATCTAGTAAATTTATCTGGGATATATATATATAACTTGATCTATCTGTGCTTAAAATTTAATTAATTATAATTACTAACGTTTCCAAACCGAATACTACAAAATCATTTCTAATTGTAGTATATTCGGAACTACTTAGAATGCCTCAATTTTATTATTCAATAATATTCAATTAAATAAAAAGTGTTTTTCGGCACGTCTCTTTAAGATTACGATTTTATTAGTTTCGCTATGATAACATATACTAAATAGCGTTGTTTAATTGCAAAATTCTTTATATTTTTTTTATTTGTGCTGACCAAATTGCTTTTTGTACGATTTTGCCGTTACGGGTTTAACATGGCATATTAGTCTGGTAGACCTCAAGGGTCACCCACAGACTATTACGGTAGATCACCTTTGTTCCTCAGACGCCAGCACAGACACCAACATCGAAGCCAACGTAAACATTCAACTAGACGTAGACCGTCTAATGAAAGCCACTAAACTCTGAACGAACCAAAATAGACACACTTCCAACTACCCCCAACCAGAACGTGCAGATCATGTGTAATTTGTTATTTAAAATTAAAATAAGCTCTAGTAAATTATTATATATTAATATATAAATACATTATTAATTTGCTGACAGCTCAAGTAACTATTTCATATCTCGCGTGTTTTTTATTTATGTATATTTAGATAGATGCATAGGGAGTAATGTATTCTGATTTAGAAACCCCATTACAAGACCGCCATGTCCGAGAGACGTGAGCAGCAGAGTCTGCGGCGATAACAAAAGCTTCCTCTCCGCCTCGGGACAAGAAGACGTCTGTCGGATCATCCCCTCGATATAAGCCCAGTTTGCTGAAGAAAAGGGTGCATAAAAGAGAGCGCGTGTCTGCGCCAGAACAGATCTTCGGAATACGTATGCGGTCTTTGCTCAACTAAATTTTTCGATTTGTTCCTGGGATTGTGATTCGGACTGCGCTCCACGTGCTTTGTGCCTGATGTCCACTTTGTCAGGGGATAAAATTGAAATTATATGTAAATATTTTCTATCCGAGCCGCATGGGAGGATTCAAAAATGTGTCTGAATGCAATATGAAAATGTTGATATATTATGTATCGTGAATAGACTTTAGATTGAATATTTTAAGAGTACAGGCGGCCCTCGACTTTCGCACATAAATGGTTCCTGAAAATGTGTGCGAATGTTGAATGTTCGAAAGTAGAGGGAAGTAAAAAAATTTGGTAATTGTGTGTATTTTAAAATATTTATTTATCAAGTAAATATAAGATGTTTACGAGGCGTTTAAGAGACATGTTTAAGTGGGGTTTGCGGGTGTTTCCTTTGAAAAGTTATCAAGAGTTAACTATTTTCCACTATTCTTTTTCTTTTCTTCATATAGTATTTTATAACATGCTATGTTTTTATTGATCGCCCTACGCACTTAAGATATGCGTTCTCCAGTGGGATCACAATCTTCCATAATATTTAAAAAAATTGTCAAGATGCGTGAAGGCTTTATTCATATTTTTCATTGTTAAAGAGTTTTCCAAAATAAACCTGTCTCATCTACATTAAATATTTGGCTATAGGAATATTCTCCATCTTCAATAATTTTGGATAATTAGGAAATATTTTTTTTTGCAGCATCTTTATCCGCATCAGCCGATTCTCCAGTAAATTTAAAATTATGAAAAGAATACCTCATTTTAAAA
This sequence comes from Plectrocnemia conspersa, assembly GCF_051122295.1. Taxonomy (NCBI): domain Eukaryota; kingdom Metazoa; phylum Arthropoda; class Insecta; order Trichoptera; family Polycentropodidae; genus Plectrocnemia; species Plectrocnemia conspersa. The sequence continues at coordinate 10,623,756 of NW_028277167.1, forward strand.
TTGTAAAACCAACCGTTACTTGCTTGAAAACCCGTGCTAAAATCTTTTTTTAGTCTATCCTTCCAATCTTTGTGCAAACTAAGAGCTTTTGCTTGAATAATTGCAATACTCAGAGGGACATCTTTTTGATGTTGGTCATCGATCCATGATGACAAAGATTTTTCCATTTCATCCATTTTTTTTTGTCGTGTTTTTTTGGAAACATATCTTTAAAGATTGTGGAAAGATATCTTTAGTTTCGACAATTTTGAACTTATTCCATAATTATATTTTTATTTTGCTAAATTGAACATATCGTAGACCTGTTTGTATCATACGAACGTCCGATTGAAGCAAAAGATTCACCGCTATTTCCATCTTTGTCTCGAATCGTGTGAAGTTTATGAGACCTTGATTTCTTTTTGTTCGTATCAACACTGAAGGTTTTCCGTTTCTCACTCATGTTTATAATTTTTTTTTAAAAAAATGTTTTTTTTAAATGTGCGAAATAGCGAATTGTGCAAAAGTCAAGGGCCGCCTGTACGTATAAAATTATAAGTAAATGCCTTATTTCAATTGATAGTATTTTCAAAACGCTATACTAGTTGTATCTGATCAATGAAATACTATTTATTTTCTAAAATGTATTTATGCTTCGTATTTTAGATGACAATAATAAATGACTATTTTTATAGTGTATTTATTATAACGTCTTTCATTGTATTCAATACATTTTTTATAGTATATCATATTTTTGAATATTTCTGATTGAATATTTTTCAATATATTCAACCCCTATTTCAGAATATAATGAAATCGTCACCTTACCTCCCGAGGCAGATGCATTCCCTTCATGCCACGATTTTTTATAGTGAATCTTCCTCGTCCAATTATTTTTGAAGGAGACCCGTCAAGACCATTCCTAATGTGAATTTCCAAGCCCAGCCATACACTTAATCATATTTTATTATTATTCAATACTGTTAGATTGTTAATCAAAATAATAATTTAACTTTAATCTTACCCGTTTATTATCAGACTTCGCCATCTGATTTTCAATCAAAACTAATTTCAACTTGATCCTATGTTTGTTATTATGGATTTGTCATCTGGCCATAAATTTGCGGCGGCCGCAAGACGTCATTGTCGCCCTGTTTGTCTGCATTTCGCACACGTTTAAGACCGAACGCAAATTCGGGCCGGCTGTTTGTTTTCGAACACTGTTTTGTACTATTAAATTATTCATGAGTAAAGCAAACAGACTGGTGGCTGCCTGCCGTGTACCAACTTCTCTCTCGACAACACCCTCCTTCTCTAATGGACAAAAGATGGTGACAATATTGACTGCACCTAGAGATGACGACACACGCTTTCTCTTGACATTGTGGATAATATACAAATCGAACGAGATTCAAAGCGGTTAACTGTCGAGTATCGGTAAATAACATGCAACGCGTTATAGAATATAATTTTAAATATATTTTAAATAAAATAATGAAAATGCATATGTAGGCTATTGACTATATTAAAGATGTTACATATATGTACGTAATCGTTAAGATTGCATAATTTATTGTAATTTTTCGTAACTAGTATATCCGAGTTTTCGGCTAATATTTTAATAAATATTACTATAGGCTAAATTATAAAAATACATATATGTGTTTTATATCTGTAATTACTATTGGAAAACGTATCGATACGATGAAACGTATGACAAAGTTCGCGCAATCCGAAAGTGTCAGTGTCAAGACCATTCTCATTAAAATGTAAAGTTTATGAATACTATTCGAAAATTTCCCACGTGACTCAACCACCTTATAGTTAAATAATGTAAAAACTTTTTCTAATATAATTAGAAATATTACTTATTTTCCATTATGCTTTACATTAACTAAAAGTTCTGTTGATCATTAAATACCATATATATTATAAATATTTAAAAATAAAAAATAATATAATATCTTAATATTGAATTTATAAATAACGTAGCTACAAATACCACTAACTTATATATTTACTCAATTAAAAAGTAAAATTACGTTTAAATTTTCATTACAATTTTCTTAAATTTGGCAAAAATAAGACGGTTATTAATTAATTAATTTTATTTAAAATCGTACAACAAAATATATTTATTTTTTCTCACGTACATATAAATTTATTATTATTTAAATAACATACTATTTAGACGGACAAACATATATTATATTTAAAGTAGCTTACTTAATAACTAAAACAATCCAAAATGTAACATAAAATAAATTGGAGAAGTAATTAAAATATTCGCCATTAAAATATTGGGTTAGCAAAATAAAACAGCTATTAAATCATTTGGATATCATATTTTTTTGTAGGCAGTGAAAAAATATCAGGCTCAATATGTTGCTAGCAAACAAACTAAATTTTATCAGCAAGTGACATTTTAAGTCAACTTATGATTTATGCGTATTTAAATGAAATAAGTCATGAAAAGTTATTAATTAATCAGTAGGATTATAAAATTGATTAGCAACAAAACAATATCCATAAGCTATTTAAACAGAAAAAATAGAATAAAATTAATTTTACAATACGCCAAATTTTTATTTAATTTAATTTAATTATTTCTATAAATATCTTTAGAGCTGCTTAATATGACATTATGTGCTAATCAATCATGTTCTACTTGCTGACTACAAGTGGCAGCTCAGCTGACTATATAGCTGACTAAAACCTCAATATTATGCTGACTGTTTAAATGATATTATTAACAAAAATAACCGCTGCAAAAATACATAAAAAAAATTTACTGACTGCCTACTCAACATTTTTATTTTTACAACTAATATTTAGGCTATAAAACGATTATTTTTTATTAGTAGAACTCGGTAATAAAAAAAAATGTTATTATAATATAAAATTATTACTTATAGTATTCTGATGAATATTTAAGTTTCAGTTTTACGTACATCGATGAGAAAAAATATCTCATTCCACAATTTATTATATGCGGACAAAAATTGTCTAATATCGCGATAGTTCCTACTGAGTTGAAACGCCACTTTATTACGATGCACGCCAATCTTGCTACAAAAACTTATTTTAAATAATTATTTCAAACGATTGTTAGACATGCAAGCTAAGCAAGTTAAATATTTTGAAAAAACTGTAAAAAAATCCGTTAAGGCATATAAGTTTGTTGAATTGATGCAGAGCCTCTAATTTTATCTGCATGTTGTGAAATATCTAAGCTTTTTTAGGCGATGAAGCAAAACGGAAAATTATAAAAATTCGTAGCTTAAATGATACTTAAATAATATACATAATATTTTGGATGATATGAAAAAAATAGTAACCGATAAGGTTTTTGCTTTGACGACATTTTGCTTTGCAAATTGATGAGTCCACTGATTAATTAATTTTTTAATAATTATTTTTTATGGTGCAAGCAGCGTACCGAGCGTTCGATTTTTTTTTAAATTGTTCAGAACAATTTAAAATATCATGGGAGTTATTTGTAGGAATTTATACGGGTGGTGCTCCATCAATGATAGACTTATTAAAAAAATTTTTTACCCTTGTCAAAAAAAACTAATATTACACCTTCTCACTGTTTTTTTGCACAGAGAATCTCTAGTGTCAAAAACAGTACCAGCAGTATTAAAACCTGTACTAGACCAAATTGTAAATATAGTAAAAATAATATAAATATATAAAAACGAGATCTTTAACAACACGACTTTTTAAAACATCTTGCATCTCTATAGAATCAAAGTAGTAGCAGAGTTTTTGCTTTTGCACAAGTGAAGTGGTTATCCCAAGGAAAGTCTTATGCAATTTTTTAGAACTTAAGAATGAATTATTGCCCTTTTTCTAAAATTAGGGTATGTATGATCTTGTATAATGTCTTTAAAATGATATTTGCTGTGCTACAGTGCCATATTTAGCTAATAATGTTGATTGCTTAAATAGCGTAGAACTACATTGTCAAATTGCGTCTTTCGGAAAAAGACTCTTTGAGAAAATCGCATATTAGAAAACCGTAATGCTTCCTCCACACTCTCTGGAAGTAGGCCATGGTTGGGCAAGGATGGAAAATATAATGTGTTAATTCGGGGCTACTTCGGTCGAGCTCAGGTCTGCCCGCTCTAATGTCTCGGCGACCTCGACCGTATTCGGTAGACCTTTGGTTCGGTAACTTCCAGAGAGTGTAGAGGAAGCATAAAGCAGATTGTGTTTCCTTTTTTTTCGTACCAAGAATAATTGGTTACCTTGTGAACTGATTGCGCTCTAAAAATATAATTCTCTCTAATAACTGAAAAGGTATTTTGGATTTTTATCCAAGACGAATACCCACCTCTTTCCATTAGGACACTGAAAATTGAGTTACAGTTATAAGGTTTTTTTTTGACAATAATCAATAAAACTAAGAAACGCGAGAGACTTATTATATTATACTTTACTTTGATGGCTCACAGAGCCTAGAGTAAAAAATGTATTTAAGTACTTTTTTATTTTATTTTTTAGTTTAAATTTATTTATATTATTTATTTATTTATAATTAGCTATATTAGCTAACTAAATTAATAAAATTAATAATAATCTATTATTACCTGAATAGTAAATAAAATTATCAATAACAGCTTTTGCTACCTCACAGTTTTTAGATTTCGAACATGATAAAAAAAAACTTTTTGGATTATTGAAAAAACGAGATCATTTTTTTGCGTAACTCTGTAGATTCCCATGCAAAACGGTTTCCAGTTATCTGATTATTAATGTAGTCCTTAATTTATCAAAGATAAGGCCGATTAGAGTAGTTGAAAAAATTGTAAGTAATATTTTGCCATTCAAATACTTTTGACCTATATTAAAATCTTCGAAAAAAATATGCATATTTTCAAACATCTGACAAGGACCCACCTTTTTTTATGCAGCTGTAAAAGTATACAGCGGTTGTAAAACATTACACGTGTACAAATTTAATTCTTAATAAAAATCACCAAAAAACTCCAGAAATGAAAATTCTTGATTTGCCATTTTTCTCAAGAAATTCTCGAGAAGAAACATTATATTTGATACATTCAGCCACGACAGCTGCTTTAGTGAGTACATATCGATAAGCAGCTCTTACTGAAAGATATGCTAATGAACTCATAATACGTTTTGCCAATAAAATGTTTTCAAGTAAATGTAATAGACTATTCAAAAGAATAAAAAATGCAATAATTTAATTTTGATATATTGCTGTACATCGCAATAAGCCATCATAAATATCTCAAAAAAAATTATGATTTGTACAAAATACTTTAAGCCCTTTTGTCGCCCTGATATATTTCACAGTTAAACTTTTGATAGTATGTATAAATATTATAAAATTAAATTTTTACCACTAAAACTCAATAAACAAACACTCACTTTTACGCACATGTTGGCTAATATCGGACCACGGGTCCGTTTCTTTAATACGCCGACTAGTCAAGGGGCATTAAATAGTTTTACGACTATTCCAAAAGACACAGGTGTGTCGGCGCCCATTTGCCCAAACTTTTACTGCCATATTCTATAGATTATACGGCCCATAATGGGATTCGTTTATAATGTTACACCAGTACGCCCGCAAAGTGATAAAACTAATCTGACCGAATAAATTGGACCGATTGGCACAACAAGTTGACCCGAACGCTTTGTCTAACGAATTGATTTAATAAGCGGCTTCCGAGGCAAATCCGAACGGCGCTGGTGTTTTGGCAGAATTCCCACACCTACGTACTATACATTAGACAGAGTCTGAGCTCTAAGCTTTCAATTAACTAAGCGCTGTTGCTTAGCCCTTAGTCTTTCTCTTACAAGAGTTGTCTGTCTGTGTCCCCGCGGCTTTAAGTGAAATTTCAACTCGAAACTTTGAGAGTAATATTCAGCAAACTGATTTTTGGCGTTTTTATTCGTTAATTATTTAGGTGCTCGTGTAATAAGCAGACGGGAAACGATTTCAATTAGAGTATGCCGTGTCATGACGGCAATGCCAGACTTGTTTGAAAAGCGTCGCACTACTTAAATATCACAACTGTGATAGCGTTGAAAAAACCTACAGGTATAATGATGTCAGTGAAAGAAAAATGAAGTAAACTATGTTTATTAAATTATATTTTAAATAAATAATTTTAATAATATAATTGTACGTGACAACTATAACTTTATAAGCTTTTGGTTTTCTTTTATCAATTCACCTCTTTTTATCAACATCACAATTTTTAATTTTACAGGAAGTACAAAACGTTCGTCATTAAATAACTTTGTATAATTATATCTCATGGTTTTTTTTCAAATCAGAAGGTTCATTACGTTGTATTTAAAAAACATGTTAAAAGTGTCATTTTTAGCTTAAGCATTTTTTTTAAAACAGTGCAAATAAATTACAAAAAAAACTTTTTACAATATTATTTGAACCATTCCAGTATTTATTTTAAAATATCTAATTTTCTCTATTACACTATTTGATATCTTTTTTTATATTTTAATGATGTTTTTCAAGAAATAGTATAAATACTTATAGTTGTCGGTATATTTTTAATTAAAATTTACACCGGCTTACACGACACTAACACTCGAAAGTGTTTTACAACTTTTTTAAAGCGACGATTTTTTTGTACCCAGAGGCGACCGCGTTTGTCTAGCCGCATTTCCAGTTTTTGTTTTCCGATTTCGTTTTTTTGCCTAATTATTTTCGTGCAATGGTGTTTATGCCGCAAAAATTAATTGGTGAAGTTTTCGGAAGCCTTCCACCTGCCTAGTACACTCTTCTCTACCGGTGGCAAAAAATAAAACTACGACGACCTGAAAAAATCCTCACCTAAAAGACGTAAACTTAATGAGTGTTTTAAAATAAATATATTAAAGGAAAATATTTACACACAGGCGCGCGAAAACCTTGCACTCTGCACTTTTACTGGCGTTGGTATTTTTTCGTTTTAATTTTAAATTGAAACGATGTAATTTTTCGGCGAGAGCCTCTAGGGATCAAACGGACCAAATTAATTCTAGCAAAGTGGCGCCGAAATAAACGAAACGAAATGTTAATTCTAACTCAATGTTATAAATATATACGTACATATATAAAATTATACTACCTATGTTATTATTGGGCATAAGTGATTTTGAGTGAAGTTGTATGCGTGCGTACGGCTCGGCGTCGGTGCTGCCCTCAAGCGGCAACGACGCAAATCTAGAGTGGGGGTCGCGGGGCAAGCGACGCGCCCCCACTCTAGATCTGCGCAAGAGTTACACCGAAGACGCGAGGCCCCGCGCATGCGCATCTCAATATTTACCACCCAGCAACAATAAATGTAGGTCAACATTATTACAAAGGTGACCTTCGGGTCACTCTCTCATTAAAATAAATCGAATAAGAAATGAATATTTTAAAAATAAACAAACGAACTTGCATTAAAATAATTCGAATCAGAGATAGATATTTTAAAAATAGACATATTGTCAACCTTTGATAAAAAATATATTTTTTTGTAATCTGAGGTGCATGACATTTTGTATTTTTAATCCTTATGGTTTATTATCCATGAAGCATGACCTTCAACTAGTCTGGACGCGTTTAGAAATATTTTAAAACATCAGTAGTTTTGCGACATTTCTCGTGTAAACAGTATTTCGTTACATTTTTCCTTAAGTGTTTTCGTTTATATTGTTTATAATAATATCCTTTTAAATGTTTTAAATGATTGTGTATTATAAAGTGATTAGTATTTTGTGCTGTAAATAAAAACAAATATAAAGAATTAAGCAGTGTATTATTAAAAATAGTGTTTATAGTAAATTTTAGTGTATATAACTATATAATTCAGTGTATGTGTTAGAATTAAGCAGTGTATAATTAAAATAATAGTGTTTATAGCTAAACTTTGTGTTTATACACACAATATATTTATCGTTATGAGCTACTTATTTAAACGTGAAAAGTGATCAATCTGTTCTTTGTCTACCATGTACAAAAATATGAGGCGCTTGTTTCTGGTGAGTGACATTTTTAAAATATTCTTAGATTTTAAATATATAAGCATATACACAAGAGTTAGTTAAATAATAAAACGAATTGCTAATCAACCGACTTTGAAATTTTAATCAAATTCGCTTTTCAAATGCTATTTAGAATTTATTAATAAGAAAAAGTTTGAGAATCACCTTTAAATTTGTGTTGATTTTTTTAAATAATCGTAAATATTAAATTACAATTATATACTTCTAATGAAAAGTGAATATACAATGATTCACTTTTCGTAATGAAAAAAAAAGTTTAAGGGTCGTTGTTGAATTTTTGACAATTTTTTGGAATAGTCGTAAACTTTAAATTACAATAATATACATCCAATTTAAGGTAAATAATAAAATAATTCGCTTAGAAAAAGAAAAGAAAAGTTTTAGTATTTTATATTTATACTTTATTCGAGTTTGGTCTAGTCACTGATTATAATAGTATTTCTATTAGCAGTCTACTTAAATTATTTATATTTTATGTATATTTTATAAAAAGTTATGTTATATTTTATTTGTACCTTTATTTTGAAGTTGTCATTTATAAGTTGAAATTAATTACAATAGCTGGTATTACCTTATATCGGATAAACGTATGTTATTATAATCATTTTAAATTATTGTTTTTTTCAATCTGTTCTACAAACATACAATTTCACACAATACTTGCTATAGTTTTATAGCTTTTTTTATGTTTACAAATGAGCTATAACCTAATACAGGGTTTCCCAAACTTTTTCAGCGACGGAACACTTGGCAAATCCGAAAATTTTGGCGGAACACTTAGCTTATATTTTAGGCTGGGTAGTTCATAATAAAATAAAACATGTTATTAAAGAAATGTTATTAAATTTATTTAATAAACATAAAAATACAAATAAATAAAACTCCTAGTGACTGATGATTTTGGGTTCTTAAATATCAATTTTTTTTATATCAGGCACAATTTTGGTTAGTTGTATTTTCATATCTGCCGTGCCGTAGAGTCTATTTCTGTATTTTGTTTTTGTTGCAATATACTTAAAAAATCCCACTTCGCATAAATACGTCGTGGAAAACGGAAGTAAACAAACCAGAGCTTGTTTTGACACCTTGGGGAACTCTTCAGTCGGACTCGCCCAGAAATCATTTAATAGCTGATATTTTTGTTTCAAATCAGAGTCATTAACTAAATTCTCTTAATCCCTCAAGCCCACTGGTTTTACTGTCACGGAAAATGGATTCCGAACCCAGGAATCGTCCTTACTAGTTTTCGGAAAATATTCCGAAAGCGTTATTTTCAAGTAATATAGGTGTTCTAAAAATACTTGTGAAACTTTTTTATCTCCTTAAAATTCAATTCATTTAAACATTCATATCCAAGACAGGAAAACAATCAAAATTGTTAGGTTTAACCGATAAAATCTGAAATTGTATTTTTTTATCAAAAGATTCAATTTTATCTCTCATATTAAAAATTGTAATACTTTTTTCTTGTAATTATAAGTTAACATCATTTCACTTTATAAAAATATCCGCCAGATATGCAGATGCATCAACCAGGAAGGATTTGTTAAAAAATTTATAAAATGATGTTGCAAATTATTTTGTGCTTTCAAGAAGACTAATAATTCATTTCGAAGTTCATAAAGTCTCAATAGTACTTTTCCTCTGGATAGCCATCTCACTTCAATATGTAATAAAAGTGCTTCATGTTCACTACCCATTTCATCGCACAAAATTTTAAATAATCTGGATTGAAGTGGTCTAGATTTTACATAGTTCATCATTTTCACGGCTACTTCATAACATTTTTTTAAATTTGTGGAAACTTTTTTAGTCAACAGTGCATGTCTATGCAAAATACAGTGACTGCTAGTAGCATATCTAGTCACATAAATAAAATTCGTATAACAAGCACTAATATCGTGTGATTAATTAACAAAAAAAATATTGTTTAAATAGGATCAAATTTTAAAGGTAAAAAAAACCACACCGACTTATGAAAATTTTTCCTCCAGATTTTATACACATCAATGTTGAATATTTAACACATATTTTCAAGCTTTTTTATCAGATTTATGAACAATTTTTATGTATTAGCAAGACTAACAATTTTTTTAATCTACTCTAAATTTTTGTGAAATATCTATTTAGGCTCCGCGGAACACCTATTTTGGATCCGCGGAACACCAGTGTTCCGCGGAACATAGTTTGGGAAACCATGACCTAATATATAAAAATAATAAATAAAACAAGGGTGTTTTATTGATTATTTTTTTTTTATATTTGAATACTACTGAGCTAAGCTTCGATTCTACTGATGATTTGAGTCCAAAATCTCACAAATATTAAGTTTTTTATTTTTGGCTTTTAAAAGAAAAAAATAAATAAAATCTTAGATTGTTCACAAATATCTGATTCAAATAAAAATCAGAAAATATTTATTGGTAATTTAACCCTTCGTGCCCGGTGGAAATACGGTTTCCCACTTTCGAAATTGCCCTAAAAAGATCAGTGGGAATTACGTTTCCCAATTTGATTCACTACTGCCATCTAGAATTATTATTGGGTATTACGATAAAACATTTACCTACTTCATCGATTGAACTTAAAGTGGCAGTTAAGTTTAAAATTACACGGGTTGCATTATTTCGAGTGTCGTGTGTTAGATAAGTTGAATTTGTAACAAAACTTTAAAATTTTAAGGACAATAAGGATTTTGACGGTCGATTTGAGTTATAAAGACATTTTTTTACTGTGCGATATATACATTTGGGGTGATTCGATCTGAATTTTAAGTTAGCCTTTAGGATATCTCTAGAAAATCAGTTGATCGGCAAGTTTTGTTCGCTGAAACGCCGTGGCAGACCATCAAGCTTTTTGGCTAATAATACCCGAGTACTATAGAATATACCCCTAGAATCTGTAGGTAAACATATGCCTCTAAAAAGTGAAACTTACAGAAGGTAGAGTAAAAAATAAGGCGAAACAAACTAAATGCATGTGTAGAGATTGCGATGTACCACTATGTACATATTTCACCATTTTTTGATCTTTTTCATAAGAAATGATTTTATTTTTATTTTTACCTTAATAATATTGTTCTTTTACTTGAAATAAATTAAGTAAATAAATTAATTTCTTAAAAAAAAAAGTTTTTTTTTTGCGCACAATAAGTACTCTACCAAGTATCAGTGGGAAATATAGATCCCAGAATTTTTTTATAAGTTTCAATCGCTTTTTTTTAATATTTTTTTTTCTTTATTTCTTAATAAATAATAATGACTAAAAAATGCAAAAAACATTTTTAAAAAAATGCAAAAAAATAATTTGAGCACGATAGGGTCAAGTCCAAAAATATATATAAAAAATCAATTTAATGATTTTATTTACAACAATCCACGTCAATATTTATATGTATACGTAAATTATATTATAGCATATTAGCTATAATATAATTTAAATACATAAATATAATAAAAATAAAAACAGTACATAAATATAAATATAAAAAAATACATAAATACAATTATAATAAAAACGAACATAATTATCACATTAATAATTTGCGATAATTCTTAATACTATGAGATATTATTATGATTCTCACTAAAATATTTAATGTATGTTTAATTGGTGATCTTTCATCACACTTTTTGTATTTTGCAAAAAATGAGAACATCTATCGTTTGATTTATATAGCATCGATTTACTTCTGTTTTATTTACCAAATACTTATTGGTATTATCATTTTTAAGTCACATTGATTCTTACATTCTTTATATTTTTTATATTGACTAAAAAATGTTTTTCAATCATATTCAAATTTTTTGGCAATTTAGTACATCGTTAAACTAATATTGTCATACAATCTTTTCGAATTGTTAATCAGATATCCCTGTCCCTTTTTTACCTACCTGCTCTGAATTCAGCCGTATATTTAGTAAAAATAAACGTGCAGCGGTCGTAATTCATTAAAAAAATAAAACGTGTAAATTTAATTTGTAAGAAAAAAATATTTTAAAAACTTTTTAATTTCTCAAATAATGAGAATAATCATTTTGCATTTTCACAAGAAAGTCTTATTACTTTAATTTATTTTTTACAATAAAAATAAGTTTCAAGTTAAAGGTATTTATTTTTTATTATTAGGACTTCCTTTTCCGAGTAAAACAAAAAGTGTTTTACGTTCCCATAGATGTGATATTATTTATTATACTTTCTATGTGTAGATTTTAGCTGCCTCATTTGCCGCAAACTGCTGGATGAACGTCCGTACAAGTCCGTAAAACTTAAATCTTTGTTGTTACATTCCGTTGCTCATTATTTTTATACTTGAATAGTTTCCCATTGAAAGCCCTGCCGTTCACTTGAAAAATAAACACTGAAACTTTTCTTACACGAAACAAAATTTTATCCTGCACGCTATCCTCTTAATACGATACGCGATGAGCAGGAGAGGAAAATAAACGACCGCCAAGAGAACTACAACCGATAGATGGTTTTTGCACGTATAATATATACAATTTTAATTAAACGAATATATAAATGTATATTGTATCGAATATATAGCGTGTTGTTACACAACACTGCGCAAATATAAATAAATCGTCCCGGAGAATATGGCGTTGAAATGTTCCAGCCACTTTCTGTTGTGTGTGATATATATATTTTCCGAAAGAGTACATGTAAACTAGCTTCGTTCGCGAAGAAAAGCGAAAGTTTGGCATTCTTCTTGGGGAAATCGCGAGGAAAAGTTTTCCTCCTTTGTATGCCCTCTCCCGTATTTAATATCCGAAATAAATTCGTTGCTGGTAAATAATTTGGGGTTGCGGTTTAGCTGTAAGCCAAACATTGCTTGTTTTGATTAAAAATAACAAATTAAATTTTGGAACATGTTAATATGTACATACATACAAATTCTTCAATAAATATTTACTGCCTTTGTTTTATTATTATGTAAAAATGTGCTATTTAATATTCATTAATATTTGACGCAAAGTAAATCAACTTTTCAAAACCAATGTTTTATTGTTCTTATTCAGAGAGCATACAAACATTGTTTCCAAATAATATTTTATTGAAAAAAATATTGATACATGCTTATATATTTTCAGCAGTAAACCGTGTTGAATAAAAATAACGTTTGACCTCAAATACTATAAAATATTTCACCTAATTTATATATTATTAAAAAACAAACAAATCACGTCAAGTTCAACAATGTTTAAACGATATTTGTATTAAAATGGTTTATTTTATCTAACTAGTCTTACAGTCGTAAGATAGAGTACGCGTATTTTATAAAGTAAAAACACAGTGATTTTTTTATATAAACAATAGGAACTATATTTTTTATTCGAATATTGAAATAAGTTATTAAAGTCGTACGACTTACCCTGCTTTCGCAGTATCTTGTATGGTTCAGAAGTGTATTATACAATATAAATACATATAAAATATAGATGTTTGTTCAGATCAATTTTATTTGTAATCGCATTCGGAAGATATTCAAGTGTAAAACTATGATTTATCACGCAGAGAATTGAGGTTGAACCAACATGTTTCTGTGTGACTTATGTGTCTGGTTTGGTCGATTGAGCATCTTGGTAAATACGCCGCTTTTGGCAACGGAACAGTTTAGCAATATGGGAATTGGTACCAACGGCGTCTAGACTTTCCTTTTTCCGCCTCCTTACTCCAATGCCATAATTTAATATTTATACTATTTCCAATTTCAAAACCCGTCTCCTTCTATCCTATTCTTCGATCGATTTCGCGCACTTTTTGCACACGTTCAATAGACTAATTTTGCGCTTAAGCGTAGTAGAGCAATCCAATTCAGGCTTGGTGCCAAATTCGGATGCTTAATGAGGAATAAATGTTGCTAGTTGCAATTGTCTAGAATTGCAATAACATTATTGTAGCTTGCGACGTTTGAATAACAATTGTTATGTATAATGTATATATATTCACAGACTACGAAGCTAAGATAAGCCCTTTGATGCAATTGTACATTGTATAGATAAGATTCGGCTTATTGTGCATTACTTGTACGCTTCCATATTTGAGACAACTACCGCCAGCTGCTTAATTAGTACTTGTTTAAAATTTCCATAGTGGGCTCTAGATTTAATTGTGGTTGCTCTACAATGTAGAAATCTGTAAAGATCAACTACATAGAGTACTATCGACATTATTTAAATAATCTTTATAGTATAATTTTTAAATTAACGATAATTATTAATAATATAATACTTCCATTTACATTTTTTTATATTTATTTATTTGATGACCGTGAATATATCTTATGAGACTAAAAAATGTTACATATATATGTATATATATTACTTTACAATCCACTAAAACAAAAAAAGATTGTAAAATATCATTTATACGAAAAATGTATTTTTAACTTTTAAGCATAATAATATCCTGCTTATAACTATTTTAAATTTAATAATAATTTCTACAAAAAAGTAATAGCTATATAATAACAATATGATAGGTATACAGTTACCTAGCTTGTAATTTAGTTTAGAGTTTGAAATTAATAATAAAATTGGTCCTAACACAATATTTTATGACAGTTAATCAACAGCTAACTTAATTAAACAACTTTCCAGAGTGGAAATTTAACACGGTAGCCCAAAAATACGTTATTTTTAATTTGTAATGCAACAGAAAAATAAAAAAAAATTAATCCCTTTTTATCAATACATTTTATTTTAGTGCACAATCCGTTATTGTAGCCAGTCATTCTGCTCTTTCCAAGCCACTGTCATGGGTCCTTTAACCAATGCATTATTTATTATTTTGCTTTTTGTGAAAATTATTATTCGCTTCTATTTTTTTTATAAAACTTGTTTTTTTCTGGATTAATTCTGTCTCATCAAAGACACATCTTCTACATTTTTCAGTTTGTTTACCTAACTGATTAATTTAAGAATGAGAATATTTAGATGTTGTATATCCTGTGTTCTGCTATAGGGAGTATAAATTGTTGTTCATTGAATAGACGATCATAAAAAAGCTTTTAAAATGTCCACATTTTAAATATTTCTTGCAAACAAGCTTAAGTCGTACCCATTAATAGCCTTCTTCATTCCAATGTGCAGGCACAGTCATTGTTTTGATTATATCTTAAACATGAATTGTGTTGTACTATGTAATAGACTCTGAGTAGCAAATAAATCAGTCTCTCTTGTGCTTGCATAAGCATAGTTATTTTTAGAATTTAATTTAAGGCTGTATCTTTTACTCTATTTAAATTGCAAACTCTTTGATTATTTACTATGACCACTGTATCATAAGCATATTGCTTGGTATTGAGTTAGACTGTGTATTTATATTCCTTTGTATTCAGCAGTACATCAGTAAAAAATATATACTATATGTATATGTTAAAAAAACATTCCAATTATGTATTACACCTTATTGTGTTTTAATATGATTTGATGATTGCTCGCCTATTATTTTATTGCTCTTAATATTTATATATATTTTATTAATATTTTCATATATTTTTTATTGTAATCAATTAAACATACAAAATAATGTTGCAAGTTACATTCAAAACTGTATACTAAAATTATCTTATCTTGTTCTTTTTTCATAATTTTTCGTTACTTTTTATAGCATATTTTAAATGTATATAAAAATATCAGTAAAACACTGTTCATTCAATGCTTATTGCACTACTTTGTATTTTACTTGAGGTTGTAATAAAAACAATGATTAAAAATATAGGTACATGATATATGCATATATCAGTATTATTTAGTTTTTCTAACATTTTCGTTTCCGGACTCCACGTCCGACCTTTTCCCGACTCCGACTCCAAACTTAAAAATTTCGATAAGATAATCTTAAAATATTAAATTTATGTTTAATTATTTTATTTATTTATTTTTATGTAAATAACAACAAAGAAGAAAGAACAAAAAATAATTATAATCATATTTCTTAGGATTACTGCCGCGCCATTGTAAGTGTCTACGTGTGACCACGCCGGCCGGTGGCATTTTTAACATTTTCGTTTGTATAAATATGCATTTAGCAACATTTTTTTGTAGAGGCATACTTGGATGATTGTTGTAGATGTTTCCAGATTTTCATGTATACATCTGTTAATTTCTTATAAAAATGATTAACAAAGTCTATAGAATGTGTGTTTTTATAATGTAAATAGCATACATCTACCATAATAATCAGGGCTGTGGAGTCGGAGCATTTTACTCCGACCGACTTCAATTCCTGTGTAACCCTTTCCACTCTGTAATAATAATTTTTTAATTGTTCATCGTGCGCCATGCGTTTGAAGTCGGTAATATGAAGTAAAAAAAGGTAATATGCACTTAATCAAATACCCAACAACACCCGACAGACCACCGGCCGGCGTGGTCACACGTAGACACTTACAATGGCGCGGCACTAATCCTAATAAATATTTTTATAATTATTTTTTGTTCTTTCTTCTTTGTTAAAAAAAAAAATTTGAAAATAAATAATTAAAAATAAATTTTTAATAATTTTTTTAATTCAGTGCCGGAGTCTGAAAACGAAAATGTTAGAAAAACTAAATAATACTGATATATGCATATATATAAAATATCATGTACCTTTATTTTTATTCATTGTTTTTATTACAACGTCAAATAAAATACAAAATAGTGCAATAAGCATTAAATGAAGTGTTTTATAGATGTTTTTATATAAAATTAAAATATGCTATAAAAATTAACAAATAATTGTGAAAAAAAAACAAGATAAGTTATTTTTAGTATACAATTTTTAATGTAGCTTGCAACATAAGTTGCAACAAATATAGTTTTAAGATGGTGCGAGAAAAACATGTTTCCACACTATCTCACATTATATTTATAGTTATTATTTAATAAGGATAATGGCTCATCTTACGCTGTTTTTATGTAAGTTAAGGGTCTTAACAATTTGACTACGGATTTATATAGGTAGTATTTTACTTTAAATTTATTTAAATACTAAAACCACTAACAAGACAACAGAGTGGAGCTGGGTTGCAAGTTCGCGATTCGCGTCCATTTGTTTTCGTTTCGCAAACGCGCTCGGGGTATTTGCACAAAACGTCAATAAAAAAAAGGTCGACCATTCCCGGTTTGCCCTCCGCATAACTCTCCGGCTCTTTGCGGAGGGCCACATCTTCTCCGGGGCGCTAACCAGGGCCGCTAAAGCGTCTCTAGTTGAATTTTATTGGGGGCAATTAGGCGAGGCGGGAATAAGAATGGCCCGGGAAAGCCTCCTCCCTCCCGTTCCAGGGCCGCCATTTGCAATTAGCCTAAAACGTCAGGTTCAAATGTTAATTTTCGTTTCCGTAGTTAATCAATATTACACTCATGTTTTGGCGCTGCCGCCGAAGTTTCACCCGGAAGGGTTCGCCCGCCCGCCCGACCCGTGAAATTTAATTAGTTGATTAAGACCGCTCTTCATTGGACATCAGTCTTCAAGACGTATCTCGCCGTATTCAAATTCGTTTATTCGAGGGCAAAAATTTACGCACCCTCTGACTTTTCGGACCCGTTGCCCAATTTAAACAGTCAAAGGTCGCGCGCCCCTGCTTTAATTCAAACTTTAAATTCAGTATCACTATCATCAAATGTTTAATAGTATAGATGTACTAGCAACGCTAAAAGGATCATTTAAATATAACAGGATTATAATTACACTATTTGATTATTTTAAGGAACGACAAATAATTAGTCTTACTTAAACTTTATATAACTCATTATTTCTTATAAATTATTTTAAAGTCACAATTTTAAAAATGGCATACAATAATAAAACTATGATTCTTGCTATATTACTGCTTTGTTCCGAAGATCGAACAGAACTGTTGTATTAGATTAGAGGACTCTTGTACCAGTTTGAAGGTCGATTAGTAGATTAGAATATATGAAAGCTCTACCTGACATGAGTTCGGCTTAACTCTCGTTAATTTAAAGCAGGAGCAATGTGATAATTCAAATAAAAGTGAAGTGTTCAATGAAAGTTTAACTTTAAAGTAGCATTCTGTCTTATATGATTTAATCGAAGGAATATGAGGATATCAACTATTTTTTTCCTTGACTATAAATTATTTAAGTCAAAGCTTGAATTTATTTTTGAATAACAAATATATTATACTTTCAAGCTGTCTCTACTAGCGTATTGATCTAAAATGTCAAAATTCGACAACATTGTTCTCTACCTCTTGGCCTATAGACAATATTTGCCTCAATTGCTTACAGCAAAAATGTGCATAGATTTGTCTTATTTTGATAGTCAAAAACCATTATGAATCTTTACATATTCCCTTTTAACTTGTCTTTTACAACTATTTTCAACGACGATTATGGGTAGTCTCACCAGTACCTCGACATAAGTGCACAGCGTCCTATGCGGACTAAACATTTGCGCGCCGACATAATGGCGCGGTGTCATTTGCGCGATAATTGAAAATATAAAAACAGAATTTGTATAAAAATAAATATAAATTAGGGTATACCTACTGCCAAATATGATATATTTTATATGATTTTTATTTTATTTTAAGGATTTAATTGAACATAGAAAAGGTCACTTATACATTATCTAAATAACAATAATATGAACATTTGTCTTATCTACGTTTATGTTGTCCTAACTAATTCTAATTTCTATATATTATAATTCTAGAATCCATTAAAAACATATACAAAAAATAAATTTTTGGTAGTTTCACTTGATTTGTAGAGTGTTGAATTTAATTTGTAAACTGTTTAAAATGTTGCTTTTACCGCGTTCGTGTCTTTTACAGTCTCGATATTTCGCTAAATATGTCCTTCGGCATACTCAGGAGACAATTATTTGTATTACATTTTTTTTATCATCGCACAAATAATTTTACACACTTAGCCAACTAAAATATATTAAACAATTTTGCTGCTCAGTATTTTTTAATATAATAAAAATCATCAAGGTGTATAAAAACAATTAATTAAATTAAATACATATAAAAGCGATATTTGTAAAATTTAAAACCCAAATTAGTTTGTTTTTTTCATATAAATTAAATTATTTTATCTATTTTGCAAAAATCTTGTCGTATCATTAAGAAATGTTTAACATTAATTAAATGAAATTAAAACAGATTCTTCGTTACACAATAAACAAATGGTTAATATAGATCTTATACAAATAAACAAAGGTATTAGATATTTTATATAAATAAAAGCGTTTCAGATAAATACGCTCCGCGCTGTTTTTATAAATTAAATTATTTTTAGTTAATTAAAATTTTCATTTAAATAAGTACAATCTATATTATTCAATTTAATTTTATGTGATACAATGAGACATAAAAAATAATTATGCACCCTACTTAAGATGTACAAGAATTGATAATAAGTTCCCCTCTAATATTATGTAACAAAAAATAATCTAGTTCTTCTAAAGTAAATATTTAAGTCAACCCTATATTAATAAAATTAAACTTTTAGTTAAATAAGATAAATTTGATGTTTAATTAAAATACAAATGAATAAATTGCTAGTATGAATATAAAAAATAGTATTATCTATATTATTATATTATTTTTATTTTGCTAGATAAGCTTAAATATTGTAAAACAAAGGTACTATAGTCATTATGGGAAAGGTCATAAAAATATATATGCGACACATTAGTCTCTAATATATATAATTTTATTTTGCGATAGTAGGTTATAAATTGAAACATCCAAACGAGAAAGTATTTTCCTCTGTTAATTAATGTGATATTTATTTATTTTTTATTTTCTTAAATGCATCTAAATCTTTTAAAACTTGCATTTAATAATATTTTAGGTTTATTGTGTATATCATAATTTGTAAACTGCTAAATTTCTAATTATTAACAACACATTGAAACTAAAATTGTTTGCGCCTTTATACTGGATACAACTTAACATACATAAATCGTACAATGGAAGGGGAAAAAATATTCTTACTTTTCGAAAGTCTTAGTGTGAATAGTTTTCTGACTTGTAGCTTAATGATTTCGAATAAATTTATTACGAATACTAACTAGATAGCGGCTCAAGCAGACATAATTGACTGCATAATCCTAGTGAAGCTGGCTCTGTAGCATTTGCCCACTGACACATTTCTACTGTTTATTTATAGTGCCATATCAAGGAAAGAAATAGAAAAAAAGTTTTAGAATCTGAGCACAACGACTGGGGTCGGAAACGAGTTACTCGGTTCGTCACCACTTCCCCCGGCAGACTAACGCAATTTAACTTTTGCATCCATTTGTCATCATGCGGCACGCTCACCCCATCTGGAAATATCTCTTTTTTACTCCTTACCCTTCCGCATTTTTACAATGCTGCCGCTGTTATCTCGGCGCCTTAATGCTTTATCGACAGTGTTAAATGAAGGCTGGTTCATTGTTGTCAGAGCGAAAACTGGAAACAGTTAGAATGTTTTACTTATTTTATTTTAGTATTTCAAATAATTATAAAAATGCATAGGGGAATCATTTACTTTTAAATTATCTAAAATTGAATTTTATTCTTCATTCTTTATCTGCACCTATTTTAATAAATATATTTACAATGTGAGATATTGTTGCTGAATACATATTTCATAATCAATATTTTTGCCGAAATAGTACGAGTCACGCAAGACATTCCAGTCAAGATTTAACTTCTATCGAGGGTGAAATAGTTGTATCTTTATAAGAAGGGCATATGTGGCGCTAAAATCAATATTAGACATGCATTATATGTATTTCTTTTTGTATGTATATACAGATATTTATTACAAATAAAACATATCTCGTGATCCTCTTTAATATTTCGTATAAATATTTCTTAGTTATAATATTTGTATATCTATGAAAAATATTAAAATCATTTAGATATAAATATACTAAGAATTAAATTTGTACACCCATACCTCGCTTTACGGCCTAGATACGTTCCACGAAACTTGGCCGCAAAGCGAAAAGCCGTATAACGAATCAATTATTCTAATACAAATTCATACAAATTCAATGGGATCGGTTCCAAATTTGTTAAATATGTAACATGGTTTATCATTTAAAATGCATTTTATCTTTTTATTTCATTTAAATCAAAAATGCATACATAACAAGTACATACATTTGTACATAAAATAATAACAGACTCCAAAAACCAACAATAATCCATAAACAAAAATGAAACAACTTCATGTTACATAAAATATGTGTATGAATACATACATAATTTTTTTTAAAATGGCTTTAATCTGAAGACGATGAAGAAATTGTAACGTGCAGATCACTGTCGTTCTCATTTTTCGCTGGTAAGGATGGGCCTGGCTTAAAAAAATTGTCCAACGTTGTTTGTCTTGCCTTTTTGTCTCTTTCGTTCTTCAGTGATTAATAACAGCTAATGGCTGAATTAATTCCTCGAGAAACTTTAGCGCTACGTTTGACGTCAGGATCGTTTTCAAGGAAGATGTTTATTCCTTGTTCGAAATAGGAAAAAGCTTTTGACAATTTTTTTGATGTTAGCTGTTTGAATACAACAGGCTCTGTCTCTTCATCAAATGCCGGTTCTGCTTGCAATTGAATGAGTTCCTTATATGAAAGGGGTTCCCTATCAGCTTCAAGTAGATCAAGCACATCACGTTCGTTCAAACCTTCAAAGCCGAGATCATGTGCTAGATCCAAAATGTTTTGCCTAATTTCAGGAAGGCAATTAACTTCCGCATCAGTACTTTTTACACATTCTGGCCATATTTTTTTCCAAACATGGTTCATTGTTGTTCATTTTAATTCCTTCCATGATTCACTGATGCTGTCAACAGCATCCTTGATGTTATAGTTTTTCCAAAATGTTTTAATTAAAGATTTACCATCGGTTTCCCTTATAAGTTGTCGGAAAGTTCGGCGTAGGTAATATGCCTCAAAAGTGGCTATTGCACACTGATCCATTGGTTGGATCAGAGCTGTTGTATTTTTCGGAAGGTACTCAATCATGACATCTTCAGATAGTTCGGATAAATTAGTAGGATGCCCTGGTGCATTATCCAAAATTAGCAAAGCCTTGTTGCTTCAGTTATTGTCTCGCAAATATTTTTTCACTTCTGTGCAAAAGTGATTTTTGAACCAATCCTCTAAAGTAGCTTTAGTCATCTAAGCTTTCTTGCTGGATCTTCATATGACGGGTAATTGATTTTTATTTAGTCCTTTAAGAGGCCTTGGATTTTTGGACAAATATATTAAAAGTGGTTTTAGCTAAAAATTACCCGCGGCATTTCCACCAAGTAGCAAAGTTAATCGTTCTTTAGAAACCTTATAACCAGGCGCAGATTTTTCGGTTTTTGAAATGTACGTGCAATCAGGCATTCGCTTCCAATAAAGCCCTGTTTCGTCTACGTTAAACACTTGTTCAGGTTTATGACCACCTCTTGCAATAATTCCCATTAAAATGTTGGGATATTCCTTAGATGCGGGCTCATCTTCGCTAGCTGCTTCAACTTTCATTTTAAAATTATGCAAATTAAATCTATTTTTAATTTTTTTTAAAAATCGACATCGAAAAAAAGTTTTTTTGCCGTTATAGCGAAACGTAAAAAAAACGTAATCGTAAATCGAAAACGTGCCTTAATTGAAGAGGGCCGTATACAGAGCGGCCGTATATCGAGGTATGGGTGTATAGTTTTTATTAATATTATATATTTAATCGTAGACAGATTTTATAATGTAATAAAAAACATTTTCAAAACCGCAGTACAATTGCGGCTTTAAAAGTGTTGAGGCTTAGATTGAAAATTCTAGGCAACTACAAAATGTAGTCAAATGCTTCGTATGCTCTATAGCAGGGGTGATAAACTTGTTTGTTGTCGGGATCTACTTCTTACATAAAAAAATAATCACGAGCTGATTATTAAATTCCTTAAATGGGCAATGAGTGGGGGTAGAAATTAATTAATAGTTAATTGTTAAGTAAAATTTGTTTTTTCGTGTTGCGATCTATTCATAGATTCTGTGGTTGGTTAAATGTAATTGTACTTTATTTTTTTGGACAATCAACAAAATTATGAAAATAATTTCATAATGTTGACCTTCGTAAGAAGGAATCTTGGGTGCGATTATCAAAATCACAAGACTTTTATTTTTTATCATTTTAAGATACTTTCACAAATATGTATTTTATAAAATTGTAGCAGAACAGTTGGACCAAAAACATCCAATAAAAGCTTGTTTTTTGTACTAAAGCAACGTTTATTGCACTGTTAGAGACTATTGAATCTATAAGTTAAATTACAAATAGTCCTTTTTGACTGATTTCTGATTGTTTCTCTCATTTCAAACGTGAATCTAAGTGAAGATCAAAGTACTTGACCTAGCTCACTTAGGAGATTGCCACACCGTTCATCTTTTTACGTGAGGGAAAAGCTGCTTTTGGTCTACAAGAATACATAATAATTTTCTTCGCAGTCATTCTCATTGGATATTATTTAAAGTTTAGAAGACCACTGTTAAACATAATACCAACTATTTTACTTTCTCTAATAAATTTAATAGGATTTCTATTTTTTATTCAGCGAATTTATTAGAGCAAAAAATAATTATGTTGCGTGTATTATAAACAGCAGCTACTGCTTATAATACATATTTTCTAATTATTTTTTTAATGAAAATTATAAATTGCATAAATAGCGTTATCCTTAAAAATAACTATTATGCGTGCTATTAATAATTTAATAATTTTGCCACAGGAGTTGGCACATTCTAAGACTGCCTTTAAACGTTCCAGCTGGTTAACGCAGCAGTTATCCAACATTATAAACATCTCTGAAGCAAATTTTGCGAGCATTACAATTTTCAAGGTGTAATTTTATACAACGAAATTAACCGTGTTGTGTTAGCGCAATCCCCAAAGACAATTTACACGGGAACATCGCCCGCACCTGGCAGTCGATGATGAAAAGCGAATATAATTTCAAGGAGAACGTTAAAAAAATACACGGAGATTTTCCCCCTTGAGCGAAACCCTCCTGGGTATAAGTCTAGTGACAGAGAATGAGCTATAAAAAATCGTCAACCGGTTTAATTTATAGGCGTGCGACTGCGTCGGGAAAGATTTATTTTCATCGCCGGCGACAGCGAGAAAATTAGAACTTGCTTTAATTATTATCCGGCACAGAGAGAAAAGTGCCCCGAGATTGAAGCAATCAAAACACCGTTTCGGCATAATTGAATTTAGCGACGTTAACCGTGTCCGGAATTTGACGTGGCTCGTCAAGCCGAAACGTCCAACTGCCGTCGCAATTTTGAACGATATCGACAGTGGAGAAGGATATCCGGGACAGTAAAACTTAACAGACGATAAAATGATAGGACGAAATGTAAATTAGCAAAAATAACTATTATTGGTCAAGACCAAGCAAAAAATAAGAACATTTTTATTCATAAATAAAATTGGCGAATCTTATTAAAAAAAATCTAATCCGCTAATAAAAAATATTTTTACAATAATAATGTAACATCTTAAATTACTTTATTTATGTTATATGTAGAGAGAAGTTATATTGCATTCTAAATTGAATTTGCGAATCGTAGGTACAATGGTATTTTTATTTCTAGTGCGGCAGCAAAACGTGCTAGTGTCTCTCAAACGTCACGGCAAACTCAATTAAAGTTATCCGGTCTCTAAGGTCAACAGACAGTTACTGACAAAACCACTACAAACGTCCCATCGAGAGATTGATATGTTGCTGTTGCGGAAAAATGTAGTGTTGATGTCCGTAAACGATTTCTAACTTTTCTCGTCGAACTTTCCCCTCTGCCGCGAGGGTCAATAAAATTGCTTTCAGCTATCATATAAAGAAAAGGAATAAGATATACACACGTATAAAAAGAAAAAAAATCACAAAAAGTTTTATTGGAAGCTTTCTCATTCTAGTTTTATTTTGTTTTGAAAAAAGTCGAGATAGGTTATTTTATACTTCCTATGTAAGATACGACGTACAATCCAAATGTACAATAATATATTATAGGATTACATTTTTAATCATTTCTCCTCAGGCGTTACTTGTATAATCGAAAGTCTGTTGTGATATTTAATCAATTAAAATAACCGAAGCACATGATTAAATTAATTAGTGAGGTCTTTAAATTTAATTTTACTACCAAGATTTATAGCAAACTTTGCTGTTGGAAAACTAATTTAAATAACGATTACATTGCGGTGCCGTAACAACTATAAGAGTTTCAGTGAGTTTGCCATTAACTGGAAACTATTTTATCATAACTGTCTTGTGATGAAATCAATTTACTGAATACAATATAATTATAAGACGGGGATAGTGAATACAATAATGAAGCATTGAATTAAATTAAAAATATACATATATTAAAATATAGTAAAGGAAAATTTTTAAATATATTTACAAATAATTTTATACTCTTTGTTTTATCATGACTACCTTCTTATTAATTATATATTGTATTGCTCATTAAAAAAACTAAGAGCTTAGATCATTAATATGGCTCTGATAAATTGCAGACAGAAAGTATTTATATTATACTTCCCGATTATATTTTGAAATGTTGCGAAATTATTATTGCTGCTCCTCTGCCTCATATTTTTTATTTGATTCACTAGATGTCATCATTTTCTGATCTTTTAAAAGTCACCTCTATTTATAAAAAGGTTGACAATCTTTTATCAAGAGCAAGGACTTCTGCTAAATTATTAGAAACAATTATCCATTGACTTTTTTCACTTTCGATAAGTTTTGTTAGACAAACTTATAAATAACAGCATAGTTTTTGTTCTGCTCGTTCCAATGTAACAAATCTCCTATATTTCACCAAAACAATTACAAATATTTTGCTGCGAGATTACAGGAAAATGTCGTAAATACTGATTTTGAAAACGCTTTTGACAACATTCGTAAATAATATTTCAGTTACTACAATTAGAACTTTTTTGAGTCATTTGAACGATCATAAACAGCTTGTACCCTATGTCTGTCGATTGTCTAAAGCATGGTTTCCCAAACTATGTTCCGCGGAACACTGGTGTTCCGCGGATCCAAAATAGGTGTTCCGCGGAGCCTAAATAGATATTTCACAAAAACTTAAGAGTAGATTAAAAAAAATGTTAGTCTTGCTAATACATAAAAATTGTTCATAAATCTGATAAAAAAGCTTGAAAATATGTGTTAAATATTCAACCTTGATGTGTATAAAATCTGGAGGGAAAAGTTTCATAAGTCGGTGTTGTTTTTTTTAACTTTAAAATTTGATCCTATTTAAACAATATTTTTTTTGTTAATTAATCACAAGATATTAGTGCTTGTTATACGAATTTTATTTATGTGACTAGATATGCTACTAGCAGTCACTGTATTTTGCATAGGCATGCACTGTTGACTAAAAAAATATCCACAAATTTAAAAAATGTTATGAAGTAGCCGTGGAAATGATAAACTATGTAAAATCTAGATCACTTTAATCCAGATTATTTAAAATTTTGTGCGATGAAATGGGTAGTGAACATGAAGCACTTTTATTACATACTGAAGTGAGATGGCTACCCAGAGGAAAAGCACTATTAAGACTTTATAAACTTCGAAATTAATTATTAGTCTTCTTGAAAGCATAAAATAATTTGCAACAGCATTTTATAATTTTTTTAACAAATCCTTCCTGGTTGATACATCTGCATATCTAGCGGATTTTTTTACAAAGTGAAATGATGTTAACTTATAATTACAAGAAAAAAGTATTACAATTTTTAATGAGAGATAAAATTGAATCTTTTGATAAAAAATTACAATTTCAGATGTTATCGGCTAAATCTAATAATTTTTTATTGTTTTTCTGTCTTGGATATGAATGTTTAAATTAATTGAATTTTCAAGTAGATAAAAAAGTTTCACAAGTATTTTTAGAACACCTATATTACTTGAAAATAACTCTTTCGAAATATATAGTAAGGACGATTCCTGGGTTCGGAATCCATTTTCCGTGACAGTAAAACCAGTGGGCTTAAGGGATTATGAGAATTTAGTTAATGACTCTGATTCGAAACAAAAATATCTGCCAATAAATGATTTCTGAGCGAGTCTGATTGAAGAGTTTCCCAAGGTGTCAAAACAAGCTCTGGTTTGTTTACTTTCGTTTTCCACGACGTATTTATACGAAGTGGGATTTTTTAAGTATATTGCAACAAAAACAAAATACAGAAATAGACTCCACGCTACGGCAGATATGAAAATACAACTAACCAAAATTGTGCCTGATATAAAAAAAAATGTTATTTAAGAACCCAAAAGCATCAGTCCTTAGGAGTTTTATTTATTTGTATTTTTATGTTTATTAAATAAATTTAATAACATTTCTTTAATAACATGTTTTATTTTATTATGAGTTACCCAGCCTAAAAAATAAGCTAAGTGTTCCGCCAAAATTTTCGGATTTGCCAAGTGTTCCGTCGCTGAAAAAGTTTGGGAAACCCTGGTCTAAAGAATATTCCACCCCTCAGTGGTCTATCCTGCCCCTCTGCTTTTAGCTTTATTAATTACATAAATATGGCAGTAATTAATTACAATTCGCTTTTAATAGCAATGATTTCAAGTTGCATAGAATTTGATCAGTTGCAGACTTATTTTCTATTCAGATGGTTGAAAATTTTCTTCAACCATCCCACTCGCCATTATTGCTACGATCTCGGTGGAAATATTTTGGATAGAAAAATGTTCACTAAAAATTTCAGAATCACTTTTAAGAGCAATTCAAAGTTCTTTCTATACGTTAATGCCGTCCGCGAATTTTTTTACGAATACGTTACGTTACGTTATAATCTATTTTTGTATTGTAACACCTTTTTTTAGCAGCGTTGGGATACGATAAGTTGCTTTTTTTTTGTATGTCGCTACATTATTATCTGTTGCGTGCACCACCGCAGTTACCAGTACTTGGTCCATACGAGTCCAACCCTATGGGCGGGCACCCAGCTTTTGACGGACGAATGAGCGGGTCTCATCTCCCGTAGTATTACCTATTTTTATTTTTTGTTTATTATTTTTATTGTAAGTTATTTAATTTTTAGTAATTAATAATTTAAATAAATTTAAATAATTTGGTTATTTAAAAAATACAAAATAAATAAATAGCACACCTATAACTACCCCTGTTTTGTCTCATAAAAAGCAGCTTAGAAACGAGGGCGTTTCAGCAAAATTTCATTCAGGGCGACAAGGTAAGCGACCTTTAAGCGCGAAATACCTACGAATTCTTGTACAACAAACAGTGCGCAGTTAAAAGGATTTGCACTGAAGGATTTATAGTTGTACAAACACATCTAGTATGAGAAACGTAAATATAAAACGGATTGTGTGAAACGTCTACAATGGGGTGCACACCCACTCTCTTGGCGCTTTACGCAAATATATAAATGCAAGAAAGACCGTGGAAATTTCTCGCTTCAGTCTCGCGACACATCAGTTTTCCGGCAAACGTCTAATTTAGCATAAGAAATTTCACTTGATTATATCCTGAGGAAAAGCCTCGGCGAGCTTTGTGTGCGAAAGTTCCGTATGGGGGTCGAAAAAAGACTGGCAAGAACCAAAGCCCCGTCGAGAGACTTTCGCTTGTGGCGTAATCTGGGATGTGCCACAAAAGAGACGAAAACATTTCATTAGACACCCGTTTTGACCCATAAAATAATTGCTTTTTCATTCAAAGCTGTGTGTGTATAATAAGTGGGGTCTTTTGAGATTCAGTGTATTATTTGTGGTATTGAATGATAATTAAATAAAAATGTTCGTCGTTGGTAAATCAGATAAATAGTACAAGTAATAATATTTTTTTATGTAGAAATTTCACATTAAAAATTACTCTTTCTTATTCATATTGTTTGCAAAATATAAAACAGGTGTAACATTTTTTTCTTAATATGATTCAAATTAGAATAAAAATAATATTATGCACTAAATTCGTCATTTTTTAATCGTTTACTTGAATAAAAAATTTGCAACATATTTTTATTTATATTTTTGATTAATATATATATTTTATAATCTATTAATGCGTTTAATATATTTAGTTTAGTCTTATTGCTTGTTTTATCACCTATCATCGAATTTAGTGAAACCACCAAATATACCAACTTAACTTTTCGATTAGCAAATTAATTTTCAAGCAGAGGTATTTTATATGAAAAATTAAATAAAATAAAGTTTTGAATGTAAACAAAATAAAATAAAAGTGTAATAATCGATAATATCAAAAATAAAATAATAATCAACTTATTATATGCGTTGATAGATATACGTGTTGTCCATAAATATTTATAATTTATTAAAAATTCTAATGTAGCATGTCAAAATATCAAATAAATTCGTAGAATAAAAATAGTGTGCTCGTACCAGTACGGCCATTCTCTATTACTAGAGTGTCGCCGTACCGGTACGGCCATACTTCTTAAAGGGTTAATACGCATAAATTTGCATAAAAAATATTTGTGAAAATATTTAAGATGAATGGTGTATAAAAATAATATATAAATAATCAATTAAAAGTTTATGATATACTGTTTCGCTTAACCAAAAACACGGTCGCAGCTCAAGGATCACTTATAAAAGAAACGCCGCGCCGTTGTAAAAAAGAAAATAATAAAACTTTTTAAAAAGAGTGTCGCCAACCTTATTAAAGGTGTACCTGACGTCTATAGAAAAATACTAACTTTCATTTTTTTTTGTTATTCACCTTTATTATTAAGAATACAACTTTGTATTTATATACACAGAAAACCCCATAAGTCACTTTGCTTAATAAAAAATATATAGTATACACATAGTTATATCATATTACATTTTTTTTCGCATTCTAAAAATACAAGTTTAAGAAATATTAGTGAAAAAATACGACGTGGAACACAAAAATATTAGCTTTTTACTACAAAACAAGCATAAATTTGTAAAAGATATTTCATGAAGCAAAAGTCTACTAAATATACTATAAAAGCTTAAAATCAGTCTCATTATTCTTAAACGCATACTAAGTAGTCTTAAAATCATTTAATATTAAGTCCAATTAGTATAAGTGTTTTTATCCTGATCTCACGGTTTTTTAATGGATATGTTTGCCAAACTTTGCTTTCTTCATGAATTAAAGTATAACATACTTGAATTTTTTTAGAGATAGAATCAGTTATTTTTATGCAGTTATGAAAAACATTTGTATTTTACAGATATTATTTTATGTATATGATAATAAAAACTTTTTGCCATATAGAATGCAATGTAAACTATAATTTAATAAAATAATATATTGGCTTTTTCCCTAACTCATATATGTATAGTCTGTAAATATTTTTACATTTTATTTAAAATAAAAAATAGTGCTCTTAAATCTAGCTCATAAAGTAAGTTTGTGTAACAGTCGAAAAAATATATTTTTATTTCTAACCTTAATTGTGCATCTGCCTTAAAATATCATTATGGCGTCATTAAATATATATTTTAACATAAACATAATATATGTGGTATATATACATGATGAAATTCAATTCGAAAGAAATTTTCTCATCAGATAGACTTCCATTCGCATTCGACTCGGCAAAGAGAGTTTTTCTTATCTCAGCTTTTATGCTTATTCAAGGCGGCAGGTCTCGGTGTTATCCACTTAATTCCCTATGAAAAAAATAAAAAAATCAGAGAGTGAGATTGATTGTTTCATTTTTTATCATGTCAAGTGAAACAATGAGAGAAAATAAAATGAATCGTTTTATGTCTCAGCCCCTTTTAGAATTTAACCAGCCGGAGGAGTTGATTAAAGTATAATGCATATATTTTGTTATCAGATGTTATTTATTGTTTAATAAATAATATATAGTAAATAAGGGTAAAAAAAATTAAAATTAAAATTATTTATTTTGTATTGAATAGTCGATAAAATTGTTTTACTTAATATTAAGTGAATATCGGACGCAAAGGAGGCTTTGAAATTCAACAAATTATAAAATTGCACAGAAATGGAGTCTGTGTAGGTGAAAATTTGCATTTTTATGAAAACGTTTCATTACGGAGACGAAGAAAAGTTTTCCTTTGGAGTCGCATAACGGCGGTATAATTTTAAATATTAAGTGACCTTTTTTCGACGAAAAAAGAGATTTCATAAAACTTCACCCTTAAGTGTAATGTATACCTTGAAAATAATAGTGTACAACATTCGTAAATTGCGGTTAGATACACACAGTATGTACACGTATATAGGTGCAATAAACGCCTTTTTCAATTTGTGTTACTGTTATTCGTTCAACCCTTTCTCGGTGAAGAGTTATGTATTGTAACGATCACACATGATAAAAATAAGGTGGATTTCTATCGGGCGTTTTCGTTTTTCATTTTTATTCGGTCGACTCAAGCGTGTGAACGTAATTCTTGAGAACACTTTTGTACATGTTTATAGGTATTTTTTGCTTTAAAATAAAACAGGGTGAAATACACGTTTGTCACATGATAACACCCCTCGAGCTTTTCAGGAAACAATTTCTTCTTATTTATACGATCCAAAGCGAAAAAACGTTAAGCGTTCTCAAAACGCCCAAACAGAAGAAATATATTTACTTATATAATGTTTTATATCTCGGTATATTACTCTTAAAACCCGATTTTACTTAAACATTTTTTTATAAGGCACAACAGAATTAATAAATTAAATTGCATCATTGATTATACTTGTTTATTATTATGTTCTGACTTAAATCATTTTAAAGAATAATATTATAGACTTTTAATAATGATACTCATAAATTATTATAAAACAGTTTCACATATATTGTGAAATATAATAAATCATATTATTACAAAAAGGTGCTGCAGTTAATTATTTAGAACTTTTTTATATTCTACTGAAATATTTTACAGCTGGTCATTAAATTTGATATTGTCAAAAAATCGCAAATTGTCCCAAATATTTTTATGATTTTGTGCATATTTAAGGTTTACATATCCTATTTTTATTGAAACATATATTATAATTACGTAACAAAAACAGAATAACTCTTTTCTTTCTATTTAATTTTTATCAACAGAAAAACACGTGCGAAAATAGCCAAATACCATTTTAATTTTGCAGTAAATTATATATGAATTAATATTGCTTTTTGCAGATTTTATGTATAATTTTGAACAAATATCAGTCTATTAATAAAACAAATATTATAGCTTATTTTCGACATAAATGTAGTATTGCTTTTCAAAATATTTTAATAAACTTGTATTTAGTGTGCCTTGTAAAATTTAAAACATTTAATTGTTATTGTTATTTTATAAATAATTGGGCAAAAAATAGGTGATATTGAAACGAAGTCGAGTGTTAAGCCATTTTACTACTTTATTAAAATTACTTATTTAGACATAGTTCACTGTATAAGATTATTTAACTATCTTTTCTATAATAAATGTTGGTTAAGTTTATCTGTGAGGTTTCGTGAAGAAATATGCTTAACTGCTGTAAAAAGATATGCTATGTGCATAGGTTTGAAATAATATGACAATATTTTTATATTTCGCTTTAAATATTGCTTAAAAAAATATCTAAATTCATTAAATTGTTAATGACAATAAATTTATTAAAATGCTAATAACAAATATTAAAAACAAACTTTAAAGCACACATTTTATTATATAGTCTCGATTTTACTGTGTGAAATAAATCATCAAAATCTGAGCTAATATATGAAAAAATCATCAATTTTAAATATTTTAATCACTACCTCTCGTGGATTTTAAAGACAATAGATTGAATTTTATTTATACACTTACAAAATAATGGGATGAAGCCAGTATTTTAATTATGATAATTAGACAATGCAAGTGTGTCTAAATTTCGCCGATAACGATAACAATGGTGTGCACGATAACGTTTTGTTATATTAAATAGAAGCCGGTGATAAGGATCGTCTTTGTGTGTAATTCAAGGAAGGGGTTGGGAGATGACTATAAACAAAAACGTAATTAGCCTAACTACATCTACCCCAAACTAGCATTATAAGCCCTGAGGCTGCGATATTACTGCGTTATGATTCTTTATTGCACCCCCGGGCGACGCGCTTCTACATGTACCTGAGAAAACTTTTGCGATGGTCTCGCACTTGGTACTTCTAAATCTGAGCAAATGTCTTGGGATTATTCAAAACTCGTTAAATTAATATATACAGGATGAGTCTATCTATAATAAATCGAAAGATATAAAAGACGATTTAATAAATTTATTGATACAAGGCTAATAAAAATAAAACTGAATTTTTATTTACTCGTTTGATAATAATTTCCATTTCCATAAACTCAGATTTGCAGTATAAATGTGTGCAAAAGACACATTAGAAACTTTTTTAGAAATCATTACATAGTCAGGCTTCTGCTTTTGCTCTAATAAAATTATTTATTATTAAGAGATATATATAGAAAACTTTTACGTACTTTTATGTGTTGATTTTATAACTGTATACTAGTTGTTAAATATACTCTCTGAAATTAATATTTTAATTAAATATGTAATTGCATCCAAAGGACTTAGCCAATAATTAAGAAAACTAAATTATTAGAATATTAAAAATCGCAATTAAATTCCATTGTACTGTATTATTATTTGAATGTGTACGTGTACATAGAAATTTATTGTTGAAGCTTTTACGTCTGCCTCACTTTAGTGAAGCGGGAAGCAGCCAATCAATGCTGCAATATTTCAACCCCAGAGGCGGTCATTTCCTGTGGCACCGGAAGTGCTTTATGTTGCACCGCCATTGGACGGCGGTGTGCCTCAGTCAACGTGATGAAAATCTGACTGCATTTTCTTGTCCAAGTCCGATCGTGTCTTGTGAGAATGCCAAGTTTTGCAATACGTTTGCATATATGTATTTATGTACATATATTTAAATCATAAGAAAATCTAAGGCAAATCTCTTTAAAAGTGTTGTAAGAATTTTTTCGATAATAAATTTGCCCATAAATCATTTAATGTCTGATCATTATGTTTTTGTTTTAAGTCAGAGTCACTTATTTAGTCAAGATGGTTTAATTAATAATTATTTAGCTATCATAAAAAATAAATTCCATTAGTTTACAAAAATATTGCAAAAGAATTGTTTTTAAGTAATGTGAGTGTTTTAAAAATAAATTCTAGCAATTGAAATAATACATTTAAACCCCAAATAAATCATTTACTATACATACCTTTTTATTAGCAACGAGTCGCATTATGTTATTAGCGTCGTGAATCAGGTTTCGTGAATTCAGCGAAAAGCTCTTTCGCCGATTTAACGTCGCAAAACAAGTAAATAAATTTAATCCGTACGTCAGAATCGATACTCAAATAACCCATCCGACTTTATGGCTTCCTCCATCGTAGATGTACCTAAAAAATAAATAGGAAAAGAGAAAAAAAAACAATAAAGACGTTGCAGTCGCGCTGATCAATTCCGCGAAACGGAAAATGATATCGCTTTGTCCACTTTGGCAAATTGGATTTCGCTGAGGGTAAATAAGATGAAAACAAGGGGATAAAACATTTTTTGTGGTAATTAAACAAAATGAGGTTAGGTAGGATGTTTTTTATATACATACATACCTATTTATTCCACAGGTTTCGTGTATTTATAAAGATAGAGAAGTGATCTAACTTTTCCCCAAGAAGGTTTAATTTAAGACTACCCAAAAGTTAACAAATAGTAAATCCGTCTCTGAAAAACAGTAAATCAATACATAAAGCATCTCAGACTTCATTTCCCCGAAAACATTTATTATGCAGTAGGGTGTAAAAAACGCATATAAAAAAATCATATTTCGTAACTAAATTCTTATAAAATAGTTAAACATAAAATATATAATAAATATCCATTTAATAAATACAGATATTAAATTTAATGCTAGAATAATAAAATTAAATCAAAAATAAAATCTATATTGAATTGTAAAATTTTTATTAAATCGAACTATTTTACTAATAAACAGTAATTACATAAAATAATATTTTTTGCACCCTAGCATTCATTACTGCAAAAAAAATAGAAATTTATCAAATATGGTTTAATTCATCATAGAAAACTACTATATTTTTTGTTGTCCCGTTGAGTTGTGAAATCGATTTATATTTTCTCTGTTTAATCAAGCACTATTTCAAGTTCAATTCAAGAACTTATTTTCATGTTTTTCCTTTATTTTTAAATATTTTTTGTATCATCTTATTTTAATTCTTTAATCTCGCTTTAAATGCATTACTCAAATTAATAAAAATAGTATATTAATTGTTCAAACCTGATAAAAAAATACAGACAAATTTGGGACAAAGAAATAAAATTCATAAATCACCATTTTAACTTATCCGTCTGTAAAATGGATACCTTCTATTCCGGAATATAAGAAGCACCCCAAGATAATTCTGCTCTTAAGTTTGTACAGTTGCTTAAAGACATTTTTCGCTATAGCCATATTGACGAAAAACGCAGTGCACCTTATCTGAAATTAAAAGAATATATTTCATTTCTATAAAAATTAAAAGAGGAAAATCTGCGTTTCTGTAGCAGGTTGACATTTGATTACATGATATAAAAGTAAATTAAATTATATTAAATTCTGAATTGCCAATATTATAAGACTCTCTCAAAACCTTGATCATGATACATATTTTTCTCGGTTATCGATAAAGATTTACACTTGGCTCATCGTTCAATCACTGACATATTAAGTGCAAGTTAAATTTTAAAAGCTTTCCAAGTGCACATGATAAAGTGTAGGCACTATATTAAGTTGCCAGCTTTAGTCTCTGTGCAAATGCAACGCGCCGTATAACACGGTTATAGAAACTGTGTACACCACCGATGAAAACACTGGCTAACTTTTATAATGAAAGAAAAATATTTATTTACTTTTCACAAGTTCTGCACTTTCTCTAAAAACTTAACAAAGTGTGCGTTTCTTTTCATATAAAAAAACGTTATTTATGCTCTGTTTAAATTTCTAAAGTACTCAGTATTATTTTTTTATTAAACAATTATCATTTAAGGAATTGTTTAATCTTTTTTATATACTTATATAAAATATGAATTATCTTATATAATATATATTGCACGGATCGTGTGTCGGCTGCATTAGTTATTATGATGGCAGCGTAATTTATCATCTTAATAATTCAATTAATATTAAATTAGATTCTAATTGAATTTATCCGGAGAGAGCGCGGTGGCTGAGCTCACAAACACCCTCTCGTCGAACTTGCTTCTCATATAATTTACAAGCCGTATTGAACTTTGGTTCCTCTGAGTAAGAACTTAGTAATAAGAGGCAATTAATAACTTCAGTCTTATTTATCGTGGTAGTACATTTAGCACAATAATCTGCGACTGAATCTGAGGGGTAATGAAGAAAAAAATACGCCTATATAGTGATGATGAAAGTTTGTGTACTGAGAAAACAATTGAAAAAATGTTAGCTTACCACATTAACAGTTTAACGCCCGTGGTTTTTTTGCCGAACTTTATTTAGTGGCCAGACAATTTCACTGAAAAATGGCAAACAATTATATTTATTAGTAAATTTCCTATAACTTGTGAATCAAATAATGTGATTTAACCAGTGTTTCTAAATCTGTAGATCGCATAATTAGGTGATACAATGAAAAAAAAACTTGTATACAAATATATTATTATATATAAAAATTTTAAAATGATATCTCCTTTTTATAACAGCCAGTTGATAAGACACGGAAAAAACAAACAAAACCTCAATGAATAATGAACTATAATAAATAAATGAAAGTTGTTGATCACGCCAATCAATGCCTAGTTACCTAATATTTAGAAAAAAACAATGGAATAAACAAAAAAAATTGTTTTTTATTTATATCAATACGCATTGTTTTATTCTTTCAGTGTCTATCAAAATTTGCATCGTAACAGCAAAATTAAATTTAAAGATTTTCTTTTGAGTTAGGCTTAAGAATGGATGCAGAATTTAGTGGAATCTATCGATTCAGCAGTCATTTAAACGGTTTCTACCACTTATTGCCGTGCTTGTGCTGTCATCCATCAGATAAGCTAAAAAACCACCAGAAAAAAAATAAAGTGTCGTGTTTATTCTGCACATGGAATAAGGATAGATACAGCATACATGTGCAGAAGTTGTGCTTTATATTGACGAGTGTTTTTATACGTATCAAAAAATATTGAAATAGATAAAAAAAAGTGTAAATAATAAAAATAAATATAAATAGTAATATAGTCTGGTTTATAAGTGCAATGATGAAAATAAATGTGTCTGTGACAGTTGTAAGCAGAATAAGGACGCCCAAAAATTTGGTGAGTGTAAATTATATTTTATTAAAAACGTATATTTATTTTTAATCGTTCATACAAATATTTATTTAATTATAAATTGGTTTGTAACTATTGCAACTATTTTTAATTTACACAAAATATTAGGAATGAAAAATACACATTTATTCGTTCATGATTTTATTCCTCAGAGATTCTTTTAAGCGCAATAATATTTTTTTTCAAATATTTTACTTAATGACTGTAATAAACTAATACAGCGATAATTTATCCGAATTATAGATTTTCCCCCTAGTTTTCTTATCTGTGAATCATTGCGGTTTTCTAAATGGTGAGGAAATATTAAAATAACAAACCCAAGTTAATGGATGCTGTCTTGAAAGTTCTTTGATTTCTGTGCTATCAATTTATCTACATATACCGTAACATTTCTATTTTTAAATTTTGCAATAAAATACAGAATTTCAAGTAGAAAAATTTTGCTAATTGATGTGATGTTTTAATTTCTTTTAATTGAAATGTTTCTATGTTTACTTAGCCAATCTATCTTGACCCTAAAGTTTATTTCTGTTCAAGGGGTGTAAAATAAAATAATATTTTTTAAAGGGAATAAATAATTGTGATTCAAAGTCACGTGCCCGTAAAAAGCGACTTTTTTTACAAAAATTTGATGAAAAATATAATTTATTTTTATTTTATATTATGTAGAAATAGTATACTACCATCTTTCATTATCATATAGAAGCAAACTTGATAGTATCCCAGTATTTTTTATTAAAATAAAACGCATGACGCAGGAATCAAGCCTGAGTCCACGGCCACTATACAATGTTCTTTCAAGACTCATACACGAGTCCACGGGCGCTAAGCTGTTAATATAATATATAAGCTCTATACCATGGTGAGCAATAAATAAAAGTACACTCACTTACTAAGTCCAAGGTTTCCACGTATGCATGAATTATTACCATTTACTTTGAATGGTGCATTATAATATATTATATATTAAAATATATATTATATTTGATATATTATAATAAAAATGAAAGTTAGCCAGTGTGTTTACTGCCCGTGTACAGTCGTTAGCCAGCGGTCGTAAATCTGCCCACCTTAGGCTCTTTTGCTAGAAGCGCAGCCGCAGGGTATTAGCCACTATAACTACATTTCCCTGTTAAATTGCACGTAAAGCCATTTCGTTTTAACATTGAAATCTTAAATGGGGAAAAAAGTGGCCTCCCCTCGAATCCCTGGAAAACAAAGCCCCGCAGTCTGGGCGGGATTCGCTCGTAAAATTCGCCAGCGAGCGGCGTTAAATCTTGTCCCGTTTCTAAAATGCATAAGACGTAATCAAGACCGTGGGGATAATAAATAAAAATTCATTGTTGCGAAATATATACATTTTTAAATTAAATACTTAAAACTAAAAAATTGGAAGGTTATAAATATATTACTACATTTTTTAAAAATCAGATAAGCGATCTATTAATCTATCTTCGTTTGATGATTCAAATAAGTTCTTAATATCATCCGATCATAATGAGAATTCGGCCATAAGAGACTCTTACATAATTATAAATGTTTTACCCTTTCAATTTTATCTCCGTCTAAAAACCACGCTTACTAGGCTCACGAAGAACTTGCTTATTACTATAAATTTTATTTTATTTGTAGGCATTTTTATGCATTCCTTCTTTTCACTATCCAAGGATCTTTGAGTGTCGTCAATTATTGCAACAAATTTTGCCGTGTCATCAGCATAACAATGTCATGAATTGTTTCAACGTCGATTTTAATTCCGTTTCTTTTCACACCGATCAAGTATTTGTTATTAACAGTCAAATAAATTGTTTTTATATTGCTTCTAGAGCCATTGCGACCTTGAGGGTCTGTCCAAAAATTAGGTCAGTCAGGTATTCCGCTAGCAAATCTTTTGGGCTAATGAATTTAAGCTTGACCTTATACCCTGGTATTTACGCTTGAGCAATGTATGGCTTAAAAACACTTTTAGTCTCACAGCTTACCATAAAATACTTGACGAGCTACTTTCAATCTATTTTTTAATTACTTATTATTTTTTTGAGGATTTTGACTGAACGCTCAAAGCATAATCAGCTAAATACTTTTTATATATTTAATAAATAATGAATATAAAACTAGGTATAGATTGCTTAATAATTTGGCGAATTTCAGCGTCTCGGAAAATTCAGATGATATTAAAGCGGCTGGAAATTTCGCACGTCTCCCGGTGACAGATGTTCTAGGACATGTTTTAAACTATGGTTATAAATTTCTAGGTGGGTTTTGCGGTATGTATGTGCGGTTCGAAGGTGGCTGAAGAGGTAATTGGTAACGAGCTACGTGATCTCATAGTGGTCGGGTGCAATACCATGGCAAAGAACGTGATGGGGTTATAAATACGCAGATTAATATTAGATGCCTCCGTCTCGAAGCGGCTTTAATAAAAGAATATCTGCAATTTTTGATTGAGTATAGTGTTTATAGTTTGACCACATTGACAGTGCTGCCGACTTGCATTAAATTACAATAACACGTCGGTAATTAGCCAGTGTTTTGCCCACAGGGACCAGTTTGATAATTATCCGGTGTGTTATCATAATTTGGTTAACGGTCCATGGACGCCACTGGACCCTCGGTTAAACGTATCGGCTGTATCGTGATTGTTAACCACTGTAGTAGTGTGTGGTAACATGGTCACAATTCATGTTATATGTATTATGATATTTTACAATTTTAATGAAAATATTTAACAAAAAAAATATTTTCATTAACATAGAAATTTTCTACTGATTAGGTATTCTTCTAAAAAACATTTAAACGGGCATTTTTTACTAACTGCTATTTTTTTGTAATTTTAATATACAGCGGCTCTCGACTTTCGCACATAATTGGTTGCTGAAAATGTGTGCGAATGTTGAATGTACGAAAGTCGAGGGAAGTAAAAAAAAATTGAAATTGTGTGTATTTTAAAATATTTATTTATCAAGTAAATATTAGATGTTTAAGAGGCGTTTAAGAGACACGTTTCAGTGGGGTTTGCGGGTTTCCTTTGAAAAGTTATCAAGAGTTAGCTCTTTTCCACTATTCTTTTTCTTTTCTTCATATAGTATTTTATAACATGCTATGTTTTTATTGATCGCCCCACGCACTTAAAATATGCGTTCTCCATTGGGATCACAATCTTCCATAATATTTAAAAATTTGTCAAGGTGCGTAAAGGCTTCATTCATATTTTTTATTGTTAAAGAATTTTCCAAAATAAACCTGTCTCATCTACACTAAATATTTGGCTAGAGAAATATTCTACATCTTCAATAATTTTGGATAATTAGGAAACAAATTCTTTTGCAGCATCTTAATCTACATCAGCCGATTCTCCAGTAAATTTAATATTATGAAAAGAATACCTCATTTTAAAATTGTAAAACCAACCGTTACTTGCTTGAAAAACCGTGTTAAAATATTTTTTTAATCTATCCTTCCTATCTTTGTGCAAACTAAGAGCTTTTGCTTGAATAATTGAAATACTCAGAGGGACATCTCTTGATGTTAGTCATCGATCTACGATGATAAAGATTATTCATTTCATCCAGGTTTTTTTTTGCTGTGTGTTTTTGGAAACATATCATTAAAGATTGTGGAAATATATCTTTATTTTTTCACCGTATTCTTTAATTATATTTTTATTTTGCAAAATTTAACATATCGTAGACCTGTTTGTATCATACGAACGTCCGATTAAAGAAAAAGATTCACCGCTATCAGAACGTTTTTTTTTTAAAAAAAAAATTTAATAAAATTGTTTTTTTTTTAAATGTGCGAAATAGCGAATTGTGCAAAAGTCGAACGTTCGAAAGTCAAGCCTGTATATAGTTAATTTAGTGGCAAGAAGCTGACTATTTATTTTTAAATATTTATGATTTAACAAAATTTTTAATCCTAATTACATGAAAAAATAGAGGACGCGCCCTTATTAATTACAAACCTGTACTATAACGATTTATGAGACGGGAAGGTCGAATGATAATATATTAAAAAATATAATTTTTAATTCATTTTATTATAATTATTATATTACCAGTATTCAAAAAAATTATTTCTCACAATACATCTGTTGAAATATTTTTCACAATATAAATAAAAAATATATAAAATAGTATTACACATATATAACGACGGTATTCTGAGGGTTTCTATGTATTATAGGCAATAAAACTAATTTTACCTTAAAATTTTTAAACCGATTTATCAATGACTACTATAATAGAACCAGGCATATCATATTTCTTAAAGTATTTTAAATATAGTATAATTTTTTTAATTATATTTCCTAGATCATAAATTATTTAATTTCTTTAAGATGCATCATCTTAATATTTGGAAAGATTCATCTCGCTTATGAATATTTTTACGGAATAAAAAATATTAGTTATTTTTCAATAACATTTACATTCTTTTTTTCTGTTTTTCCATTCATTGGTCCACTGTCCAATAATTTTTCATACATTTTGCAGGTCATATTATTATTTTAAATATAACTGCAAGAAAATAAGACATAATAAGTGCCATCATATTGTCCCTTAAAAGTATTTTTTTATAAAAATAAAAAAAAGAGTTATGCTAAGTTATGCTACAGTATATTGAAGCCTAACCTAGCATAACCCAATATATTTTTCTCACCGCATGTAAATTTGTTTCACTCATATAATAAGAAACATATATACTCGATTATTTCTTCGCAGAATCCTGTTTCGGCTGAATATATTTTTCTTCGTTTCTAGCTTTAATATGTTCGGCCTTTTTATTAGGTACTATTTTAGTCGTATCCTTATTAAGTGCATATTGGAGCGTAGTCAATGTTGTTAACCGAAACCAACATAGTTTATATCGACACATCGGTTTATAAATTTTCCGGCTTCCTTCGGCCGGAGGTGGTTTATTCGGTTCGGGATTGTTTGCACGGCGGCGGCGCAAATTAACGTCGGGAAATCGTTATATATTTCACCAGGTCATTTATAACAAAGTTCGCCCCCAGCCGGAGGAAACTGCCATTACTGGAGCTTTGGCCGGCATATCTTGGTACCGAGGGAAACTGCACACGCCGACTGCACCCAACCAACAAATTTCCAACATAAATCGTCATTATATTCGTCTGAGTTGCCCCCTCTAGTCCCATTGTTGAATGCACTTCGTTCCGATACATATGTAATTAAAAACTAATCTCGCCAATACTAGATTTTATATAAATTAATATTTTATTATTTTAATGTAATCCGGTTTGCTCAAGATGCGCTTAATCTTGGCTCCGTGGAAAAAGCTCTCAACTGAACCGAAACGAGGGGTAGTTCCGGGGATGAACGTCTTCCCTAGAGGTCGCGGTTGAATCGCGGAAGAAGAAGGTTCTTTGAGACATATTTTTACGGTATTTTAACAATTTTAACGAGTCTTCTTATCTATTCGACGCGGTTTACATAACAAGGTCCAGTCCATTTTCCAAATATATAGGAAAGTTTGTTGGGTTCGTTTCTCAGCTCGTTCTAATGGCAGCAGCTGCTGTATATACATATAATAGTATCCAATTAAAGCTTGCAGGGTTCTTGTGTTTTTTTTTGTACAATATACATTTAATGAATTTACTTCTTGTTTATATCAATGTATATTAAAAACATTATTCTAGTATTATATTTTATTTAGAGATATGTAACACTTTAAATAATATTATTTTCAAATAACATTTGTACCGCGACAATAGAATTATTTACGAACTTCATAATAATAACCAAAATGTAACTTAGTATCTCTCTCGGTTTTTGACCACATGCTTCAAAAAAATGTTTCCATAATAAACTTTGCAAATAGCTAATAATACAAATATACTAATATGAAGTGCATAAGAAAATCAATAATCATGCAACAATTGGCAAAAATAAAAGGCGATCCGATTAAACCATGCCGTCAAAAGCACGCAAAAAATTAAATAACCTTTATGAAATGATTATGAAACCTTAAATTAAAAATAAAGCAATTCTCAATTGTCTATAATATACAATAAAAATTAAAGTACTAATGAAAATATAAATTATTAAAACAATATTACAATAGTAACGTGCTATAATTAAAATACATGTGTCAAAATTTTAGTTCAAAATAATATATAGGTGGACCGAAGAGTAATCAAAATTTTTGTTTGCTTGCAAAAAACATTTATTTACAAGATCATATCCTTTTGACAACATGTAGGTAAATTTTCAAATACTTTTTTGCAGAACTATTTTGGTTATTAAATAAAAAACATTTCTAATTTTTTTTTTATTTCGCCAACATTTTAAATTTTTTTTTCGTATAGAATTATCTATTGACTTAAATAGATAGTTATCATTTAGTGCAAAATCTGGTGAATGGGGATGATGGGGTAAAACTTCCAACTCAACCTCCCTTATTTTTTCTTGAGTAAATTTTGCAGCATGAGGCCTCGCGTTGTCATGATGCAAAATTATTGTTGATTGATTGAAGATTGTTCCTTTAAAAGTCATGTTTTTAACCATTGTTTTCAGGACATCATCATCTAATTTTTGAGGTCGTCCTTTTCGAGCAATGTCCTTGAGGTCCTTATTTCCATTTTTATTTTTTAAATAATGATGACACTTGTTAAGTTTTAAAACATCACCATAAGTATTTTTGATTACTTGCGTTGCTTTTTTGGCCTTCTTTAATTGATCGAACAAAAACAGCATTTAATGGCGCAAATGCATCTCATCAATTGTTGGCCTCGACATCCCTCTACCTTTAGGTAAAAAATTTTTTTTCAAAGGAACCATAAATTTACGGTTTTACTTAAATATAATGATAAAAACTTATTTGATTACTAGAGCGCGTATTGAAATAAACATATTTGGAAAAAATGTTTTAAAACATTTTGATTCTTTGATACACAACCTTTATTACCATTCAATTAAATATTTTATAAATAACTCATATAGCATACAAATCTATATTTCGGTGCTCTTTTATTGTAAATTTTTATAATAAGGCTGGCTATTAATTTTAATTTTATTTTATAGATATTAATTTTTTTAATGGGAAAAATATGTACACAAAAAAAAAATCTTAAAAGTGTATTGCACATAATTTTAATAAAAAATAAAACTTTTATTTTAAATTTTATTTACTTAAAAATAGTTAGTACAAAAATACAAAAAAAAAATTTTGAATCAATACAGAGTAGATCAAAACTTTAGTGGTTAAATAAGTAATGATAATCAGATAAAATTAATATTGATATGTTTTCCACATTATAGATATAATAAAGATACGTTAAATTGACTATTATACACCAGATACAGTTTGT
The DNA here is from genome assembly GCF_051122295.1 of Plectrocnemia conspersa. Classification (NCBI taxonomy): domain Eukaryota; kingdom Metazoa; phylum Arthropoda; class Insecta; order Trichoptera; family Polycentropodidae; genus Plectrocnemia; species Plectrocnemia conspersa. The sequence continues at coordinate 10,668,428 of NW_028277167.1, forward strand.
TATAAATACATACTTACACAGATCATTAAATATTCACAAACTCCGCCCTCTATCGTCGAAGCTCCACAGAGACAACACTTGTTAATGCAATAATGAATTTTTGATCGAGGCTAATTGCGCAGACCGCGACTAATGAAAACGCCGCCGAGAGGCTCTCAACGTATACATATATTTCCAACTACATATAATTTTGCAACAATTCAAAAGCACACTCTGAAATTGGGGTCTGATTGATCAGCATCCATCAGCATCTCGCGTTGCGGCTTCCATCGAGGACGGCCGCTTAATAGGGGAACGGCCTTGTACGAGTGTCGTAAAACGAAGGGCCAGAAGATGGAAGAGAAGAACCCTTCGGACCGCAACCGCAGCCTCCTGCCTCCCCGAGGATCCTCGGCGGATCCTGGAGCAGTCCCTTGCTTCCGCTGGGCCCAAGTCTAATATGTTATCGTTCGTAGCTAAATTCACGTCCCACGAGACCCGCGTTAAAATTTTACGACACGGCCAGACTAGGATGATGATTTAACGGCGTGGGTGGGCACAAAACCACCCCCTCAAGTTTAACGCTATGGCAGATCGATACGGTGTGCATCTGGTGCGTGTGCGTATGATGGTGCTGTTATTTTTTTATTACGTATCAAGTGTTAATAAGCGTATGGATTATGTTCTATTTAATATTTTTGCCAAATGATCAAAAATTGTTAAGTACGAAGAGGAATTATCATTATAAAATATATTTGTAGAGTTTCAAGAAGTATTTAATTTTAAGTTTTTAGTGTTTGAGAATAATGATTTTGAATAAACTCATTAGTATGAATTTTCTTAAATACTTTGTAATGACATATTGTGATGTGTGATTTTTTGCAATTGTAAAACTCCACTGTCTAAATTAATTCTAAACTTTCTAAAGCTCATTTTATAAGTAGTATTTAAAAATATTTAAATTATTTTGTGTATTTGTAAATTATGTAATAGAAAGAATGTCTAAATTAAAATACGAAAATCATATTTATATATATATAATTTAATATGAAGCAATAATTTTTTGCATTTTTTCTAGACAAGCGATGCCTTTTCCTCTCTCAAAGGACATTTTCATTCCGCGCAGAAACAAACAATACAGGGGTACCGCATTGTGCAAATATTTTATCTTGTTTGAACGACCAAATGGCAGCAAGGCTTTGAGGGCGGTGACGGATTCCTTTATTTGCTCACCTAGGGCTAGGGACTTTGGATACTTGCCATTGTTCGACTAGTTTTTCCTTTGGGCGCGACATGAAAAATGGATTTTCAAAGGGGATCGCCAGACACAGACAATCACTTGCTATGACACAATGCAATTTCTGGTGTAGTTCCCTAATATAGCTTCGTTATTTCTATTTTTCCACCCGGGTAACTATGTATATACATGTGCATACATGTATGTCTGGAACAGCTTTACACCGTATTATATTGCTAATGAGTGTATATGAAACTAAACCCGGCCTTTTGTGCTTGCATGCTCGATTGGATCACACAATGGGACCCAAGTGTACCGCCGAGATGCTTTGCGGTATACGAAACTTCACTGTAATCTTGCTAACTATCAAAGCAACAGATATTTGAGAACTAATGCATTTCTCTTTGTAAAATAATACTTTTTTACAAAAAAATAACAGGAAAATTGTTTTGGTTTGTTGATAATTATTTATTTACTTAAAATGCTTACAATATAACATAAATACTACATATATTTTTTAACTACCATTGTAACCTGACCCTAAACCCAATGCGTTACAACTAGCCAAAGCAATCAGCCATAAAAAAAGTCTTGTAATCGGTGACATTTTTATAATTAAATTATATAAATTTATTTATTTATACAATTCATAATTGAAAAGGATAAACTATAACATCTTATTTATTTTAAAATCTCTATTTATATATCACAACACTGAAGTAGACTGTGTAATACTGCAATTAATTAGCAAAATGTCATAATATACATTTTTAGACTACATAGGTAAATCATCTACATTTATAAAAATCACATTTCAAAGTAAAATATCCCATAAAAAATACATAATAATAAATATTATACATACTGTTATAAATTAGATGCTGTTATTTTTTTGATTCTTTACGAATCTATTTATAAACATGTTAATGTCGATATATTTATATACAAATATGTCAACTTATTATTATTAAAATACATTTTCAAACACTGCCATAACTAAGCACATAACATCGCCTGGAATATGCCATTCTACGATGTAATATGTATGTAACACGTCATAAAATAATAATACGCTTTTCCCTTTGAAGGAACAGACGCTCGCCTTACACACCTATCCACCCGTACCATTTTCACCTAAACCATGTGGCCCCCGAGCCGCAGGCGACTATGTCTCTGTGCAAATATAAAAAATCGCATGGGAAATTAGGATGCAAATTTCTCTGCGCTGTGTACGAATCTTTGTCTTGACGACCTGCGCTTACATACCCAGGGATGCTGGAGAGGGCGGAAGAGTACAAGATGGTCCCGAGCGGCCGGGGATGCTCGTCATACCCCACTAACCGCGGCAAAGATATTCTGTACCCCCGGGACTGACGGTCACTGACGAAAGAATCAAAAAATTTGCGCTTCTCCTCCACCATGTTTTTGGACGTGTGTATAAAATGTAAAAGTTGAATAACCCTTGTGAATACAATCATGAATTTCATTGAATATTTTGATATGAAACATCTTTTCGAATAAACTAAATCATATTGTAAGGAAAGGTTAAAACAGTATTTGTTATAGAACAGATAAGGCTAACTTTTTTATTTAAAAAATATTTTATGGTGCACTGATGAATTTTGAATCTCACTGTCTCATTTTAACTTACATTGTTTATCTAATTTTTTGGCATTAGTTTTGCGCTCGAATTAAAAAATAAGGACTATCATGTGTGCGAAGCGTATTTTCGTATTTGCGAAACTGAGGGGATGAATTAATACAATTTAATTGCATAATTCATCACGAGAGCTTGTGCATTAAGAAATTAAGATTTGAACATGTTATGAAAATTTTTTATTACAACAGTAAATTCTATAAAATCAAGTGACCTTAATCATAAGACAATTTAAACAATTTCTCAAAGAAATTGAAAGTAAACATGATGACTTAATTTTCTATACAGAAGTGAGGGGGGTTGATTTGTGGAAAAACATTAGATCGACTTTTATATTCAGTCGACCAAGTTTAAATCTTAATAAAAAACAAAACTATTCCATATCTAAAAAATCTAGATTGGTTATGCGACATAGCTTTTCAGGTTGAGTAATTATCATTTTTTTTAAGAAGCTTAATGTAAAATTTAAAAGTATATTTGTGGAAGCAATTGTCAACTTAACAATAGCTTTGAGAGATAGCTTTTCTGATGTTTATTAAATAAAGCAGTTGCTCGATTTACTTTTAGCAAACCTTTTGTCATTTTTCCCGAAAAAATAAAATATGCAAATTGACAAAAATCTTTTCCATAAATTTAAGAATAGAGATTTGTTAAATATCTGTAGAAATTAATATTTCTCTTTATGCTTCTTGCAGAGAAACGTGAGTACCGCCAATATCGATTCACTTTTACTAACTTAATGTTTTCTTAAACTTTGTTTCGAAATCATTTTATATATTTTGAAAAGGTGTTTCAGAAAGTTAATTACGATTTACTTGTTTGTATAACAATTATCTAATTTTTTATTTTCTGAAGGTCTCACAAAGTTATTCTTAAATTACTTGACCGATAGATATAAGTTTGTTCCTTTACTTGAGTACCGCAAATATTCAACTTGGGTTAATTTATGTTTTTATCCTTTTTTTATGACAATGAATCACTCATGTTTAACTCATATGCAAACGAACTGAAAATTTTCAAGAGAGTACAGTCGATTTTAGATCTGTATGATCTTTATTCTTCATGGACTTTGAATAACCAATTGCCTTTAGTGTCATGGAATATCACACGATTTTATTCTGAAAATACTCGATGCTAGCAGAAGAATCGCACTTAATTACTTATAATATTCTTACATTGTCTAGTATTTTGAATATTTTACATATGTTTAATTTTACAAAAGCTATCTTAAAATCTAGAAAAACTGCTCTAAAAAAATTGTTTTGGCTATAAAGTATTCTAGTGAGTCGCAATCGCAACCCTTGCTTTTCACCGTCGCTTGTGAATGCTCTTCTTATATGACCCACCCAGCTTTTTAATGAGCTCGCCAAATATTAAAAAAATATGACGAGATGAATGCGCAGTTCAATATTTATTTAATTATTAAAAAATATATATAGTTATAGGTGAGCTAAATGCATGTGTATTTATACGTATTAATATGCATATGTATATATTATCAGCAGCATAGGTCAGTGGCTAATACCAGAAAGTCTTGAGCTCGAATCCCATATGGAGTTAAGTTTTATTTAACTTTTTATCGTATCTGGGAGATCAGAATTAGTGATTATTTTATGATTATAATTCTCTATAATTAATCATATCAGTTTAGGTTTTTCTATATTTTCCTAACTTCGTGAATGAATAATTAAAATAAAATCGAACTTTTTCGTGCATAGTGATATATATTAAGTGAAAACTGTAATAATAGTTCATAATTCATAAAATAGATGTTTTGGTCTCATTACTAAATAAAGGTTGATGCTTAAATTAATATATGATATATGTATGTATGTATGTATGTTAATAATGTGTTAATATTAACGTCATCATGACGCATTGGAAAAACCTGTAATGATTGCCAGATTTTTATTTCAATTTTTTTGAGATTTCATACAATTTTTAATATTTCTTGAATAATGTTGATAATAAATTCGTCAATATTTTTTTCTTTTCTATAGAATAAATTATTTGCTTTAATTTTAAAATCATTTTAATAATTTTTACAAATAAACCAAATCAGACATAAACTCAAACCGCATATCTAAAAATCTTACACGTTTTTATAGAAATATATCTGATTAATTATCTATATTTTTTTCGTGTACTGTAATATAACGTATTATTTTTTTGTATTGTGTATTTCTTTTTAAACATCGTGACGCATTGGAGTAACCTGTTCACGATTATCGTAGTTTAATTTTAATATATTTTTTCAATTTAATGTAAATTAATACGCGGATTAAAAATGCATTTTATTTTTAAAGCACATGTAGTGTTTTTCAGCATTGCTCAGAGAATGCAAGGGGGTGAATAAACCTTTGTTCTTAAATATAAGCTTGAGACATGCAACATACAACAGTAATTAAGTATATTTAAAAACAATCAAATACTGCAAATAACATAAGACAGTATGTTTTGCTGCCGAGCTGCACAAGAGCTTAAGCGGTATTTTAACGAACAGAAGCTTAATTCATTCATTACAACGAAAACTTTAAATAATCCACTTAAAACAATTTGCATTGTGTGGGGCTTTTGAAGAAGATATACCACTATGTGTAAATAGCAAGCTTAAGCATTTTATCAGCATTCTAGTACAACGACCGTTTACCTTCGCTTAGGGAATAATGAAATAATACAAAAAAAAAAAAACACTCCCCTAAGCAGAACAACGCGCCGGTGCATAGTTTATGATGACGTAATTAAATTAGCAGACGGAGAGATATAATTAATAAATATAATATTCCCTATACAATTATAAATATTTTAACGCGACCCGAAAGCTCTCCTTTGCCCGAAAGTTCCACCCCAGCTGGTAAATGAACAACCGCCCGCCTTCCGGGGAGCTTTCCTCTTCTTATACTTTAATTAATCCTCGAAAAATAGTTGAACAAGAAATATTGAGCTGAGGAATTCTCCAACAGTACGCACAAAACAAACTGGCTAATTAAATTCACCCGAATATGTATACGTATTTATTTTTTCTTCGCAATAAATTAAAATAAAATAGAATTACAAGAATATTATTAGAGTAAGCCTGGCATAATCGCCACGTATCTGAAAAATCTTAAATATATTGAATAATTATTTTATTATGTATTTAACAATACTATTAATTAAATTATTATTATAATAAATAGAAACTATATTTTTTAAAAACATGATATATTTTTGTATAAATTTAATTTCAATAATTATTTTATGCTTTAAAAAAATATATAATTTCTCATTAGGAATTCTTAAAAGTTTATTAAAAAAAGTCACATCACACATTGTTTTTTATTGCGATTTAAGCCTACATACAGTTTAATATCATATTTTAAAAATGCGAAATATGCCATATTTTATATATAATCTTAGAATATTTTTTTTTAATTCCATGACAGCTACATACAATATTATACTATCATACATTGATAATATTGTCGTAAGTTTGAATTATTCTTAACGATATTTTTTTGATAGAATAGAAGTGGTCTTGACCATTTTTTTTCTGTAAAAGTAATAGGGTTAACATCTTATATATATATTTCTTTATAGGAGTGATAAAGTGGATATATTTAATTGAATAAAATATACTGATTACCACGTAGATTCATTCATAAGATCTTATTACTTGGAGTAAAGCAAAATAAGTGTGTTTATTTGTATAAATCTTTTCAAGCTTTTAGCTTGTCCATTCGCCTCAACTCCACCCTATATATCATATAAGCTAAAGCTCTAAGACCACAAAAGCTCCGCAGTTAAATAAACTTTTTTCTTCCCTTCTCTCTCATGAATCTCGTATTTCTTGCCCCGTACTTATTTACTTGGCCACGCAACTGTTATGCTTCTTCGAGCTTGAACCGTGAAACTTGTGCATCCGGAATATTTGGTTATTGCGTCTGGAATAATGGAGACTTAGTACGTTTTGAAATAGGACCATAAACGTTGCGAATAACGAGCCAAACGGGACTTCGGACGACAAATAAACTCCGACGGGACGGCTCCATAAAGACTTTAATACCTGCACTAAACAAGACTTTTAGCAAATCTATAATTATGTACCTATGCAACTCTCTCCCCTTTACAGTATTATAGATCCTTATAATATTATAACAAAATTTTAATATTAAATAACTTGGAACAAGTTTCAATAAATAAAACTACTTTTATATATGAGTTGTATATAAACTTAATTATGAATAAATCATATTTTAACTATTGATTGCCTGTCTGTATAGATTTGTCTAGTTGAGCTAAACAACTATTTACTAGTGATGCTTAACGTTGCTGCTAAGAGATTGTATTACATTTTAGATAAACATATATAAACAGGACTAGCGAAAGTGAACCGGACCCCTGGGAAAATAAAGATTCTGGGCCCCATGTCAAAAAAGCATTTAATGTATTTTACCGTCGAAATATATTTTTTAAATTAATATTAGTAGGTACGAGTTAAGAGGGACTTATTTAAAAGGATGTGTGGTCGTTTTTTAATTTTCATATTTTATTACATGACATGGCCAAATTCAAGGGGTTTTAGAATCCACGTCAAAACCTAACGTTCATATTTAGGCTTTTTATTTTAAAATTACGACTAACAATAAGTAAGAATCGAATGAAGCATATCTAAACCAAATTATGGTCAATAAGAGGGCGCAAAAAACAATTATCCCGTTATATAAATAATTATAATAATTATAACATAAACTCGTTACCGAGCGTTCCCACTGCGACAGCGCCGACACGATTTTATTGCTTTTGACGTGAATTTTTGACTTCTGAGAAGTGATAATTGTTTTTGTGCCCTCCTATTGACCAAAATTCGGTTTAAATACACTTTGATCGATACTCTCATACCATAAGTCCGTAGTAATATCGATAAGAATAGCTTTCATATTTTTGAAACATAGTGTAATATCGAAGTGCAGACAAACTATGGTGCTATATGCGAGATGCGACATCTGTCTGTATTTCTTTCGCTTATTTTCCTCTGAGAGATGACTTGGCTTTGTTTGTATTTTAGACTTGAATTAATAAATGTTTTAAAACTATAATTATATTTAGAACTTTCGTTGAATTAGGTTTGGGTTTCACATATTAGAGCATATAATTTTACCAGTGCCTATCAGTTAAAATATATTTTCGATAGTAGAAATATATATCTACTGATGAAAATGTATTTGGAATTTACTAGTGAAAATATAACTTTAATGAAAAATACACATTTATTGTAAAATTTATACATCTCATGATATGTATCTAAATGTATATTAAGTCATATAATTTTACTAGCACTTGCTAGATAAATTATATTTTCACTGCTAAATATAAATATATGTACATATCTACCGGTGAAAATATATTTTGATTTGATTTCACTGAAATGGTATTTTTAAAAATATTTTAAGGATAGCTTTTAGACTTTGAGGGATAACCTGAGAATTTCTGATTTAAAATCAAGTACAGCATTTCAGGTAGGGGCAAAAGTCAGTGGTCATTTTTTTAATATTTCAATTGCATTAAGATTCATAGTATTTCATTATATGACATGCATTTTTCTGGCAAAATTCAAAGAGGAGCAAATGCTCCCACCTGTCCCTCCCCCATAGGACGTCCCTCACAATTACTGGTATTGTACAAAATAATCTTAAACCAATAACAATATTAATAAATGATTTATTTTATTTAGCAACTGTATTAGTAAATATTTTTTGTTTCAATATTTGCATCACATATTGATTTTAAATGTAATATTTCTTTAGATAACAGCTCACCAAGATCCACTTTATATTTGTTTCATAGTTTTTTTGTATCATTATTCAAGTCACGAAATAACCACATGAAACCACATTTCTCACAGACCTGAAAAATTGCACCTATATTGTTTATCTAAATAATAATCTTTCAATAGCACGTAAAATTCTATTTGCAGTCTTGCAAGGTAGTTTGCCCTTCATTCGAATACAATAATGATATTTCTATCTTTAGAAATACTGACTTATTAATGTACGCTGCAAATTACAATAAAGTTAGAAAAATCTTTGCAAAATTTAAAATAAACCAAGAGAAAACTAAAGCAATAGTATTTACAACACGCAGACAACCCCTATATCCACTTCTTAAATATCTGGCGATTCAGTCTCAAAGGTTAAATTAAATAATATCGCGAGGCTTGCTGTCATTGCGATTCTTGCTGTCAATGCGATTCATACTAAACACAGTGATTCTCTTGCTAGGTGTGAAGTAACACTAGTAATTCAATATTTCTAATCTCCAAGACGTTCAAAATAAAGCAATATAAATAATATATAATACACATTTTTATTAAAAAATATTTTGAAAATTAAACAATAAATATTATAAAAATAATATATACGATCAGATCAACCCACTTATAGTCCATCCAAGATGTTAACGCTCATCATCGTTGTGTTGGAAATAAGGGTGCGTGTACGCATGCATGCATACATATACAGTTTTCCACGAATTTGCTTACACCGATAGGAGAATGTTACTAATACTAAATCAGGGCTGTTTTAAGGGTAGGGTGACCATATGTTGTAAATTGAATTAAAAAGTATAATTTGTTATATTTTTATTATAAATTATTATCATGTAGTGTAATTTTGTAATCAATAAAATATTCTATTGGTATTTTTTAAATATTTTATTAAATAGATATTCAACCTGGAGAATGATTCCAAAACTGCTATCATGTTTTTGAGTTAAATATGTATTTAAATAAACAAAATAAGTAAGAAAGTGATATTTTACACTTTCCTCAAAAAATTTAATTAAAAAAGTAAAAATTAATTGAACTTGTAATTTCACATGGTCATCCTATTATTTTTTTCTCACCATTACTGTGACGATGAGCGTTCATATCTTGGACGAACTGTACTTAAGTGTTAATATGTATGTTTTTATATTGCCAAGTATTTTTAAAAAGTTTGTATATGTGTTATGGAAGAGTATCCTCACCTCTTCTTAGCATATCTGAAAATACTAAATTACATAACCGATATATCTTTCAGTGTTTTCTAATCTGATTTTTAGAAGCAACCATCGCATTAAAGCGCTGACAGGAATAGATATGAGCCAGAACCGCTGTCGTCGCGCAACCATCCTATATTAAAGGAAAAGCCAAACGAATCGAAATCAGTGCCAAAATTTGCCGACACATCGCTGTCATATTTCCCAGTCGCTAATGGAAGTTGTGTCAGGCCATTGTTGGCGTCTTGCACCGGCCATAACCGCAAATGGTTAACGATGCGATTTATATGCCAACGAAACCAGTCACGAAAAATAATAGGAAAATCATTTTCATATCCGTCATGTAGCCGCTGCTACTATGGTATATTTTCTTTTGCGAAATATCCCATGAGGAAGTACATCGTTCATACGCCAAAGATGCGGAGATGAAACACAAATTCAATACAATTTTCAATAAATTTTTAAACCCGTAAGAGAAAGCTTTAAGAGATGTATCTATAGGATGCCTTAAAATACAACAATATGTAAAAAAAGCTTTTGCTAATTTAAATTTAAATAAACGTCACCCTTTCTATAAATACAATATCTCTATATCCAAAGTTTGCGCGAAGCAAATAAATTAATGTATAAAGTTAATTCAGATATTCACTATAATACCCCGTATGTAACCACTCAAATATTTGCGTAGTTTAACTCGCATAATCAAGGCAGGTACATATTTGTCCTTAAATAATAGTGATCCCTAAGGTACGTATTTATATATTATTTAATAATTGTAGAACATTCTAAAAGTAACTTTTAATTTTCTTAATGTTTCTTTGTTTTAAAGCATGGTTGGGATGTCGGAGATTGTTTGATCTGTAAGACAACCCTTAAGTGATGGCAAAGAGCCACTCTGCCGCCAAACATACGTTCTATCAGCCGTACCTTGATTGCTAATAGATATTTCTAGCTATTTACTCAAGAGTTTCCTTGAAAGCTTAGTTTGAAGTGAATCAATAAGGCAGTATAAAATAATTCAATAATATTTTAGTGACAATTATTAGTACTACATATTTTTTAAATATACTATTTAAATGATTTAAAATTAAATGTCTTTGTATCTACTTGTTTACATTGTATTTATGGTCTGGAATCGATTGCCATGAAACCTTTTCGACGGCGATTTTCACCGCCGTCGTCCACATCAAAGGTAACCACCCGTAAAAGTGACCGTGGAAAAGCGAGGCGCTTTCTGTGTTTCCATGCCGTTTTCCAGAAGCAAATTGCACATGATCGCATTTTTAATAGAATTCAAGGGTCGAGCACGCATCGTTTCACTGTAATATAAAAACTATCTCGCTGGAAAAGTTGCACTTGCATTACGAGCCGTTTGCATGCAACTCGGCGATCTGCATACTAGAGATTTTCTTTTTTTTTTAATCTCGACTTCAATTAAAAATATATTCAAAAAATCAAATTAGACTTGTTTGCAGTAGAAATGGAAATTCCTCATACGGGTGAGAATTTCAGAATTGACTAAAAAAATATAATTTTAAATACGATGTATAACACATTTCCATTGGCTAAAAAAATGTAATCCGTTTTGATTATTATTTATGTATCCCAAATTAGGATTAAATAATTTAGTTGTGTGTAATATCTATTTATTTTATTATATTATATTATTATATAAAATTTATGTATCCAAATATAGTTGTGAATGATTTGTAAAAAAAACATTCGTTATATTTTCAGACATATATTTGTATATAAATCACAAAAGAAAAGCTACAACCATAGAGTAAAATATGTATATATATATATATATATATATATATATATATATATATATATATATATATATATATATATATATATATATATATATATATATATATATATATATATATATATATATATATATATATATATATATATATATATAAATATATAAATATTGTATATATAATAGAGACGGCGACATAGGCCAAAATCATGCCAAGTTTCGCCTCGCGTGGGCGCCTGCGCGGTCACATTTGTAATTTCTTAATTTATATTTTTCTATATTAATTCACTTTTATCACCAATAATTATTATATCCTTACACTCGGTAAGTTTTTTAATCGCGATTTCATCTATAACTAAATTGTAAACTAGTTTATAATTTGTCGATTGAGATTTTATTTTTAATGCTTCAAATGCTTCAAACGTAAACCCTGGATCTCCATTCAAGTTCTGATACCTTTTACCGATGTTTCTTGGGTAAGGCAGGTTAAAATTTAAAGTCTGTCGAACATATTGATAAGCTTCGAAAGAATAAAAACTTAAAGTTAATGCAAGCGATCGAACTCGGGCTGAATACTTGGCTACTTTTGAATTATTTTTTTCTTTTTAGAAAAGCTAACAACTCTTTGAATCAGAATCAAATATTAAGAGTCCTTTGTCTGTTATTGACTTAACTACATTTTCCAAATTAACTATTTTTTGTTTCTATGTGTATTATTTTTTCACGTTTTTTTTAAATTAACCTATTCGATTTAATTTTCGTAATAAATTTATTTTTCTATGAGAATTGTAAGCATCAGTATTCAAAATTAACGTTGACGGGAGTGGAGACGATGGTGGGTTTTGTTAAGGGACTGAGTTGGGTTTTAATCGTTTATATCCACCTTTTATAATAAAAAAGGAATCTGGGTTAAAATGGTCCGAACAGATGAAACTTCTCACGGTTGGCTTCCATGAAGGACGTAAAATATGTTCAAGCCATATTTTATGCAATTTTGCTTCTAAAGGAAATCTAAAAAACGTGTATAATATTACTTACCCTTATATGTGACAAAAATATTTACTAATGAAATATATTATTTTTTTTAATTATTATTTAATTTAAAAATAAATTAAATATAAACTCGAAGAATGGAATGCACAGCCTTAGTTGGCACGTGTAGAATGACGTGTCACTTTTAATAAAAAAAAATCCTAAAATAACACAAATAATTGCAAAACGTAACCTGTGAAATGATAAATTGCAATTCCTCTGCTGTTTTGCACTGTTTTTACACGATAATACTGAACAGGAAGCCATATTTGAATAAGTTTGTCGAAAGCTTGGAGAACACGTGCTCGGGTAGAATGATCTAGAGACGAGGCGAATAATATTTTAAAGCACGCTAAATTCCTTTCTATAGGCCGCTCTGTTATATATTATATTCTTTACCCTATGGCTACAACCTTCAAACGATTTTTTAATCAAAAATAAATTGTTATATTACTAGTATCATCTATGCCTAAATCCATAAAAAAAATATAGCAATATGTTAATCACGATATCAGCAATGAGGAAATGATAAGAAAAATTAGCTTAAAATTTCATTAATTTGGTTTTAAGCCACCAAATCAAATTTTACTATTAATATTATTATATATTTTTTATTTGTTTAGTGTATATACATACAAAGCAATTATAATAGGAAATTGAACATAGAGCGTTTTAATTTTGAAGTGAGCGCGTCTGGAAGTTGCTTAAAACAATTATATATAAAATAAATCTCTGCATTACCAACACAGCTCCCAAAATTATCCTAAAATGTTTCACATCGAACACAACCGCTAAATGGTATCCTGCATGGTCCCTTTCCATGCAAACGCGTCGCCGGGGAATAGGAAAATTTTTGCTGAAAATTTACGAACAACCTTTTCATATTCGATGCTTTGGAAGCCCCTGTGTATTACCATCTCCCGCACAAAACTCATAACAAACATTCGACAGAAAAGGTTTACAATTTTCCTTCCGACGCAAATTCTTCACGTGACACATCGTGAAATTTAGCTTTAGTGTTTACGCCGTTAAACGGCACGAAAGCGCCGTTAAATTACGCTACCCTCCCGACGGGGGTATGGACCTTTCACATTTAAATGACAAATGGTAATTGCTGAAAATAAAATAAAAATATACATACATAGGCATGTAAGTGTACACTAGAGATTCATGTAAGGATGCAGTGGCGGTTTTTTGAGTGAGGTGAACTTTTTCTCCTAGGAAAACTCCCCGCGGCGAATTAACGTAAATTACCAGAAGGTAGAGCGAGCACAAGAGCCGGATGATAATTACGTCGACCACCTGGTCTCCACTTTTATTATTCCTCATTAAATGTACATGCGGTAGTGCATACCCTGTGATTAGACGGTTAGAGTTTTATATAATTTTTTGCCTATATTTTTATCTCATGAGATTTTTGTTATAGCTAAATAAATTAAAATATACATCTGTAATAAATTATTATTTAAGTATAATACAATATTTTAAATGGGTAACGTATAACTACTATACAACCTCACTTTAAAGACAAGCTAAACAAAAAAAAAATTTGGTAATCAGACTTAACAATGTGGTTACAAAATATAACGCAAGTAAATAACACCACACAACGATAGTAAAGTTAGATATTACGCTTTTGTTGTTGTTGTTTTTCTTTAAGAAGCTTTTCAGGACCACTTTATATTTTTTTAAATATATGTATATTTTGGAAAACTGAGAAAAAGTGTGTATTAAAATAATTTACACCCAATAGTGACATCAATATAAATCGATTTTTTTCTGTGTCAAAATGTTGAACCTAGTATTTATCAATTCCTATACACACAAAAATCAATACTGCTGATTCAAGATTGACCACGAATCTGCCTACACAATAGGAAACGATTTAAAAAAATTGCCAATCGTCGATTTTTCTCCCTCAATTCAGCATATCCCAACTGAAATTGTATTTGGTTCAATTTTGCCTTGTTTTTTGTTCTTACCTCCTCGCACATAAAAAATTCTGATAGCTGCGCGTTAATTGAATTAACCTTCGTTATCGGCTATTTAATTTAATTGCGAAGCGTTGCCGGCGCGTTTTAATAAGCAATTAACCTTGTCGGGTGGCCATTTTCCTGTGTCTTTGATACTAGGGGACCGGTTCGCTGAATAGGTCGCGTTTAATTAACAAATTATGACCCACGGAACCCCTTTGTATTCTTGATTTTAAACTGAAAAAAAACTAACGACCCCTAATCCATTCAAAGACAAGTTTTCCAGACTCTTTTGATTGCCGCTAATCCAAAGCAAACTGTGATATGAATTTTGATACACAGATTGAGTAGTCGCGGGAATGAGGGTTTACGATGCAAGTTTGCCGGAGTTGGGGTCATAAAATAAATATACTTGTTTCAAAAAAAGATCAAACGTACATATATTTAAATTGCCTTATAAAATAAGATTGTAATGACTGACTTTTACTATTAGATACGACACTATAATTATCCTTGTTATATTTTAAAGACAATTTTTTAATTTATGATTTTTCAATTGTATCTTTAGCATCTGTAATATATTTATGGTAAACATATGACAACATATGTATACATTACAGAAGCGGTATTAAAACTAAATATTTTCATTGGATAATCCAGCGTATGACCGAAAGGCAAACACGAGTCTCGTTTCAGCTGGCTCCTGTGCTGAAATCCATCACACAGGTATAATACACGGGACGTGTTGACACTGAGGTTTCGGTTTGAAACATTGCACAGCACATTCAACGGAAGGGAAAAAAGAAAGAAACATACGTCGGTATATGTGCACACACGCGCGGAATAAATGCGAGATGGCAAGGAGTCCGTTTCGTTTTTTATTCATCACTACGCCTTTTGAAAAATACAGATGAAAAAATACACGCAAATTACAAATATTTCTAAATATGATAAAATTATATAATTTATTTAAACTGTATGATTTTTTTCGCTTG
This sequence comes from Plectrocnemia conspersa, assembly GCF_051122295.1. NCBI lineage: Eukaryota > Metazoa > Arthropoda > Insecta > Trichoptera > Polycentropodidae > Plectrocnemia > Plectrocnemia conspersa. The sequence continues at coordinate 10,684,086 of NW_028277167.1, forward strand.
CGCTTTCTACTCCATGTGATCGATTGACTGAATCATATTAATATAATTCTCAGTATATAAATATTTTACATAAAAACGAGAGATGTTAGAAAAACACAGATGCACAAGAGTACGATTCATTTTTTATTCATAAGCTTGTCTATGAAAACCTCAGACGAAAAAACTGCACACCCCGTACAAATGTTCGCCGCTCTTGTAACCAAGGCAGGAATATATAAATCGCTCCTTATTACGTTTGCACATCTGCGAAAAAATACTTGTTTATAAAACATATTTTATTTATTAGCAATTCGATTTTCTAAATAATTTATATTACCCTAAAAACATATTTTTATTTAATTTATACATATTCATGATTTATTTCTTTAGTAACACTTTTTTTAATTGATTATACAGTTCTTTACCTCAGCAACTTAAAACAGTTTGTTTGATATTATTGGAAGTATAAAATAATATTAAATTAAGAATAAACAAATTGTTTAATTGTTAAACATTTAAAACTCTTCCAAAATAACTTTAAACTTTCAACTTCAGTTTACAGGAATAAGACTAGTGAATTAATTAATTAATACTACTTAGTTGTTACTAATTATTAATATTTGCCAATTGTGGCAATTGTGAACCAACCGAAGGATTTCACAATAGGATTTTCAAAATAGAACATAGAAACGCGATAAAATACTTTGATGAAAAATCAACTTTAACAAACCACATTTTCGATACAAATCACCATATAAACTTTGATATAACCTTAAAAATATATATAGAGAGAAGCAATTGAAATCGAAATTAAAATTTAAATAGCATTAAATAAAAGAGACGACGTGAAAAAACTATCAAATACCTGTTTACCAGTTTAAAACCAAGCTAAATTAGAATTTAACACAATTTACACAAACATAAATACATTTAAACATATCAATTTAAATAAAATGAATTCCCTCATTGGTTTCTTAGTAACAAACAAACAAACAAACAAATGGAGAAAAAATAACAAATTTCAAGATTGAATCAAAGACGACACAGTCTGCGGCGGCTGAGATAAGGTCCAGATTAGGCCCAAGATGATGACCACTACATCGAGATGCGAGAAAGAAAACGCACGATACGCAAGCCTTCACATCTCTAAAAGCTAAGTAACGTGCTGAATAAATCTGTTAAAAATTTAAACAACAAAATTAAAGTACACGTTAATTTAAAAAAATATTATTATATATATATATTAAGTTTACGAAATCATTATGCTTCATATTTTATCTAACTTGCTAATGATTGATGAAGACCGTGAATTTTTTTGTGATCGTTTTCATGACAACGTACTAGCCTTATATTTTATTTTTTACTAGGCGTTTTAAACAAATATAAGTGGCGTTTTGTATGCACATCGCCAAAGTTTGCGATATGCCACCATTAATTTCTGATTTGTGTTTTATACGATACGCTAGTTTGAAGCGTCCTACAATATGATTTTATTGTTTGGAATCCAAGAAAAGCGCGTACTTTTGGTTGTTGAAGAAAATTCAAAAAAAAATTAAATAGCTCTACAAGAGATTTACTACTTTTCGAAGTTGTTAAGTGGTGGTGTCGACAATCCATCAGTGCTCGGCGACTTTTGTGTCCCACTGATATGAGTTCTGCAAAAAGTCGCGATTACGTCCCTTATTCCTGTCCGTCACGCTCATGAAGTCAGCACTTGCACGAGCCATCCAGCTACTCGCTTTGAGAGGCTGGAAATTTAATGTTTATAGTGTCGTTTTAATTTGTATATTAGCCATCATAATGCATTAGGGGAACCTCTTGAGTTTTGAAAAAATAATTTAAATTATCTTTTTTTGTAATAATATCATTCAAGTACCAAACGATCTGAGTGCTCTTCTTCATTAAGATACTGTTTTTTTATTTGGACTACATCCACAATATTCCTTATTAGCTATTTATATTTGAAATAAAGCTGTAACAGATCTTATTTTATATTTTTTACCCATAACATCTCTTGATTTGCCATATTTATTTTATTTGTTTATATTTTAACTCTTTTAGCTTGCAAATTATTATTTTAAATATACTGTTTATACGTATTTTTTACATATATATTTTAAATACACTTACACACCCTATCAACTGTGAATATTTTTATTATTCGCACTTATATTCTCGATTTAGAAGTTCAATATTTGTCCAGAAATTATCTGACATACCGTTAAAAATGTCTACCATATTTTTAATTATTTTATTTTATCGCACAACTTTACTAATATTATGTAATTTAAAATTTTAATCAATGGTTAATGAATTAAAGATGTATTTAGCCTTGAAAGACAGTCACACACAATAATAGGTATCCATTTTAATTTTTTTTTAAATGCAATCAAATTGTATTATAGCTTTATTTTTGTTATGTTAGTTAAACTGGGATATAATATTTCTATTGATTTTTCAAGTAGTTCGATAGACACAATTTAACACTGTTAAATCTGATGTGAAGAATCGCACTTTGAATGTATCAATCGACGAAAGCGCAAACAAATGATTCCGATACGATTGCCAGGCACAGACGGATGAGCAACTTGTACAAAGTTAATCAAGTATTCCAATCAGTGTGATACATGTTCTGGATACAAAGGAGCTACCAGGTTACACGACCAGGTCTGAAATTGCACCAGGTAATAGAATGGCGTCTTGTTATTCATACTAAATCCGTTCCGAGAATATATCCTATAGCGTGTGCAGTGTTTAGACTCTAAGCATTTGACAAGGATTATGTTTGAATAAATATTAAATGTAAGCCAATTAAGCTCATATGCTTAGGAAGCGTACATTAATAATTTCCTGTAAGTGCATCGGATCGAAGTTAAAAGTTTTTCCCTCTGAGTTGTGCGGTTGCACAAGGGAGGATACTTATTAGAGACGCTTACGCGACTAAAAGGGCTCATTAAGGGGTAGTTTGAGAGTGGTCAGATCAAAGGAATACCTGCAGGCCTCCCTAGGGGAGGTCAGGTCTACCACCGGAAGTAGCTTGCCTCCGGTTTGAAACTTGGACGTTCATGCGAACCAAATTAGGTATTTTTATGGTCGAGTTTAATACATAATGTGTATATATTATCTATTTAATTACCAACTTTATCAAAAAGGGCAATATAATATTAATACATTTCAATTTTTTTATATCAACTGATAATATATAAAATGTTTTATTACTTTGTGCTATAAATTATTATTTTTGAACGCATTATCTATGATCATTTCTTTAAACAGTTACAATAAGCTTTTGAGATATATGTTTCATCCTCTACGCGTGTATAAAAGTTATTTGGGATTTTTTTTTCTAACATAAAATATGAACCACCACCCACAGTTTCAAACAATCCCAAGGCTTCCGGCGCGTAACAAGTGGCCATAGCCTCAAAACGACCACTCGACTCCTTCACCGACCACTTCACCCTGAATATCCACCCATCATATGGCCAGTCGGCTTACACGTGGATTGCGAAACAATCCTTTCCGCATCAAAGAGATCTAATGTTTGATCCCGGCATGAATGACGGCATTTACCTCGTAAGCAAATTTCGTAAACGCCCTCCCTTAGCGAATGTGTGAGCCTTTCCCCTATATGCTTTCATGGACAAAAATGTTTCGCTTACTGTGTTATTTTTTATGATTTTTTATCTTAATATCTAACATAGGTTCTGAATAAATATTTTCTTAAACTGCATTTAATTTTTTAATCATATTCTGTATTTAAACAAATGTGATAAATACGTTTATTTATTGATTTATATAGTTTAAAAATATATTTCACAACAATATGCAAAAGTATAAAAAATCTGCAGTGAAAAATAATCAAATGAATTTTAATGGTATTGTTTAAAAATATTATTACTTACATAAACTTTTTGGGCTTAAGAACCTTATGGGGGTGTCTTCGTGGCCAGTAAGACTCAGGGTGGAATATAGTTTTTTTATGTTATATTTACATATATTGCGACAGACCATAAATGGCGAGATGTTTTTTCCGAGCGGTGGTGGAGAAGCTGGCGGCGCGATGTGTGACTCCTTGATCTTATATTGTCCGCGGGTGACGAGCGTCTGCTAGTCTCTTCGATTGGCTGCTGTTGACTCTTTTCTCCTCATCGGAGTCCAGGCTTAGGAATTCGGGCCCGCAAAGCTTGCTATTATGTAGCGATCATCCAGCCAATCGCTGCAGTCGCTTTTTATAACGGCAAAATAGGTATAGCCTTTAGAAAGCGACGTTTGCTTGATGGGCATTGTCCAAGGTCGTATTGCATTGCAACGGAATCTTGTGGATCTGGTTTCGCAACAAATAAATATTCTCTCAATTACGGAGAATATTTACTGTAAGAACAAAACTCGTGATATTTATGCCATTTTTTGATGTGTGATCTATCTTTTACGCTATTGTCCTGTTTCCTTGTTGATAGATGATCATTTTGGTCACAGTATATTAACACAAATTTAAGACAAAATATTTTTTTTTAACTTTAGATAAATATTTTTTATAAATAAACATGTTTCATATAGCCTTACCTTAATATTTTTAAACCAGGGCAATTTTAGAGACTGTGTCAAACAAATAATGAGTGTCTTAATTTGTACCTATATAAGTTTCAAGTTTCAAATGCTCACATAACTCGTTATGACATTATTTGAATTTTGAGGAAATCATTTTAGAATAAAATAAGAGATTTTGTATGTATTTAAAATAAAAATACCTAATTAAGATTACTCTTGTGTTCACATTGCTATTGATACGATACACTTTTTTTAACTCAAAACGTCATTACCAAAACAATGCCTATATTTTATTAGCTTAAACATTTATTTACTTTTAACCTTTTATCGCGATCTTTTCTTAATTAGACATCATTGATTTTCAGGAATTGTCCGATTTTTTAGGTAGACTAGTTTTTCCATTGTTTGTAATATCCTCAATATAAGGAAGCAGTGCAGATTAATCTCGACTTAGAGCTCCCATTTTGGCTCATCTATGATAAATTATTTATTAAATCCTACTGTAGATCATATGTATTTATATAAATGGAACCTTACAGTAAAATAAAATAACGATGGGTTTTAAATCAAACCTATGTCGAATTATCTTATTTCTATAAAAAATAGTGGTTTTTAATATTTACTTGTTTTGTTCTTATTTAAAATCATTTTATCAATAAATAACAATGCCATAAATAAAGGACATTTGTATTTACATTAAAATAAATGTGATCCTCTCATTTATACACTTAGCTCACATTTTTTTTTTAATTATTCACGCTACTAATATCTCTTTTTTATAAACTTTGAATGATTCTAAAAGATGAACATTTTTTTATTTCGCAATTTTACTTGTTTTTATTCTCGGTTGGAGGTCACCTGTTGTTAGGAATTGTCCGATTTTTCCGATTTGTCCGACAGCGCGTCTGCTGGTCTCTTTGAGTGGCTGCTGTTGTCTCCTCGCTGTCTGGCTGTCTTACTCTCTGACTCTGATATGTTAAGCGATCTTCCAGCCAATCGCTACAGTCGCTTCGTAGAACGACGAAATATGTCTACGCCTTTAGAAAGCGACGTCCGCTTGTCCAAGGTCGTATTACATTTATGGAAATTTTACGGATACGGTGATTTATAATATTCGTGACCGTTTTGCTACAAAGGGATTCTCTTTATGTTTGTTATTGTTATGTTTGTCTCCGTTGTTATTAAATGATCGTTTAGGGTTTAAGACAATGAACCTTTTGAACGTGGTCCCATCTGTGTGTGGTCGCTACAGTCCTATGAAAAATCTCTATCTGCTGTTGATTTTAAAAGATTAGAACTTTGAATGATTTTAAAAGATGAACTTTTTTATTTCGCAATTTTACTTGCTTTTTATTCTCGGTTGGAGATCACCTGTTAGGAATTGTCCGATTTTTTTTGGTAGACTAGTTTTTTGCACTGTTCTCTAATATATAGTTAATAATACTGATTAAGCAGTGCATATTAAAATATAATTAATTTAAGACTATTATTTTTTATAATAAATTAGGTTTACCTATATTTTTTTAGCCTCACCGATAAAGTATTGAATGTTTTTTTAATGTCATTGAGAATATCTTTTATATATTAAAAAAATATACTAATTTAATAAAATTATTAAATATTACTTTATATATACACTCATCTCTCAATTTACGCGGTAGATACGTTCCAGGAAATATCACGTAAATAAATTAATAAATAAATCGCGCATATAACGAAGTTTGTAATAAAATGATCAAATAGTATTCACGTATTTTTTTAATAAAGTAAAAAAAAAAGTTTTTAGCAAAATCTTAACGACACACGTGCACCCTAAAATGCAACTCAAAACGCACTGCATGGGCAGTGGAAGAGGTTCCAACTGTAGGTGAAGTGCAGGAATTGGGAATGTGTTTAGTCTTAAGTATTAAAAAATATTTTTTCCCTTCCGCATAAAACAAATATTGTGTAAATCGAGGGATAATACTCGCATATCCATCATCTCCTAGCATAGTATCGGTACACAACTGCAAATCCACCAATCCGCAGTTTGCCCATTTATAACTTGATCAATGAACCGACAACGCGGTGCCGTGTTGTTTACCGTCGGATGCTATTAAACACATAAATTCGCCAATAACCCAAATTCGGACGCCCCGAACATAGTGCCACAATTAGGAAGACAACGATGTAAAGGAATGCGATCCAACCCAACCCCCAACAATACAGTTCAGAATCGAACGGCCAAGTTTTCACAGACGTATCGCCCCGCGAACGTTTTAAATTGCCAATAAATCTTGACGCCACATACCGATTTGGATTTACTGGTGCAATAATAAAGTTGTCCTCTATTAGCAATGTTCTGGAAATTATGTACTGAATATAAAACAAGTAACATAATAATAAATTCTATTGATAACACTTTTATACAAATATAAATTATGAAAGTGTTTTTAATTGCCAATGACTTGTAATCATCAAGTCATGGGAGCAAATTTTGTTCACGACATTATTATATAATATTTGTTCTTAAAGTGCAATGTAAGACACAGCGTATAAAAATTCCAAGTATGTACTGTAGTTGTTTGCAATCTAACTACGTCTAGACTTTGAGGGGAGTTGAGTAGCATTAACCACTCAATTTTTGGGTATGAAAAGAGTTAAGCGCAGGTTTTTTGATGTTTCATAATATATTCATACGTACTTCTAAAAAGGTAGGAACTCTTTTAAGGACCAATTTTGAACGCCGACATACATATTTATAAAAATGTTAAATACAAATTTGACTAATGTAGAAAATATATATACTTTTTAATTTTTCGGTTCCATTTCCATATCACAGGCGGCCTCGGGGGTTAATCCTTGACGCGAGTGGATCATCAAAGGGATATAATTCAAATTCGAAATTTTGCCCGGTCACGTTTTTGTGGCTTAAGCCACTTATGTACACACGGTGGCCATTCTGTAGGATGTTGAAACACGTCTTTTTATGCGATGCACTGAATCGCAGGAGAAAAAGATACAAAAACATGGGGATTGGGGATTATATCTAAAGTGGAGAAAACGGCCGGCTCGTTAGCGAAATGTCTCAACAATTTTTCGAGTGAGCGAGTGGGCTGAGATTCTGATTCCATTCACATCTCCCAAGATGCAGCATCTTGGAGGAGCTTGGAAGCAATTGAGTTAGCCAATATTTGACTCGACCACTTTGCTCATTTCATTTCGGTAATGTAATTCCAGCACTTAGACGAAAATTACGTAGTTATAAAATAGTAATTAGCTTCATACTTAAAACTAAAAAAGAACATTTATTGTGTATTACATTAAATAGTTACAGAGCTGTAAAGGTAGAAAGTATATTACTTTCAAAAATGTCATATTTATCTGTGGTTAATATTATTGTAGATAATGCTATAAAATACACAATTTTAATTTAATTATTTATTATAAATATAACGCTTAACGAAATTTCTAGTTACTTAAATAGCAAATTAACAATTTAGTCTTCCTTAAATAAACAGACTAAGATAGCAAATTAAATTAAATTTTATATGAAAAAAAACCGGATTACTAATGTTTGATATCAGAAAAGTTAATTATATAAATTATTTATACGTCAAACCCCGATTATCTAATTCATATAATACTAATATACCTGAAAGGTCAAAGCTTTGTGGTTTTGCTAAATAAGCAACTCACGATAACGCGTAAAATTAAAGATAGAGCCTCGCATGACAGTTGTCTCTTTAATTTATACACTAATAATATTTATCTATAAAATAAATATAAAGAAAACAAGTAACATGCACAAAATGGAAGGCAATTATCAAATAGCTCTACTTCAAGTTCACGTAGTTATTTTCTAAACATTTTTAATTTAAAATATTATTGTAGGATGTGGTCTGTTTTTTTATAGTAATATTTGCTTCACTCAAATAATCACAAGTTTATTAATTCATAAGATGATTTTATTCTTTATTAATAATTTTAGAAGGAATACACATACTAAATAAACCATTTTTAATGTACTTTGTATATGCCAATGTTTTCAAAGTCTGTCTGTTGTGCATATCTTATAAAAAAAAATCCGAATTTAACTTACAAGCATAAATCGATAAAAGTGAGTGTTCACCTTTTTCCGGAAACCGGTTTTTATAAATTTGGAAGATTAAAAAATGTGTATTGTTTCAATATTTTTTTTTATAAATTAGCCGGATTTAGCTATTAAAGTAATTGAAAATAAGCTGACAAATATTATACAAGTGAAATAGTTGTATTTGGTTATATTAATAATATTTATTCTAAATATTGATATTATATTTATAGGTATATTTACATTTGAGTTTTATATTCGTTATCACACATAAATATAAAACGAACATATATACGAATTACTTAACAAAAGATGAAGAAGCTCCAAAATGTATATCCATTGTGAAAGAAGATTAAATTACGTATACAATGCGAAACGTGTTTATAGGCACAATCAAATCTGGAATTAGACCTTAGCGCGCCTCTTCCAGAATTGTAAAAATATGCCCTTTAACATTTTCTTAAGTGATTTTTAACTTATTGTACATATTATTTTATTTACTAAAAACAATATTTTAATAATGTGTGGTTCACTTAGACATATATGTATGTATACAAACGTTAATAAATAATTTCGATACCCGTGAGCTCTTAAATGAAGGTGTTCCCTAATTAATTATATCAGGTATCAAAAGTAATTAAGCAGAGAGCACACCTTAATGGGTAATTCCCTTTTTATAAAACGCTAGTTCACTTTAATAATGGTAGTCAGCTGTTAACTGTATTTTAATGAGGGGACTTCGAGCCTTTTAATGAAAGTGCAAGGTGCAAAATATTGCGATGCAACGCCGGATGCTGGCGATATTATTAGTCTTACTATGAAAATTTTAAGTTTAATAGCTATGAGAAAGTTTATTCATTACCCTTATGTAGCTAACTATACGAAGAGGAAGATTTAATTAAACTTTCTATTATTTTATCGTTAAATGGTTTGATATATTTTTTCATATATTTTGTATATTATTAGGCTATAAATTTATCATATTGTCTCACTTTTCTGTTGTAAAATTTGTATGTTCTGTTGCAAATGTTTTGTCTTTTTTTATTAAATACGAAATAATATGAAGAATGTGGTTAATTTTTGGTAAACCAATCATTTTTATTTAGGCATCATCATTAGTAACATACATATCTTTTTCTGTGCTTTCATTCAAATACTCATTTTTTTAAATGTGTTTTTTTTAATTGTTTGGTTAGAATATAGAAACTACATAACAAACAAGACTAGTCGTTCGGGAGTTCCAAGCCGTCTGTCGATGGGGGCGCGTCTGCTGGTCTCTTTGAGTGGCTGCTGTTGTCTCCTCACTGTCTGGCTGTCTTACTCTCTGACTTTCTTCTCTCATTGTCCTTTTCCTGATTGGGAGTCCGAACTTATATACTTTGGGGCTATAAGGCTTGCTGGCCAATCGCATATGTTAAGCGATCTTCCAGCCAATCGCTACAGTCGCTTCATAGAACGGCGAAATACGTCTACGCCTTTAGAAAGCGACGTCCGCTCGTCCAAGGTCGTATTACATTTATGGAAATGTCACGGATGTGGCGACTTATGATATCAGTAACCGTCTCGTCACAAAGAGATTCTCTTAACGACGGTGAATATATACTGTGTGTCCCGCAAATCCTTTACGCCGTTATATTTGTCTCCGTTGTTATTAAATGATCGTTTAGGGTTTAATACAATAAACATTTTGAACGTTGTCCCATCTGTGTGTGGTCGCTACTCTATCTGCTGTTGATTTAAAAAGATTAGCATTTTTTAACCTAATCCACAATCAAACGTTTGGATACTTAAGCATAAATGTTTCTTCTAAAACCATTTTACGACATTTCGTGCAAAAAAATGGACAAATGGGTACCGCATGAACAAACCAAGAGACAAAAGCTGCAACATTTTGTAGTCTGTTCTTTATTAATTAATATTCTGAAGATGAATCATTGCCGGTAATGGTTCGAAAATTGATTCTCTACAATAAATAGAAAAGGTCATAACAACGTTGAGGTAGTAATAAATTATGGTGATGATACGGTAGTTCATTAAAACCATGTGAGACTATTACAGCGGAATCATGCTATAACTTAATTTAAACCATACATAGAAAATGAGCCTAAAACATATGATCTTAGTAATCAAACTTAGGGCAATATTTCTTCACGATAATGCAATAACTCGAAATATGATTACAAATTTTACTTCATTCCTTAAACTTCCCTGATTTTTCTTGCATTGCAGATTATTACTCTTTTGCACCTTAAGACTTATTTCTTCTAAATAATACAAATGTCTGTACAAGTATAAAAGATTTTTAGATTTAAATTTATACAATAATCTAAATGATATATTATAAAAAGATCTTGCAATGATTTTTTTAAGTTAAAAATCGGTCCAAAAATAAATTATTCTATATGTATGCAAGAAAGCATTTTATTTAATAGCAAAATATTATAATTAAACTATAAAAATATGATAATAAAACTATCATAAGTACTTGCCTTATTTTCACAATAACGCTCTAAAGCATGGTTATTCGATCAAATTAACCAGCATGTTGTGCTTTTAAAGCGCAACTAGCTTTAATATCTACACTTAACTTTCATAGCTACTGTGTTATTAGCGTAATTAACAATTTATTAACCAAGAAACGATCCTTTGCCTTATCGCGTTCCAAGAGCGAAATTACACACCCCTGGCTGAAGAGCAAACAAAATAGCAAAAATTTACCCTCAAGCCGATTTGTGATTGTTATAACGATTTCCGCATTAACAAATCACCCCTCGAAGGGTTAAGCTGCACGGTGTGGGGCTTGGGTGGTGATTAGGTCTAAGGAAGGATTTTTGCCTTGTAATTGTTTCTCTCTATCTTTCGGTAAATGAATTCACTCTTTCCCAGTTGTTTTCGTAGCGTGGCCATTAAATACAATACCTTTGATAACGTTTCGCACAGATGTGGCACTCTACAACACTTCGCTTGTTTCCTAAATGGTTCAGTTTATTACGTACTCGGCCGTAATAGAATCCTGACTATGGTTATATTTGCACTAAACTAAAGATAAGTTCGAATCTAGAGTGTGCGCGTATGCTTTCAACGATATTAAAATTATGCGTTATGTTTTAATTGGTTCGTCGATTAAGCAAAACTTTTGAGTATCGCACTTTAACCTTAAAATTTCGCCATAACTCCACAACATGGCAGTTCCTTTACTAATGACGTAAAGTGTATCCTGTAAGTGGTAGCCTTGCTCAGTCGTGCCATATGCTATTAAAGATGGCCGGTCTACTAGAAACATGCGCTAAAGCGTTTTATTAAAATGGGTTCAAATCTCCAAAATTTTTTAATAAAATGTAGTTTAAAGTTGTTTAAACATGAAAAAATTAACTATTATTTTACTAGAATTTTATCTTACATATTATTTACTATTCAGAATAGTTATATAAACTAACACGGATCACTTCATATTTATTCAAAAACCCGTGTATGTATCAATATTAATTTTATTATATCCATTAATTCCTTTATGGATGTCTTTCGTTCTTAAGTGTCATAAATGAGCACCCAACGAATTCTCCCGAGATGAGGATTATTCTTGAGTTTCGTCTAAGCTTCAGAACACCTTGCAACAACCGTGGAAAGATTGATCGCGAATATCTTCGGAGCTTTCTGCTGGAACTTTAGTATTAGTCGGTGTCGAAAGCGATTACGGCAGCACTAGCTGTCACTCGGACAACTTGATAAATGAATCAAGTTTTGTTAAAGGAGCGCGATAAACTCAGTCGAAACTGACGATTCGTTTTCGGAAAAGTGAAAAGCCTGCAGCGGAAAACTTTTTCAACGAGCACGTCAATTGTTGAACAAAGCTTCGTCGGCGAAATCTATGGCGAACTGACGGTTTTAAAAAGATACACTTTGCTAAACGGATAAATTATTTTTGATAATTTGATATGTTAAAAAGTAATGCAGTTAAATATATATTAAAATATATTCACTGCTTGAAAAAATCAGTTTTAATTATTGGTTTAAAATTATTTTTTATTCTAAATTTCAGTGATAAGCATGATATATAACGAAGCTTACAGAACATTACAGCAATTCTAATAAAATTTCTGAAATAGAATCACTTAATTTACAAGTAAGATTAATACGTTTTACTTTTTTTTTATTTTATAAGAAAAATAATTGCAAAACAATTTAATCTTTAGAATTTATTTTGAGGGAAAAACAAGTGTAGTTTTTAACATATATTTAAAACACGTTTATAAAACCAGAATTTGCACCGCAGTGACGATTTTTCTGTAGATCTTTCGAATTCTTAAAAATTGCCGTTATTTAAAATGAGCATAAAACTAAATATAATATATTCTCCAAGCCAGTGCTCTTCAACCTTTTTACATCCGCGGCCCGTCGAAAATGGGAAAAATATTTCGCGGACCGGCGTCAACCCAAAATAAAAATCAATCTTAAATAGAATTTTATTTAAATGCTATAAAATTACAATTTTTTGTTTGTGCGACATTTACTGCTGCTTTTTTGCAAGCAAATTTGATATACATTATTGCAGCGTTGTTTCTGAGAGACACAGATGAAAAAGTCTTTTCACACAAATATGAAGTTGAAAAAACTACCAATAATTTGATAGCTTTATAACTCAGAGATAGATATTCTTTATCGAGAGATATCTAGAATTGTGATAATGAGTGTATTTAATGTTTGGACACCAGAGTGTCATCAGAAGATAATTCGATCAGCTTTTCTTTTTCATGACTTCTAAAAAAGTATTATTTATCCACAGGTTTACCTTATGTGGATCTTCACTATCAGAAAAATTTGTCACCAGTGGCTTATTACTAGTTTTCTTCTAAATATTGTCCTTGCCTCTACTAAAAAAGTTTAAAATGTTTTGCTGATTGTCTTTTTTTATTCATATTGTAGGTATTATAATTTTAACAAAGAAATCACTCATTTTTTGCAATTAGACAACACAATATTAAAAATAAAACTTGTAAAAACACAAGCGCGATTAAATAAACGTTGTTGACAGGCGGCATTTCGCAATTCTAATGCCTGCAGTACACTCTCTGGAAGTTGGCCAAGGCTGGCCAAAGACGGAGAATATAGTGGGTTACTTCGGTCGAGTTCGGTTCTGCCCGCTCTAAAATCTCTTGGAAGTTCTCCGAGGTTACCGAGAACGAGAGGTAAAGTGGGGGTAATTCAGTTGACTTGGCCAGTTTTGAGCGCTTCCGAACATTGTCGGTAAATGGACCGGAGTCAAAAGAACCGAAGTCAGAGCTACTCTTTCGAGCACGAACGATGAGGTACTTCCCCTTTCGCTCTCTCGAGTGTTAAGTGACGAAAGTGGGAGAGATAATGATATGGTGCTTCGCAAATTGAAATAGAACAAGTAACTCGCTTCAATTTCAGTATGCGCGTAGGCGTCCTATGGTTAACACGCATGTCGAGCGCTGCATCGTGGTCACGTGGTCAAGTTATAATACCACATGCTTATCGGGGACTTAACAGACTCTTACTGACATCTTTGAATATATTAGGGCACCAAAAGAGATTAATTATATTTTTGATAGTATATTTTTCTAACTGATACCGTTATTATATTTTTTTTCATATAAAATTAAATAATTAAAAAATAATTAGTGGTACTTGATTTTGTTAAAAAAAATCGTTTCGAATATCCTTATGTATTTTCCTAGATCAGCTTATATAAATGTCATACCATAACGAATTCTTGTTTAGAATCGATGGCGACAAATTCTAGGATAGTCACAGATGTGGTGTTCGTATTTTATGGCATTTTGCAAAAGCCGACAAAGATTTTATGTAAATTGAATATTTACGACCGAAAAGTTTTTACTGATATTGTATTGGTGAGTGCCCACACAAACTTTTATAATTATTAGTAGCGTAATTTTAATAATATTATAATTTAAAAATTGCGATTATTTGGCACATTTTTCGATCGCGCGCAAATATGCCAGCTGTACGCGACAGAAGCCGCCGTCCGGACGGCATATGAAATTTGCGGCAGTGTGGTCGCTTAATCGAAGTCGTAGGTCTCAGCCGACTTCAGTTGAATTTCGGTTCGGTTCTTTTGAACTGCTAATTGCAATTGTATTTGCATTTTTTTTAATCTTTACTACTATATTGGGCAACTTAATATTTTGTTATTGAATGCGCATATTTTATTTTTTAAGATTTCACACAATTTTATAAAAAAAAATTCCATCCTCCGACCACGGAGAAACAAATCCATTAAATGGTCAAGTTAAAGCAGTAATACTCAACCTTTTTTTGCTTTTATTAACCGAGCCACATCATAATTTAAATATGTAAAAATAAAACTCAAATAAGTATTACTTTATTTTATTTTTATTTCTCATTTTATTTTATATGTATTTACACCTCCGATTTTAATTTTTTTTTAAATGTATTCTTGAAAATGATATTGTTTTATATTTGGATATATTTTTAATTTAAGACGATATTAATAGTTTTACGGGGTATTATATTTTTTTGATCTTATCATTACTTAACATTGCTCCAAGTCGGCTTTGATACGTGCCATGGAAGTAAAAGCCGCCGTATTATTACTCCGTGTGTATTATATAATATATAAAATTTAATTTTCTCTAACGTAGCGTGGCATGTCTTGATGGTAAATTTTCTGGAAATATCCCAGTGGACGGTGTACGGAAAGAATACTGATGGCAGCACTCCATCTCCGCCTCGTTCCTAGCTTGACTGTCCGAATCGACCCGAGTCAGCGTAGTTCGTAGAGACACACATAGTCTAGTTTCTGACTCACTAAGCATAGGATTAATGACCGCGATTACTAAGGTGACGGGCCCATTTGTATCGACGCATTCGGAATCTACAAGTGTGCAGACGATAGCGAACCACCCTGCTTGCGCCCGATTGGGGGTGCCACATTTCAACCTATCGATAACTTTATTTAAGCCGATTATGATATGATCGATGACGATGCAGTAACTGCAGTGTAACAGAAAAATGCATCCCTATTAAAAATGTATGAATCAGAAACTAAATGCAGACATAGACAAATATTAGAGAGGGACCTGTGATTAGTACCGAAATTTTAGCCATCACTGAGTGTCAAGTATAGAAAGTCACCGGGACAGATTATACTGGCTCATTTAGTAGCAATATGACATTTATAAAATTCTGCAAGCTCATATTTAAATTATATTTATTTTTTCAGTTAAAAATTTAAAAGTAGATAATATTTTGCATTAGAAAAATATTCTAAAAATATATTATACAACTTACATCAAACTAGAAATGTACGAATTTCTCTGTATGACTTTAAAAATTGTGTGCTCTAATGATAAAGCTTTTTTTGTATTACATTTGCTTCTAATTTATTATTGTGAATAACAATTAAAGTTTGTGTTTTTCATTATAAATTTCTATTCAAAAATTTTGAAGATATCAATCTTCAAAACATTTTCACAAGTTCAAAATTAGTAGAAATAGTCTACAACTAATGCTGAACGTTCTTTCAGTGCGTTGCAACTCAAAAAAATCACATTTGCTCTCTCCAAGTTGTATTAACTCTTTGCATCCACAAAACGTATAGATAATTTCAATAAAAAAGTAATTTAATAAATTTAAATGGGAGAATAATTACAGAAATAAAATTTTGATATAAATATGATTTTTATCAACTTGTATTTTATATGTCAAGGGTCTATAAGAGGAGGGGGGCATATGGGAAAATCCTGGGGCTCACAATATTTGGGACCTTATTTTAGTTATTCAATATGTTGAAAAAAAAATAGATTTCATATGAAATTTGATCAATATTAATTATCTTATTTTACAAAAATTCCCATACACATAAATATATGTATCGCAGTGTCTCTGATGTACGAATGCTTTAAAACCAGTGGCTCTAAATTTGAAATCTTTGAGATCTGGTATAAATAAAATCGATTTAAGAAGTCATCCTATTGATGCACAAACCCCTGTCTGATTATTGTATTTATGCATCAACGGCAAAATGTTGAAAAAATATAGTATAATGTAATAAATGTATTTAAATAGTAGTGCATATCTACATTGAAATATTTTGCTTAACATATATTTCATTTAAAATAAAATATGTAGAATATTAAAAGAAATGTGCATTATTTGCCTTAAATTTTGTTAGGCTTTATATTTTAGGTGCATGCTTGAAATATTTTTATATTTTAACGCTTGTTGAAACTAGGAACGACCTTTAAAGTGCTTGAAAAAATTTTAAGCATGCTGAAATTTTTACATTGAATTTTACTTATTTACATTTCAGCGGAGAGAAAACAACTTTGAAACATCAGCACCGTGTGCTAGTGTTAAAATAATTGTTTCACAAATAAAATTATTTTTTTATTCTAATGCTGAAACGAGATATTTTTAATATATTATCCACATATCTTATATGGCAATACTAAATAAATGCCGGTAGATAATCGTTGAAATTAAATAATGTTTTTTTACATTATTCTTTGAACAAACGTTTCTTTATTTCACATGTGAAGCATTAATAAAGCTCCTCACTACCTATAAATAGAGCCGTCGGTTCGTTCAATAAGGAATATTTCACGGACCGCTTCTTTCTATTTTCGAGTTATGAAATTTATTAAACGCTTCCGAAGTGCAAGTCGCAATCTTCCCGGATAGAATAGGGTACACAATGGGGCAAAAAGATGGAAGACATACGCCGTTTTCCATAACGACGCCGAGGCGAGTGTCTGTGCGAAGATAAGATGTAAGCGATGGCCATTTTTCCGAAAGGACATCGTCTCGATGATGGAAAATTGCCCAGATAAAATAACATCGCTTCACTCTCGGTTGTCAATTCCTGCTCTATCTGAGAAAAAGAAACAACAACGCCGATAGCTCTCAGACGTTTTCCATTATGCTCGTTTATTTATTTCTTATTTTTTTTCCAAACAACAAACAAAAAGGAGTTTCTTAATGAAAAATATTTAACGTATTTAAATTTAGATCGTTATTTTTTCTTTCGCTTTCGTTTTCGTATTGTTTAATTTAATTTACAAACACAATATAAAAAAATGTGGAAAATCTTTTAAAGGTTCTCTCGTGCTTGCCCGGGAATTTTTATATGGGCCATAAAACAGGATAATGAATTCTTTCGAACGAACTTACAGATTCACTTGACTGTGCTAAATAATTGAAAAAATATTTATTTCACAAGGATAACCAAAAAGTATTTCACAGTTATTAAAATGTCATACTTTTTATTATTATTTAAAATGATAATGTAGTAAAATGTGTATGAATTTTAATTTTAAAGATAAGATCCATTACCATGCTAACTTAATACATTTTTTCTACGCTTTATTTATTTACAACCACACGAGATTTCATTTCTTCATTTGCCGAATAAAATCATCCGTGCGCAAAGTTCGTCAAACCACACAACTCTATTTCATCTCATCCTTTTTTCGCGCAACATATTTTTTTATCCTTATTCCCTTCACGATTGTTTGCGTTTTCTTATCGGGACCAAACACGAAAACGGGATCAAGCGACACGGAAAAAACGTAATAGTGGCAATAGTGACATAATACCGCTAGCGAAAATTCCTTTGTGTCTTCGGATTTTGTCCTCTATCAGGACACTTATTTTATTAGAAGTTTAAACAGTGCGGCAATCGTGATGTATGTATTTTGCCAGACTTGTGAACAATGTTTTCTAACAGAAATGCTTTATTTATACTATGACTTGAATGTGATATCAAGAATATTATTTCAAAATATCACAGTTAAAGCTAAAACATGTTAAATTTATCTGAGATCATAATCATAAAAAAAATCTTATAATGAAAAAAAATTAAAGCACTTAATTATAACATCAAAAATAGTGCTTCTTTAAAATCATATATATTTATAAATTGAACCATACATTATATTTTTTTTGCGGAGATCAATCACTTTAAAATCTAGGCAATGTCGATAAATCTGGTATAAATTTACCTGGCAGAAAAAATTTGCTATATTTTAATAAAAGTAAGAAGTAAAAAATTTTTTAGAGTTTGTGCATTAAATTATACTTTTCTTTTTTTGTAATGATTTTAGCTTAACACAAGATTTACGAAACCCGTCAAATTGACGGGTTTCTGATTTGATTTATATCAGACAGTATTTTTTAAGAATTTTAATATTTGAACACTGCAAATATAATAACACATTTATATTTTTGGAAACTTCTTATTTTTAAAAATCTGGTCATTATATACCTATTTTTAATGACACCGTCAAATTGACGGGTTTATATCCGTAAATCTAATGCTAATCTCTCTATTGTCACTTATGGCCGGCACCGGTGAGTTCAGCGGATAATAAATTTGGGTTTATGGCGCTATTAAAAAGTAAGTATTGCAAAGAC
Source organism: Plectrocnemia conspersa (assembly GCF_051122295.1). Taxonomy (NCBI): domain Eukaryota; kingdom Metazoa; phylum Arthropoda; class Insecta; order Trichoptera; family Polycentropodidae; genus Plectrocnemia; species Plectrocnemia conspersa. The sequence continues at coordinate 10,703,104 of NW_028277167.1, forward strand.
TCTGGCTAAAATAAAGACAAAGATATGACAGAAGACTGAAAAAATATTTTTCAGTACTTAGTTTAGAGGTACATTTAAAAAAAACTATGCAAAAAAACTAAAACAGACCTGAATTAAAACAAATTAGAACAAAACATTAATATTTTAGAAATAAATAAATTAAAATATTTAATTGTAAGGCAAAAAATATAATATTATATTTAATAAAACATATTACAATAATAAAATGAGGATAATGAATAATCTTGACAACCATGTCCTGTGTACTTACACATACCTGTTCCTTACTCAAGGCGACGGACCAATCGCAGTGCAAAAAAATAAGAGCACGTGTAAATTACGCGTTAAACGATTTTATTTTACACTGACAAAAATCACCCTTGTCTTATATTGCAAGAAAAATCAAAGCAACATTTGTTGCTTTTGGCATGTGAGTAGATTCTCTGGTCCTCTCAATAACATGGAGGCGCTTTAGTATCTTCACTAAATATAATTTATGTTCTTTCATGTTAAATTTTATTAGTATTTTAGCAATAAATTGCATTCGCAACATACACTTTATAAATACATACATACATTAAAATCTGCCATGCATCACGCACGTCTCCCGCTTCCAGGTGCGTTAAATCATCTCGCAGCGCCGGTCGCATTCGGCTTGCTAGATACATATGTGTAAACATACATACACATATGCATACATATAATACATATATACGCCGGGTGTGTGCGAATTATCCGCCTCAGCAGAAATGTCGGCCAAACGCGATTAATATCACACGGCCAACAAAACACCGATCCAATAATATGTAATTCTGCTCGGCGTGCTAGAAACCCACTGTCCACCGTTTGGGGGATTGACCGTATTGTGCGGGACACCGGACAATGGCCGCTTTATAGTGGGACTGCGTGTTTATATGGGGAATCGTCCAATGCTGAAGTCGAAAGCCGGTTAATTGGATTTGAAAAGCTAACGCGAAAGCCTCAGAAGATGGTGCAGTTATGCTGCAATCCCTCGCCCAAGTGCCTATGCATTCTGATGAACGCCTGAATGAACATTTAGATCAGTGGTCTTCATCAACCCGTATCTATCGAAACCCTTCAATATGATTATTTTATCAACCTAAACTTTAGGGCATTAATAGGCAAACGATTTTAAAATATACTGTAATTTTATTTAAAGAAGTATCAAGGTGTGATTGTTTGATTTTTTGACAAGGGCAGCAAAAGATGGATTTGTAAGAAAGTTTTAATATTGCTCTTATAGATTTTTATTTTTCTTATAGGTTAGATCACATGTAGAAATATTAATGAACGTATATACAGAATACATAGAATAAGTGTTTGTTTATTACGAAATTATTTTTTGTAACATAAATATAGTATTATTCACATAGCCAATAAGTATGACAAAAAGTATTGCTAGCATTATATTTATAACTTTTGTTGCCTACTTGGAATGCCTTTATATAATTTATGTTCCAAGATGAAAGAAAAAATTCGTTAAATAACATTTGCCAGTACGCCAAACAATTTATTTATTATAAATGTATGCTTTGTATATAATATACATATATGTTGTTATCGAAAATAAATATCAAACGCAATATTTTTACAACAAACAGTTATTTAAAAGTACGATATATTATTACACTTATTTGGATGTTCAACTGCTGTTGTTGTGTCTGAAAGTTTAATGCCTGCACTACACTCTCTGGAAGTTGTCCAAACCGAAGTTACGACTGAATTCGGCCAAGACCTACGACCACACTGTCGCAAATTTCATATGCCGTCCGGACGGCAGTTTCTGTCACGTACAGCCGGCACATTTGCGCGCGATCGAAAAATGTGCCAAATAATCGCAATTTTTAAATTGCATGTTATTATTATTACGCTACTGATAATTATAAAAGTTTGTGTGGGCACTCACCAATATAATATCAGTGAAAACTTTTCGGTCGTAAATATACAATTTACGCAAAATCTTTATCGGCTTTTGCAAAATACCATAAGGCATAAAAATAATATTCAGAATACAAACACCACATCTGTGACTATCCTAGAATTTATCGCCATCGATTCTAAATAAGAATTCGTTATGGTGTGACATTTATATAAAATGATCTAGGAAAATACATAAGGATATTCGAAACGATTTTTTTAACAAAATCAAGTACCACTAATTATTTTTTAATTATTTAATTTTATATGAAAAAAAATATCTGTTAAAAGAATATACTATCAAAAATATAATCAATCCCTTTTAGTGCCCTAAAATATTCACAAAATCAAGTACCACTAATTATTTTTTTATTGAATTTTATATAAAAAAAATATAATAACGATATCTGTTAAAAGAATATACTATCAAAAATATTAGTGCCCTAAAATATTCAATGATGTCAGTAAGAGTCTGTTGAAGTCCCCGATAAACATGTAGTATTATAACTTGACCACTTAACCACGATGCAGCGCTCGACATGCGTGTTAACCATAGGAAGTCTACGCGCATACTGAAATTGAACCGAGTTACTCGTTTTATCTCAGTTTGTGAAACACCATATCATTATCTCTTTCACTGTCGTCACTTAACACGCGAGAGAGCGAAAGGGGAAGTATCTCACCGCTCGCGCTCGAAAGAGCAGCTCCGACTTCGGTCCGTTTGCCGACAATGTTCGGAAGCGCTCGAAGCTGGCCAAGTCGACTGAATTACCACCACTTTACCTCTCGTTCTCGGTAACCTCGGACAACTTCCGAGAGATTTCAGAGTGGGCAGAACCGAACTCGACCGAAGTAACCCTCTATATTCTCCGTCCTTGGCCAACCTTGGCCAACTTCCAGAAAGTGTAGTGCAGGCATAATGAATCCTAAAAAATAATCACACAATACTACAAATTAACAATCTGGAAGCCATTTATATGGAATTTATTTTGTTTCTTCAAGGTATGAATTATCAAAGTCTTCTATGCAATCTCTGCTAAAAACAGCACTAAATATGTTATGCTTAGTTAATTATTGTGAACTGAATATTTTTTAATAGTTTTATTCCAAAAGTATTTTTTTTAAATGTTTATTATTCAGTAATGACCATTAAATAATTGAGCTCTTAGATTAAAAATAAAATCAAATAAAGAAACTTGTCAAGTTAAATTTAAAGAAAATATTTCAGATATAAAATATTTTTTTACAGGCAAAACTAAGTAAATTTGAGTTTGATAATTATTCTAAAAGGCAAATATAATTCATATTTTAGTTGCTTTAAAGATATTTTAGTTTTACTAAAATTATGATTATTCTATAATTTGTAATATATGTATCTTCATGATTATGTAATTAAAGACTTATAATGTAATCATATTATAACAACTTGTAACAATAACGATCATCATAATATTTTAATCCTTCAGTCGATTGAGAGATGCGGTGATAAAGGTACGTCGCTCGTTTATCCGATATTTACATTTATTATATTACATAAATTTTAGTAAAATACATTCTATAAAATTACACAGATATAAAAACCGTTCAAATACGCGCACTGAATACGAATCGTATCAATTAAATTTTATTATATAGACACAAATTCCGTTTGAAAATTTCAATTGTCGCATTGCAGTGGCCGTTCAATGGCGTTACTAATTAGGAAATAAAATAAGTATCGGCAAATTAAATTAAACATTAAGAAAGATCACTCTTATTCATAATCTTACTTTTTCTCAGTCGAAAATTGTCACCATTAAATTTTGCTGAAGCAGATATAGCTTTGGGATCCTGTTATTTTTATGACTGTGTCTATGGTTGCTTAAATACTAATTACTTAAAAAGCAGACTTCTAAAATTTTACTTTGAAAGAATGGTGATTTTTTATAAGACGTTTATTTTACTGATTACTAGTTTCAAACAACTATTTTTATATTATAATTAATTGTTTAAAAAAACATTAAAAAAAACGTTAGTGAGTGAAAGATAAAAGCATGCAATTGCATGCTTTTATTTCTCACTCACTCTCGTTTTGTATTTGTTGGATTCAGTCTTATTATTCTCAACACCGTTATATGGTTTTAACAAAATTTATCGTTGTTTTTATTTACTTTTGTAATCCTACACGTGCAAGATCTGATAAAAATAATTTGAAATACACCGGCATTTAAAACGTAAACCTTGAATACACATTTCATTCGTAGTAGCAAAAATATTATCATCTTACTCACCTTTTTTAAAAATCGGTAGCGCTAAGGTGTGTCACATATAAATTATATTTATCTCTTAATTGCCCCCATTTGAGTCGTATCATTCTCTTGTGTCCGAAACGCCGGACTAATGTTCTGAATTCTAATTGAAATCGTGTCTCAAAGGCGCAGTTATGATTTACTTTTGTTGTTTCTCCCCGTGAATTATTGCGACGGCGGAACGTGATAAGTGCGAGTGTGCCGGAGGATGACTTATGAAATCTTGGCCCTCCACCTGACGCGGGGGCTGAGCCCCCCGTCGATGAACGGGCCCTCGCCCCCATCCGCAAAGTGTTCTTTATTTTGTTGGCAATTTATACCGCGCGCGAAGCGTGCCGAGAATAACGCTAACTAGACGCAGTTTCTTATCGGCGCGACGCTCTATATAAAAATTTGCAGATGTCGCCAATGGTTTGTGATCACTGACTTAAGTTGAAATCAATCTTAGGATAATATAAGTTAATGTTTGATTTCAATGCAACAAAACTATACGATTAAAATGGTACATCAAAGATTTGCATTTAAAAAGCGATGTGAATTTTTAACATTACACCATTACATAATTTCTGTACAAATATAGTCCTTATTTTTTTTAATATCTAATAAATGAGGCATATGTTTTTTTAAGCATTTTAATTAGACTTGTCATATTCAATTAGTAAGTACAGCATTTTTTCCTATCCACGATTACATTTTTAATACGTTTATTTTAATCATATAAATAATTTTACAAACATACTTATTATATGTGCTTTGACATGTTGTGCTTATATTTAAATTTAAGATTGTCCTCATTATCGTCACAGCTATCTGGTATAAAAATAACAGTATTATTTTATTGTTGGTATTTGAAAGCTAATGTGCAATTTTTTAAGATTAGTTTAATTTCGTATTTTACATATTATTTTCATAGCTATATTTTGAAAAATAAATAGTATTATTTGTGTCATTCCACACCAGGTAGCATATGTTAAAATGGCTCTGATTAATTGTTAATATTTAGCACGTTCTTTTTATTAAATATCAGTCTAATATTTTCCAAAAGATGTTAAGCCTAGGTATTTAACGCTTGTTTTCCAATTTACTTTACTGCCCTATTCATTTTAGAGAGGTGGTGGCAGATTTTGCCTACGTTTTCTGTAAATTATTGCTTCTGTTTTAATTCAGTTAATTTTAATTTTCCACCTTAAAAATATTTATTTAGGATTTTAAAATATTTTCGTAATTATTCGCGATTGGTTTAAAACCGTAAGCACATGTTAAAATAGCTGTATCGTTAACGTAGATAGATAAACGTGTATGGTTTTTTATTGATATCGTTCATATATAAGATTAAGAGAAACGGTCCGTGAAAACTTTCCTATGGTACTCCAGCTGAAAACAGATTTACCGGTTTTTGGTCATTCATTGAAAGATTCTGGACTTTACAAATATTCAATTACTGACATCAATGTCTGGTTTTTTCGATTATCTAATTTCTCTTTAACTGCCTGTTGAAATTTCGAACTTAGCTTAGAATTAATATTTACCAATTGTTTCAGTATAAATTTAAGGTCAATAATAATCTTGAGACAATTGTCAATAACAGCTGTTACTACTTAAAAAAAAAAATATAAAAAACATTTTTGAATTATCAAAAAATAAAAATAACCCTAAATCGTTTTGTATTCTGCCGATTCCCATGCATAATTTAATCTTATTGTAGCGGATTCTTAGATCACCAAAAACAAGATAAAGCCGCCGGCCGGTTATAGTCGAAATCGCAAAAAATGTTGGGTCATTCAAATACTTTTGATCTTCCGAGAAAGTATTCATAATTTCAAACATCTGGCTTTAACACCTTTAGAATGTTTTTTATCTTAGTGTCTTTTTTTTAAACACCTATTAAAACCTTATGAAAGCATATTAAGCATGATCACGCCTTTACTTATATAGCGTTATAAAGAGGGCAGTGGTTGCAAACCTTTTAAAAATATACGCAGAAATTAAATTTATATAATGAACATTGCTTTATAAATTTCTCGAGAAATTAAAATTCCCGATTTGACATTTTTCTCGAAAAAAACACTAGCTGTAGAGCTAGAGGCTCGAGTCCTGAGTCTTTCTGGGACTTTAGCCTTACTATTTTTTTTCATTTGAGTCATAAAAATATGTATTATTTGTGGAAAAACATAGGTACATAAAAAAATATTAATTTATTTTAACAAATAAAAAATATTTTTTTAAGATATTTATACAAATATTTCTTATATTCAGCGAAAAATAAGATGTCAAAAATATTAAAGCATTTAACGATATTTCTTAGTTTTGTGATGGATGTTTTCGCTATAAAAATATTAGTTCAATTTCTGTTGAAGTATGTTATATTGAAAGGAATGATTTATATTCAGAGTTTGAGTTCTAGTTGATTCCAAGATCTGAAATTCTTTTTGAGGACTGTATCTATTATATTACACCGTTGAAATGTTGAGTGGTGTATTGCTTCCTTTTTAATTATTTTTTAAGCAACATTATGAAAATGCAATCAGTGCTTTCTTTTTCCTCGAATACTTTAATATTCGAATTTTCTACACTGGAATAAAATTAGTTTTAATAATTCCTGACCATATTTTATTTGTACTTTTTAGAGACGTTTTATAAATACTTTTCTGAGACAGCAAAAATATTTTTTATTAAAAACATAAATGGGGTTTTATGACAAATGATTAAAAAACCAATGAAGCGCATATTTTGCCTTGTTTTTATTTTTTCTTTCTGAGTTGGAAACATTTCAAGTTGCGAGTTATTATTAACTGTCTATTATTTGCATGTTTGGATCGATTTTGCAGATTTTATCAGAAATATTAAATATACGAAATATTATACAAATTTTCATGTAGTACATATGTAAAAGATCTTCATTGTTAAAATTTACTAGTATGTAGTTTTCTCTCATAGTTGTATCCATAAAAAACTTACAACTACATATATTATTAAATTATAAACAAAGTGATTGAATCCTTTTATTAAAAATCCAATTTATTACTAGCAAAATAATATATGTTATATGTCACACTAAGCTGTTAAAAAAATAAATAAAACTATAAATATTACCATAACACTGAATATAGATTTTACAAATAACTTAGCGTAATATTTCATAATTAAATACATATAACATACCAATAATAAAATTTAATATTTTTTAGAGATATCATTGAATAACACGAACTGAAAAACCATATATTCGCAACTGAGCACTTTACGTCTCCGGTCACTCAGTCCATATGTCCGGCTTTTAAGCTTCCGGGGAATTCCTCCACAGACCATATAAATATGTAAACAGCTACACAAACATATCCATATGTATTCTTGGACATACATACACATGGTTCATTTTCAATTGAAATTTATATATCTTTTATGTATATTCATTCCTATAAAATATAATATATTGCTTCAATTTTATTTTATTTTATTATTTATAAAAACTATTTTATATGTAAGAAGCGTAATGGGTGTTTTAAAACCATCAGTTTCAAAGTGAATCCCTGATTGCATTGAAAAAAGATATTGAGAGACTAAAAGTACTATCCTCCCCCTTGTCCAGCGGACTGTTCAACCGTATCTAATGCCTTCGTAAATAAAAATAAGTGCAATATATTTAACATTCTCTCCCTTTAACATATATAAAGGAAGTAAATATATATTATTTGGGTATGTGTATAGAAAGGCGCCAGAAATCTTCCATCACCCGACAAATTGAACTTTTTTCGAGCAGCAAATTTAATAAGAAGCCATGGAAACGAACACTGTGAGTTTTTAACGGCATAGGAAAAGATATAAAATATTTATTATATATATGAAAAAAATATTTCAGCAAAGTATAAAATATCCGAAATCGATATGGTTCATCATTGTCAACGAATTCTGCGAAAGATTTGCATTTTATGGAATAAGAGGTATTATATTGACTTATTTTAATACTTAGAATTTATATTGATTATAAAACATTTTTCAGCAATTCTAACACTATTTCTAACACATAAATTATTATACGCGGAATCAGATGCAACGAAAATTTATCATGGATTTAACATTATGGTTTATTTTTTTCCTCTAATCGGTGGTATGCTAGCGGATCACAAATTCGGTCGTTTTAGGTATTACTCAATTATGTTACAATGAACAGATTATATAAAAAATAATTGCTATTTAAGGACTATTCTGTATCTATCTGGAATATATGCATTTGGAAATCTTTTACTATCAGTATCTGCCATTGCTTCTGAAAGGTATTGAATTAAATAAAAAACGCTTTTTATATGAATCGCATTACATGTATTATTTATTTTTATAGAACTTTCACACATTTAGGCCTACTTTTGATAGCAATCGGAAGCGGTGGAATTAAACCATGCGTTTCTGCTTTTGGCGGAGATCAGTTTAAGTTACCGGAACAAGAAAAACAATTAACAAAATATTTCTCAATTTTCTACTTCACAATAAACGCTGGTAGTGTGTTATCAAGTTTTATAACACCTTTACTTAAATCTGACGTAAAATGCTTTGGGAGTGACGATTGTTATTTTCTTGGATTTGGCGTACCTGTAATTTTAATGCTGATAGCCATAAGTATTTTTTTTAATCTATATACATACATATATATATATTGAATTATTTTTTAAATATTTTTTTATTATATATATATAGTTATTTTCGTATCTGGTAAACGCTTGTATATCGTGAAGAGAAGAAGTAAAGGCGTATTTTTTAAATGTATAGCTGTAAGTACAATAAAATATCAAAGAAAAATAACTATAACAATATATATGTTTATCATTTTAGCGTGCTCTTATTTTAAAATATAAATCTAAAAACACAAAAAAAGATCATTGGCTAGATCATGCAAAAGATGATTTTAAAATAGAAGATGTTCAAGCAATAAAATCTGCTTTGAACGTCATGTATTTATTTATACCAATACCAGTATTTTGGGCTTTATTTGATCAGCAGGTTATATTTTAATTTGTCTGCATTTATCATGAATCAAATACTTATTAAAAATAAAAAATAAGGGTTCTAGATGGACAATACAAGCGTCACATATGAATGGCAATTTGGGTTTTGCAAACTTAAAGCCTGAACAGATGTTATTTCTAAATCCGCTTCTTATATTAGCATTTATACCATTGTTTCAAACAGTATGTATCTCTAAAATATATCACAAATTTATCTTTTCTTATATTATTTATTTTTAGGTCATATACCCAGCTGTACTTAAAACTGGCCTTAAATTGAAACCTTTAAATAAAATGCTTATTGGTGGGTTGTTAGCAGCTAGTGCTTTTATTGCTTCTGGTATAGTCGAAATGAAAATTCAGGTAATTTTATATATTTCATAAAAATATATTTTAAAACTATTAATATAAAATTGTGTATAATGCATTTTAGAAAACACTTGCATTGCCAAGAGAAGGATATAGTAATTTGCGATTGTATAACGGTCACAATTGTGACTTAAACATCACTTTGACTAATCTGAAAGAAAACTTTATTTTGACATCGATGAATGTTTATGAAAATAAAAACATCAATGTGAACAAAACCATGACGATTCCATATAATTTAGATGTCTTAAATTGTCATGATGTAAATGGTACTAATTCTATTGAACAGAAGGGCGATTTTGATGTATATGAAAGACAAGAAGTATCATACTTTATTCGCAATAAAATTGAAATGTATAATAATAGTAAAGCGTATTCTAAAAAAACACCACGAGTCGTGTATGTCTATTTTATATAATTATAATACAATAATTATAAATATGTATAAATCAATAATATATTTTTTAGTATAATGCGATTCTCAAATACGAGCAAAAATATATTTTTTATTGATCCAAAAAATAACATCTCAATTGAAATTGACTCAAAAATATCACATGAAATTAAGCCTTCTACTTATGACATAATGTTAGATAATACTGTTCTAGAAAAAAACGTTATACTGAAATCTAGTGGAGTATATGCTCTAATTGATAATGAAAATACTACAGTTGGTGTTTTTTTATTTGTTTATGTATATATTTTTAGTATGGATTTAATTATGAATTATTACTTTAGATATCTCTAATACAATTCGCTGAAGTTGAAGAAGCAAAAAGAGTGAATATTATGTGGTTAATACCGCAATATATTCTCATCACAATGGGTGAGGTTATGTTTTCAGTCACTGGTTTGGAATTCGCATTCACACAAGCTCCTGACAGTATGAAGTCTGTTTTAACTGCAGGATGGTTACTGACAACTTCGTTTGGAAATTTGATAGTTATTATTGTTAATGAAGTATATCAATCAGAGAAAAATGTATGTATTTATTTTAATATATTTATAGCCATAATTTTTAATTTTTATTTTATTCATTTCAGAGCACAGAACATTTTATATTCGCAGCTTTAATGATTGTCGACATGGTCATATTCTGGATAATGACATTGCGTTATAAATATGTTGAGGATGACAATAGTAATGATAGTAATGAACATGAACAGCAATAATTAATTAAATAGTATGTTTTAAATCATTTTATTTTATTATTATTTATAATGATAATATAATATTCAATTCTTAATAAAAAAATCTTTTATAATATTACATAAATGAACAAAAACCACTGGATAATTTGTAGTAATAATAAAATTAATTATGAACTAAGAAGAAAAAACGCGCATTATTTCCGTAAAGGATTTTGGACCATACAAACCTCGCTACAATCCCATAAATAACACGAGTTTTTACAGTAAATATTATCCGTCATTGAGGGAATTCCTTTGTGGCGAAACGGTCACCGTGACATTCCCGAGAATGCAATACGACCTTGAACGAACGAACGTCACTTTCTAAAGGCGTAGACCTATTTCGCCGATCTATGAAGCGATTGAATGATCGCTGCATAATTGCGATTGGTTGGTAAGACTTATAGTATTGTACTCCGGTGAGGCAGTCAGAGTCGCGAAGTCACTCAAAGAGATCAGCAGATTCACCCCGCCTGACAGACGCAAAGATACGAACGATCATCGCAATAAGAGGAACTGCCTCCTGACACTCGCTGCAGACAGCTACAAGAATGCTGAGGATCGTCCACGGACATCATCCCTGCGCCAGCTTCACCACCGCTTGGAGAAAACGTCTCACCATTAATCGTCCGACGCACGTAAATCAATATTGTAATAAAAGCTCGAGTCTCATTGGCTACAAATTCACATCCCTAAGGTTCCTAAACCGTAAATGTGAATTCAATAAAATAATATTTATTTAATAAATTAGTTTTATGTGGGTATAAAAGGCCGGGCCTTTATCGCACAGCCGCTCAGTCTATGTATTCGATATTTTTATTTAGTTAGATTCACTAACTACCACCTTTGACTTCCTTGCAACTTTGTAGCAACTCAAATGTACACAGCCAAAAATCACTTATATTTAAAAATTTATTATTTATTTTTTTGTCACAAATAAAATCGTCTCTATCTTAATATAGGTTTTTCATACTTCCACTATTTTTATTTTTTACTCAAATTATATTATTTGTTAAAAAAATAAGTAAACTACATTATGTATTTTATAAATGCTTTAACTAGTGACTAAATAAAAGTTATTTATATTATAAAATATTTAATATTTATATTATAAATTATGTATTTTATTCTTATAATTTCACATATATATAATATGACAGGAAATGTAAAAGTGGCGGTGGAAATTTTCCATTTTCCATATGTCGCATCGAATTCACATCCGTGTTGGTGAAAAAGCGATTTGATGGAGTGCAAGAATTATTATTGAACAAAAACCTTTCACGTTCGATTGTTCACTGCACAATATGCAAAAACGTGATATAATACAATTTTGCGAATAATACAATATACATATTATACAAGTATATATAACGTTAGTTTGGAGTAAAATATTTCAGGTAAAAAAAACTATTGTTTTTTATGTTAAATAAATTAATGAAAATATAAAAAAAAATTATAAACTTATATTTATATATGTAATATATAAAATAATATCAATAAGTAATAAAAAGTGTATGAATATTTTTTTTCTGATCTACGAAAAGCTCACAAGTCATAACGTTACATTTCATTTTATTTGATATAAATCTATAATATCACTTAGGCCATTTTGCGATGTGACATTCAGCGCAATGTCACATCGAGAACGAAGCATGTTTCTGATATTTGACATACGGTTTCGGTGGATTTCTTCGTCGAATTTCGCCTATCGTTCATTGTCACTAACTTTTTGCCTTTCGCCTCCGAATTTTCGTAATATTTGATATTCATTCCGCCGATGCCGCACTATATGTCAATGCCAGACTGACAAATGAATCTTCTACGTTTCAATTTGTCAGATTCACATTTCTGACAATGCATAATAAAGCATTAATTCGGACCGACGCGTATTTTTCATACCCCTTATCGTCGAAACACATACATATCTAGCTATAAAAATAATCACGTAACGTACTAAAAATTGTGGGAGTTGGATACATAGTACCATATTGGGAAATTGAGAAATGACTCGTTTTACAAATCACTCTTAATTTTAATATCTATAAATAAATATAAAGTTTTGATAATATTAAAAAAAATCATCAAATTAAAAGCAATATATTACAGCACTAAAAAGGCAGGCTTTTTATTAAACTAGTATTATTTTTTTTAATAACAGCACTTTTTTTATCTATTAATCTACGTAAAATATCCTAAACCATCAAAATATGAGGACACACTCGAAGGCCATAAAAAACTTTTATATGAGAAATTTAAAAGTTTTTATTTATGATTTTCATTAATAATTTTGCGGGTTAAATAATTTATATTGCAGAAAGAATGTTTTATAGGTAATTTGGGTAGATATATAGAGCTTATATTTTATTTAAACTTTAAACTTATTTTTTTTATATTTTAATTGAATCGTTAAATTACGCTTTTAGCTACGAACGTGTATAAAATGAATTAAATAGTAGCCCTAAACTCGGCGACAAAGTAAAGAAGAACATAAATAAAAGAAAGAGGGGGGGATACGCGCTTTCTCAAAAGGTTAATGCCAATGTCCCTCTTTGTCAGTCGACCTCTGTATTCTCTGAAGGAAATCGTAAATCTTGGACAAAACGCGACTTTGTACTTAATAGTAAATTTTATTCGTTAGCGCAAATAGGGCCAAGTCGAGCAAAGCTAAAAATACAAAACGTATGAAAAAATCGAGCAGTATTCGTAAACATAAGTTTGCAAGAAAAGAGCTAGTGGAGGTAGGATTTCTTCGGCAATTTCAAAATGTGCTAATGAGAAAATTCTCAAACTATCGATGCTGTTTTATTTGTAAACGGCTCACTAACAAGCGGCGCCCGGTTAAAATGAAAATCTAGCAGTTTGTACGGCCATTAAGCCCTCTATCGACGGTGTTATTGAGTTTCAAAAGTTCACTTCTTTGGCCCGCCAGAGTAAACTCTGAAAATTTATTATTACTTATACACTCAAAGAGCGCAAGGCTCGCCCAAAGTTGCTGGCGAGCTGCATAAATTTCTACGAACCGAAATAAAAAAAAGTACAATATAAAAACATCCGAAGAAAATTAAAAGAGCGTCTCCAAGTATCGTTAACTCGCTAAGTCGTAAAATGATTTAATTTATTAAATATGACTCATAAAATTCTACAGAACGATGGTCACGAATCTTAACTTAAACAGATTATAATATCTTTAAAATCTTTGATGAGTAACAAAAAGGTATGACTTGCTTGAATTTTATTTTTACTATTTAATTTAAAACACAAAAAAGTGCAATTCAAATTAATTTATGACTGTATGTTTTAAATTAAATAGTAAATTATTATTATATGCTCAATATTCTACTTTGTAAATCGTATCGCTTTGTACGAATATAATAATACACGTAAACAAAGGAATATATTTAATTATAATTAATAAAAATAAAAATGAAGTTGGCACGATGATTTTCGAGCCTCCGCTAATGTATTCTTTTGTTGTCGACCAATGAAAAATAAGCATTCAAATATAAAACAAAATGGCCGACATCAACGTGACAACAGTTTTAAATAAGTATTATTTATTAATAAAATGTTGCTACGCGACGATAATTTTCATTAATTCGTCATGTGCGTTGTTCGATTCGACTGAATATAAATATACGGATTGCAAATTAACTAGGTATGTTATAACTATGAAAATGAAATATATACATAATGTGTGTAAGGATTATAATAATACATTGATTTAACTAGATAAGCCATCTTCGTAATGAAATCATCAAATTTTGAATTCCCATCGACGGGCTCCGAGGCCGAAAAGTGAGTTTTTCCTTTTATAATACATAAACATTATCATTGCTTCCGATTTAATGCACATATACGTTAGATTTGACTGAACCAGGTACGTTTTAAATGTGAGCATGTAATATATACTTTAGAGGTTAATGTCGATCAAACCGTATAAATGCTAATAAACGTATTTTTTATTTATTGATATTTGGGGATACTATATTTCATGACGATCGTGTGACAATGATTGTGATGCAGTTGGTTATTTAATTTAAAACCATTATAGCAGCAAAAAATATTCACCTAGAACGTTCCGTTCCGAGCGACGACTCACAATATACATATGTATAAATATGTGATCTCATACCTGGAATAATCGATAGCCAAAATATTTAAAAGTGGGTTATTTTTAATTCCACTGTGGCAAAATATGTATACGTCATGGTTTTTAATCAATTTTTGTTCTGTGCCAAAATAGCCAAATCCAAGATTCAGTTACATCATACTTATGTAGTATGTTATTTATAAAAAATAATTGAAATAGTGCAATATAATACCTTTGTAGAGTATTATTTTTTGTATTTCTTATCCTTGATAATATATTTATTTTTTTGATTAAGTTATTACAATGTTTCATAAAACTAAATATTTAAAATTATCAACTATTTCTATAATAGACTTACCAATAACTATTTCTATATTATTATCTATCATATATTTAAAAATAATAAACGTACATTATTTTTTTCTGTTATATTACAAACAGATTTATTTTACATTTAAAATATTATTAATTGTAGCTTAATATATATTATAAACAACAATGGTAATACTTTGCACTCTTGTGGTAGACTCTGAAGAATAAATATCACTAATCCTATCCTTTTGTTTTCTCTTTTTTAAATAATTATCATACCATATTAAAACTATTTCATTTATACCTTTAATCTGTAAGTTCTTTAACTTTACTTATGTTTATTGTTTCATAAGCTCTCTTGAAATCCAAGTAAATTGCTATTTATTATTTTATGCTTATCCTTGTCCAACAACCAATCTTTTATTACTACTTGTAATGCAGTCTCTGTCTGAATCCCATTTGTTGTTCACACAAATTGTTTTGTAAAATAACAATATACTTCCATTGTTTGCTTACTACTTCTTTCATTATCTTTTCAATATAAGGCAACACATTAGCTAACTAAGCAAACTCTCTTCCATCACCCTAACATGGTTTAATGAAATGTTTTTGAAAGTTGCTATAAATAAGTAAATTGGTGTGATACTTTTATATATATTATAAATATTTTTTTAATATTTTTCTAAAGTGAACATAACATTTCGACCAGTGCTTGTCGATATTCTTACCCTTTCCTTTTTACGGCATAGACAAGCGCCTCTTGGGACGTAAGAAGCCGACATCTATCTCCGGCGTTCTTCGATGGAAACTTTAGTTGCAATTTCAATTCGCTGATGTAAAATTTTATTCAAATAACAAACTCCCGGTGGAGCTTCGGATCTATGTACAAACATACAAATTTATATATATACATATGTATATTTACGGAGAATCAGGAAATACGGCGGTTTTATGCCGAATATGCAGTGTACATTAAAACACCCCAAGAGATGCAAGTTTTAATTACAATATATCGAATTTCAAGTTTAAAATAATTTGTGATTTACGTGACTGTTACGTGATAAAATATTAGAATTAGATTTTGCATATTTATAAGAACAGCTCGAGGGATTAATAGCAACATGAATAACTCCACACTAACTAAATAATATTCTGTATAATCTTGTGTCATCCATTTTATACAAAATTGGTATAGTTAATTACTAAATAATGAAAAAACTTGTCTGAAAATATCCGTAAGAGGCTTTCATAATAAATGATTTGATTTGATTTTTACACTACATATCAATGCCCTTAAGATCATTTTATTGAAATAAATGACTAAGTAATTGGATGGTGAACTACTAAAAATCGGTACTTAGCCACTTAATTTTGAACAAGTTTGGTATATCCTTCATTGTTTTAAGATATTTTATATTTTATTTAATTCTTTTCAACCATCTATGTTTTCATAATTTTAACATAAGAAAAGTGGCACTATTCCGTAATTCTCCCCCAATTTACAAAACGTCATCGATATGCCACTGAAAACGTCTATGACGCTTTAATTTATGTACATATATTAGTCACAGATTAGATCAATGACTGCGTGAAGCATTCTAGAGAATAAATAAAATTTTGCTAATTTTATAATATTTTTTAATGATATGTTCATTAACAGTATTCATTAACAACTGATGGTTGTGAAACCGTACTTCAGGTGCTAATAGTATAATATATAAAGCCGGCTCACATATGGTGAATATGAAAAACATAACTTCACAAACACCTACTCGCGAATTTTATACCCTAAGTTTTCACATTTGCGAAAAGTTGCCATATAATCTAAGGTCAAGTCTCATAGATAACCTTCAGCGCGTATGATACAAGGGCGGTCCATCCCCTCGGCGGTCCAGGGGTGGTCCAGGGGCCGATCTTCCAGCGTTGGTGCAGTAGTAAAAGTTTAACTGTCACCTCCACCGCAATTTTATGGCTCCGTAGGGATTACGCAGACAATACTAAAGTCGAGGGTACCAGTCCAGCCGCACGTAAATGTAACGCCACTAGGAAAATGCATCCGCATAAGCCTATGGTCCAAATAAAAATCTACGACGCACACACATATGTGGCATAATCCTTGGAAAATTGCAAGTGCTCTTATAAGTTTTTCGTAAATAAAATTTATGAAAAATTCTAATGGGATCAATTTTATTAATCAATGTTTTTTAAATAATCGAATATCAATTAAACTTTTGTAATTATAACTAAAAAATTATCAATCGGTTTTCCCGGTATATGTAATTATATTTCTTAACGTCAATAACATTATTGTTTTATTTATATCTTTAGGGGGCGTAGCCCTAGGGATGGTTGGTCTCGCGGCCAATGAGACTCTTCGGTGAATCCTATTAGATTGTTTATTAAGTTATAATTACATGTGACACATGGACTATTAACGGCGTGACGTTTCTCGCGATGAAGATGGCTGTAGATGATGCTCTGGGCTCTTGTGGCTGCGTGCGGCTAGTGTCGGGTGTGATATTCAAATCTGTCGGTGAGGGCGCGTAGTTGGTTCCTCCGGATGGCTGCTGGTAGATCTTGGCTCTCTGGTTGTCTGCGTCGCTGGCTCTGCTGTCTCTGTGCCTCCGTCTCTTGTGGTACCGTGGAACGTCTGCCCACTCCTCGTCGGAGTCCAGGCTTATATCCTTTAGAGGGATGCACGCTAACTGGCCAATCGCGATTGTGCATCAATCTCCTAGCCAATCGCTGCAGTGGCTTCTTAGAATTCGAGAAATCTGATGTGTTTTCGAAAGCCAGTTTTTGGCTTGGCTCCAGACTTTCGAATTCTTCTGAAAGTTTCGGTTTGCATTATGGTGATTGATTACGTCCGTACCGTTTTGTCACAAAAGGGATTCTCTTAACGACCCGTGTTGTGTGTGGTCAAAAGAAATCCCTTTAGTGCCATGATATTTGTCTCATTGTTAATGAATGAACGTTTTTGGACACAGTCATTAACAATGAGACAATCGCCGTTTTAAATGTGCCTATATGTGTGGTCGCCACATATCTCATTAGATATAAATAAAATATTAGTATTAGATTTATTATTATTAGTATTATATTATTAAATATTAATATTATATTTATTAAATAAAAATTGTTAGTATTAGCAACTTTTACAAACACATTGTACAGAACAAAATGATGTCTGCGTCATCCGTGAATGAAAAAAAATAAAATCTAGACAAATTATAAATGCAAGAATTCACAACATACTTTACTCATAATATTGTTTGTAAATTGTATTCGTCTTGTTTTTGAGTGCTAATTTATAAATTAAAATGTATGCGAGATTGGATCGATAATCCTATTTTTATTTTTCTCATAGCTAAATGCTTCTTCTCTTAAAGATAACATAGAACTGTTCAAATGATTATGGCATGAGTTCAAATCTGACGAATTGATTCATTAAAAGCGATGTGTAAATGTCGTATTAAATACTATTTTTAAGGTGGAAAGTTCAAACTATATACTCGAGGATGCTTTGCTTCGTCACTAGTCACTTTAATAATTTAATGCCGATTCGCATTATGTACCATACGCAAATTTGTAACGTCTTTGAATATGGCTTTATTGTCTGGAATACAAGTGAATTTAAAGAAAATATAAATGATAGTCGTATATTTTTTATTGTCCTTGTAATAATAAATAATTATTATGCATATTAGGTTCCGTTCTTTTCCTTAAAAAATAAACTGATACTATATGAGCTTAAGATGATATATCTCAAAAACCCATATTATTTTAAATAAGTTATGGGTTTGTACAATTTGATTTTAATATTTTTTATTTAATTTTCTATACTATTACTTGTTCGTGAATTATGGATATTTATTAAAATAATATTTATCTAAAATAAAACATATTTGTATTTATATTTATATATTTAAATATTATGCAATTTTGTACGATTTAAATTGCGTTTATGTTTTTTGCTCGTTCCATTAAAAATAAAACGCTCAATGCACTATTTTCCCAATGCAAAGCATTTCAACGCTGCGTTTAATTGTTGTCATGAGATTTCCACATGTCCCCTGTCACATACCGAATATAAAATGTTTTATCATCGACCAGAGGACACGTTTTCGCCCTGAAAATGCTGTAAACTTTTATTTCTTGCCAGCTATGTTCGTTTTATTTTTATTTTGTCTGCCTTTATTCTACTAGATTTTGATGAAACAAATATGACACATGGATTGTTTTTTATACCATGTAATATTGAAATTTAAAACGCGTATAATATTTTCCATTATGTATTAAATTAATTAAATTTTTAAATAAATCTAATGTGGTATTATTAATGAAATAATCAATTTACTGTGAATCAATAGGTCTAGACTTATCTTATCTAACACTAGAATCAATGGTCGTATTTAAACGCTGCCAAAACTTTTTCAATGAACGATGAAAGGCTATATCCGGATTTAGTTACAAAAGTTAAAAGCAGATCCCACAGGTAACTTCCGCAGGACGTGCCAAAATTCATATTGCCTCCGGTCTTCCGGTGTAATATTTAATTTAGTAGTAAATTCTGTATATTTTTGTCTAATACATAATACATAATTATGAATTACAAAATATATGCATTTGATACATTTTTTTAGAAAAATTATTTCAGCTAAATTAAACTTACGCATAATCAACTCATCCATAAAAAAAAGACATTTTCGTTTATGTTTTTGGGCCAAATGTATATATTTATCCAACGGTTTAATATGTTGCGTTCCGCAGGGTGCTATGTTTTTATCGTGTTAATTAGTCCCATGATTAATGTCCCTTAAACCTGCGCCACACACAAAAAGGGTTAAGAGCCCTCGGACATTCATCCTAATTTAGATTATATGCATACGATTTTCTCGAAAATAAAAAGTAAGCCTTCTTTGCCCTTTTAACCGTGTAGCAATTTCAAAATATAATTTCACATTACACACTTCAGCATAAGTTATATTTATTTATATAACATGTATTATATCGAAACGAATGCGTTCGGTGAAGTTGTGCGAGTCACGAAAATATTTCTCATTAATGGCTTTCATAATGTAATCCCCAAATGATGTAACACTTAATTAGCGCCCTCTGTTCTCTCCTCTCCTCTCGGCCACCTCCGAAAGTCCACCCCATCTATCTGCCCTAATACGAATTTACGACACCCCAAACCCGCTCGCTTCTTCTTGTTCTGCGATTATGGCCGAAAGTTGTTATTTTATGAAATGACATCGTGAAAGGGAATCTCATCAGCGTTAAAACTCGCCCATTCGCTTTTCATTAAGCAATAATTTTATTTACTTATTTATAGCGAATTTATAATACTCTTGAAATTGAATCTCATTCTTAACTTAAAAATCGTAAACGCTATGAGCTTATCAGAATAATTACACGTGATTCTTCGTTCAATAATAATAAAGCTTGTAAATCGTCATTGTAGTCGTGAAACTTGCACATGTCTGTCTTCTCAAAAAGTTGGAACGTCTGTGCGCTCAATTTGAGAGAGATAAGAAACACTCTCGCGTCTCCCCTAAAAGATATCGCTAGGTATAATAATACACAAATAACGTGTTTAATTCCGACGAAATAAATTGCGTCGAGGCAAAAAGCTTTATTTAATTAATGCCTATCTGAATGATATGTATTTTCACAAACAGAAAGGTTCAAAATTAAGTTTATGTAATTTATTGTGATTAATTACACCAATATTAACTAAATTTACTTAATTAGTAACGAATTAAATTTTACCACATACGAAGAATAGCTCTAAAGCTACGGTCAACGAAGTCTTCGAAGACGCGTTGTCGAAGGTCTGCGCCCCCAGACACGATTTTTCTAATACCATGTACCCAGTGACATATTTACTAGTGCTTTCATTATTCTACATACATTTATGTTTGCATTGTGGCAAACTCAAACCTGAAGTAAGGGTTCGTCGTTCTCCCAGTTTTCAAAAAAAAAGCGTTCTATCTTAACGGAAATCTTCATCACAAAATTTGCACTAGAATGCTGAATTTTCCAAGTAAACGTTAATAAGTCACAGCACTTCAAACAGTGCTGCTTGCAATGTGCATTGGTCATATTAATGTATTTTTATAAATATATTATCATAATTTGTAAGCGGCATTTTTTATAACGCCATTTTTTAATTTTTTTTTTTTACGTAATTCCGCATGAGTAAAAACCCACTTATTTTGCGGTTATAATTTAATACATTTAAACTATAAATTAATACTTATACTTAAAGAAAATATAATAAAAACACTTAAACTATTCTTCAAAATACGAAGCATATTAAATTAAAACAATATGATATGTGTATTACTTAAAAATATCCAAAGATCCATGAATTTATTAAAAAAATATTTTTTAATTTCTTTGAAATTATTTTTAGTTGATTTGGTAAATTGTTATATGTTTTAAATGCAATATATTTTTAATAATTTGTGCCAAGCTTCACAGAAATTGGTTGAGGGATGTTTAAATCATCGGCAGATCTAATTTCATAATTATGTAGCTCTTTTCTAAATTTAAATTTAATGTGCATATGTTTATCAATCGCTTAATAGTCTAATATTACGTTAACTTTTAGCGAATTCCTTCTATCAACATTAGTTTTAAAGTGAAAAAAGCAAAGCTATTTTTATACAATATCCTTTGTCGTCGACGTACTTTATTTTCTATTGATATTTTCTTACTAAAATGTGATAAATCATTAATGAAAATGCATTTTTTGTGAATTATCACATATATAAGTACGGAATAGCGTATTCCGTAACGTCTCAGACTAGTAACTCTAAGGTTGCGGGTTCAAGCCCCGGCAGCGGCACTCGAATTTCAAGCCCCGACAGCGGCCCCAGCTGCAGTGACATCAATTGCACATAATAATTTATAATTATTAATATTGATGTAACCGATACTTTCAGTATGGTGGTTAATACTTACTTGTAGGTATTCATCTTACTCAGTTGGTACAGATTTGTCCGTTGTAACGCATTGGGCTTACGCCTGTCATAAATAAAAATATTAAATTATATTAAACATACATTTTTTGTTATTTATAGATCTCTTTGCACATTTATTTTTCAAAATCGGGTTTGGAGCCCAGTATTCACAAATTGCGAAGTAAACCAAAAACTAAGACCTTATAAAGATGGTAATTAAAAAAGTTTTTAATTTTTATTTCAAATAAGGAAGCATTTTTATTTTTCGTAAAACCGTTTTTGTTGCGTAATGTTTTATTTAAATAAGTTTATTTTCATTGAATCCTTATTCTGAGCAGTACAGAAAATTATTATTTGATAAAATCTAAAAACTAAATATTTTATTGAGGTTTCACTTAAAACCGAGTAGCGTTTGTCGACAATATCCCTTGTCATAGTTCAGTTTTTTTAAGCTCCGTTTACACCGTAGTTATGTTTTAATCAATTATCCTTTTCAGAAAATAAATAGAATGAAAATCAAATGCATAAGTAAAATTAACTTTTTTTATAAAAAAAGATATCCAATTATCACTGTATACATTAAAAAGTTTATTGCAGATTAAAAGTAATCAACACTATAATTATTATATATATAATTAAAATGGCTATAAATGCAATTTTTTAATTTTCACAAGATATGTATTATTGATTTAGAAAAGTAATGTTAAGTTCATCCCTTCTTATTTTAAATCATAAATATGTTTATTAACAAACATCATTACAAAGTAATAAATTATATGTTAACACAAGAAGTGAAATAATCTACTTTTACTTTATTTTCCCATGAAGAGTATTTCAAAATATGCAACTTCTCCAAAGCTGCCGACTCAAACCTCAGTTATATAATAAAATATATATTGAGATTATTCTAAAGCAATTTCCATATTAAAAGAAACATTCCCTCTTCACAGTTATCCTTTCGAGATGTCTGCATTCAAATTCACCCACCATACAAACAAATTCAAGACGGCGAAATAATTTTTGCATATCTCGAAACCGCAAACATTCCTTTAATCTGATTTAGCATATTTTAACATCATAAGAGTTACTATCCACTTATAAATAATGACACCGAGTGATATTTAATAAAAATAAATTTAATATACAAAATACTAGTTTACGCCCGAGAGTTGATAAAAAGATAATCTTTTTACAGTGCAAATTAAAAAATAGACCAGAAGAAGAGACCGAGTTGTTTTTTCAGCGCACTGCTGCAATTCCCATACTTTTCCCTTTGAATTCATAAAGCTATTTGCATCGCCGTTAATCTGGCTTAGAAAGATTATGGACGAATGAATATTTCATGGGACGCTGCAAGTCTGGATTTTCATCCCCTAGAAATAATATTGGCAAATCAGAAATAAATTAATACAGTCTTGAAGTGTTTTCTTGGCGTTTTAAACGAGTCGCTTTCGCTTCTTTTTTTCTTTAAAAAAGGACTCCCTAATCCTCTAAAATTGCAGTGCATCACGAGAGGAATGTGCGTGGGGCTAAACTTCCATGAATCATCCTTTCAGAATTCAAATCGAACAATTTCCTGACGGGGTTCCCCCATTGAAAAGTGCTCGTATTTAACTTACTTACGGTAAATCCATCTAACGGAGCCGAAAGTAATCATCCCGCGGGGGTGAATGTCAATAGTGACGGAATGAGGAGTATAAATTGAAAATTACATATTATATTATATACCTGGTGAGCCAGGAGTATTTTTTTATTATTTTTTAAATCAGATATCTTTCATTTTCCTTGAAATAAAAATTCTTACAAGACAATAGAATAAATATATTTATATTACATTTTATGCCGGTTTTAAAAAAAATACCTGTATAGTTAGTTAGTTTAGATTCAGTGGTGTAGCTAGGGTATGTGCCGCCCAGGGTGATCCTTAAAATTGCCGCCCCTCATACATTTTTTGCAGTGTCATAAAATCAGCATTTCTTAAAATAATAAATTGGTTACTATTAAGCTTTTGTTATTCGTGGATTTATAAATGTTTTAGTGCATTCAAACTTAAGAACCACATTAGACGATCCCATCGCGAATATGCCGCCCCCAAGCAAGTGCCGCCCGGGGCGGCTCGCTCCCTCCGCCCCCCTATAGCTACGCCACTGTTTAGATTCCAAGCACATTAACCTAACTGATACTTATTTTGGCTTAAAACAGACCGCTTTGGAAGTCATAGCTAAAAATTATCATAGTAGCCATAATTCTTAATACTGAGAAATCGATTTAGAATATGCTACCCACAATATATAATAAAAAGCGCATTAATTTTGTAAAGAACGGATATAGGCAAGAGGCACTGAGTACGTAAAAAATTTCTCAGCGTTACGTAAGCCTCGGAAATATTACTTAAAAATCATTCCCATGAACGTTTCGCAATATGCAAAAGCGACGCTTGTGTCAGCAAAATATACGGTAAGCCAAAATCGCCGCCTGAATCAGTAATAACGGCGCTTGTTCGCAGAAAAGGCCGAAAAAGGAGAAAACTCTCAAAGAAGTGGATATCCGCGGGTGGACTATGCGATGATCGAACTTACTTTTTTTATTATCCATAAAACTCATTGAAAAGGAAGCGGATTTTGAGTGAGTCGAAAAACTTTTTGCCCTCTCGATAGAGATTGTAAAATTTTTACGACGGTATATATTTTCATTAAAAATCCGGCAATGAAACTTAGCAGTTATAAAAGGCATTAATTTTTATATAATATTATAATAAAGTTTTTGAATAATTTTATGGCATAGCAATTATGCCATAACAATAAATTATTACCAAACTCGGGTAAAATTACTTCACCCGTTTATCGTGAATCGGCATTGTTTGTTAATCAATATTCAACAAAATATATTAGTACTCTTCTATATAAATCGGTTTATTCTATTTTAGAGGTTTTTCTTATTTATCTGCAGTAAATCAACTTGAATTGAATGGAATAAAGTAAAATCAATTTGATCAAAAGAAATACACCATCAGCAATTCTTTATACTTCTAGCATTGCAATTTTAAAGGATAATACTGCAAAAATTGTATAAAAGAAAACGCGTTTTTTTTATTAAAATAATAATATTTATATACATAAAAGTATAATGGGTTCTTCATTTAATTTAGTTAATAACTTCAAAAGTAATTTCAGAAATATAAAAATAAACCTAGTGTAAAAAGTTAATTATATGTAATACTTTTTCATGATAAAATTAATTATAAAGATATCACCAATTCCCATACTGAAAATTCTGATGGTTAATACTTAATTTTTTGTAGCTATTCAATATGTCTGATTGACTTACCTAGTTGGTACAAATTCGCACCATTGTAACCCATTAAGTTTGTTATGTTACAACGGAAGAATAAATTTAGGCGCTGCGCATGTGTTTTAAGCGCTTGATTTGAGCTCGCCCACTTTTTGCTACATCGTCGGCCTAATACGAATACTTGAGTGAGTAATTATATTTGTCAGTCTCCACCCGTTATTGGATTGTTACAGCACGTATAATATTTTGAGCAAGTTTGAGATCCGACAACTTCGGGACCTGTTGTTTCAAATCCCAACGCGCTGCCCTTTGTTAATATATTCAATAACATTTCTAAAATCTTCCCCAATGTGCTGTCGATACATTTGACTTAATCTCTCAAAATATATTCACAGCACGGCAACATTCCCACCGTATTGTAAAAACTGATTGATTGCTTTATGCCGCTTTTAACGCGTAAAAACTGTATTCTTGCTTTCAGTATATACATCTGATGAATCACACAATCTCAATTTCTGATTTAAAAAAATAAAGTGAGTGAAATATTACTATGAAATAACAGATCTCAGCATAATTTTACATCAATAAAAAAAGTCTCTCGTTACATTTTGGTATAATATAATTATAAAAAATATTCTTACACAACTATTGACAGGAATAATATATATTTATTAATAAAGGATCAGGAAATGAGATGATTTTCATATAAAAATAGTATGCTTATAAATATTTCAATCGGTAATAATTTTAAATGGCAGTTGCATTGCAATACTTTTTACATGTTTATAGCATTGCAATTACATATAAATATATATATATTAATACAGTATGTATGTAGATACCTACACCCTCTTAAATATTTTTGTTTTTTTATCCCTAAACCCAGAAACACCGTAAGAGTCCGCACTGATGCCCCTTCGTACTGCTATAAAGATGAGGGAATTGCAACCCCTCTTTTGGTAAATTGCAGACGGAACGGTAATCAAATGGAAGGTGTTCCCCAAGGTGCACCCTTCGCCTTTCGATGTACGTACGTGTTCTTTCAACCCCCTCCATCTCGAATCAAGACAACTATTTATCCGTTTTTATTACGAACGCCAAAAAAATCAAACACCGATATATTTTCCGACGTCCTAGGCCGCATTGTTTCCACGGGCGATGTCCGATAATTGCGCTAATCTGTAGAATTAACCAATTTATTTATGATGTATATACTTCGTGACCGGGGTACGTGTGACGCACAGGGTCAGAGGTATTTGTATTAAATTCGTCGACAAAGATGAATCGGCGCTGGCATCACGTATCGGGCTAGTCCCCGAAGTATGATTGCGCGCCCCATCCCTGTTCGGTCTTGGGGTTGTTCTTCCTTTTCTCGAAAATCATGCCGATCACGCAGTGGATGTCTCTCAGCCAAATATGGCGGATGATTCAATCTTCGTCGTGTCAATCGCGGTAATTATCGGGCAAGCTAGGGAAACGCGCTCGCGAATTATCAAGGATCAGCCGGAGCCAGAAAATTCCATTTCGACACTGATCCTCCGCGGGGTTTTCCCTCTGCTGGCGTAGAGTTTAAATCCCTTTTTAATGGAATCATTTGCACGTGGAAAAATGTGCTCTAAGCCGTCACATCGGGAATATTTATTTTCCGGAGCTACTATATGATTTTAAAGTCGCTAATGAAATATTTTATATATAGGTGTTACATTTAATCTATTCTTGATAAGATGTAACGTTAATCACACAGTAAAACTAACAGTAAAAGTGCATTAAAAAGTAAATCTATAATACTGTTTTAGACCGGAAATATCACAATGGTATTAGTTGAATTTCCAGATGCAAAGGTTTAGTTTCCGGTTTAATAGCGAAATAGAATTCTGATATATAAATATATGAATACACAAAAATATACATATATAAATAAACAAATATAAGTCGGAACAAATACAATGACAACTTGATTTATAAATTTAATTAACTACTTATTTGAGTTTTTTCATAATATTGTATATGTTACACCGAATCAGAGAAATCGATTTTTGCGTGAAATAGGTAAAAATATGCCTAAATTATAAAAACTGTAAACCCGTTGCTTCATTCATTAATTATGAAAATTATCTGCCGAATGCATGAATTAGGCAGGAATTGTTTTACTTATTTCGTACATTGAGCAAAGTAGATAGAATGGCAAAAAATATAAAACTATAAATATGACGACGTACACATTTTATTATTAATTAATATATTTTTTTCGAAGCGTTTTATTAAATTTATATTGAACTGTTCTACAAATCGTCAAAGCCCTTGACAAAAAAATTCTAAAACATCGTTTTCAATTAGGCGTCGATGATGCTCATTTTCGTTATGCGGAGCGCGTGTCACTTAAATAATTATAGCGATTTGTGTTTTGTATGCTTCATTAGTTCATAACATCCTCGAATATAGCTCTATTGTCTGTAATTCAATTAAAGGAAAGTACTCCTTCTTCTTAAAGAGAATTTTTTTTAAATTGCGATATATTTACAAAAGCTAATACAGGCCGTATTTGTATTTGTTTACTAATGCTTAAGAGTGTTGCTATACAATTGATTGCATTTTCAAAGTAGCATCCAATCAATGAGGGGCGGTGTCGACAATTCGTCAATGCTCAGTGACTTTCAGATGCGAGCTTTAGAGTGTCCTAAAGAGTTGCGATCGCGTCCCTTATTCTTGACCCACCGTACTTGAGAACGCCCTTCTTAAACGAGGCATCTAATTTTTAAACAAACTTAACAGCTGCACAATATTACCTTAGAAATATGAGTAATTTTTGGAATTTCGGCAATTACAGAGTATTTTTTTTTATTGTGTATGTTGGTTATATAAATGATATAGTTAATAACGTAAGAAAATGTAAAGTTCATCTATTTGCGGATGACACATTGATCTATTGCATGGGTGATAACATTGAAGAAGTTGTGAGTAATTTGAATGATGAATTAGGTGTGTTAGAGATATGGTTAAAGAATAATGTACTTAAATTAAATGAGAATAAAACTAAATGTATGTTTATTAATTATAAAAATGTGTTAGATGATAGTACCAAAATAGTAATAAATAACTCTAATATAGAAATAGTGGATAATATAAAATATTTAGGAGTAATTGTTGATACAAAATTAAACTTTAAAGAACATTGTAATTACATATTAAAAAAAATTAGTAGAAAAATAGGTTTATTATCTAGATTAAGAAATATATTAAGTATAAATACAAAAAAATTAATTTACAATAGTATAATATTGCCCCATTTTAATTATTGTGCAACACTATTAAATATGTTGAATAAATTAGATAAACAAATGTTGCAAAAATTACAAAATAGGGCAATGAGAGTAATCTTAAATAAAAATAGATTAACTAATTGTAAAAGTATGATTGATAGATTAGAATGGTTGAATGTTCAAGAAATATTGAGTATGAATGTTTTAGTATTTATATATAAGTTAGAAAATAATATGTTACCACACTATTTTAATAAGTATTTAATAAGAAATAAAGATGTACATAAATATAATACTAGAAATAGAGAAAATTTAAAGATAATTAAGTATAAGAAAACGAGTACGGCTAGGGGAATTATGTACGGAGGTTTTAATTTATATAATAGTCTTCCAAGAGAAATCCGAAACAGCAAAAATATAACGGGTTTATAAATGGAATAAAAAAACACCTTCGTACATATAGAAATAAAATATTATAATATTAAGTCTTTATTATTGTATATTTTTTCTTTCTGTTATGTATTTTTTATATATTTTTATATATGTTTACTAAATTTGTTAGATGTAAAGATTAGCTATTAAGCTAAATAAATTAATAAAATAAAAAATAAAATAATTATTTGTTATGGCCATAGCTGTGATAAATCACATAAATACTACTAAATTATATAAATCTAATTTGGTAACTAAAATATATAGTATAATTAGGATGAAGAAATAATGACAATTAAACAAAGACGAACTATTGTATGATAGAGATAAAGTAAAAAGGATAAAATAATATGTTCTATAACATTTTATCATCATTATTTAAGCACATGTAAATTTTTAAATGACTGAATATTTTTAAGCTACATTTATTGATGTTCTTTACATTACAGAAGGTTATTAGCATTCTCCAGATAAGGAAAGCGTAACTTATTACAATGCTTTGCAGAATTTCCAAATTAAAACAAAAAGTCTATTAAGCTAAAATCGCAGGTGACGAGGCACAAGTTTTAATTGGATTAATGTCCACGTTTTTACCATTTCATAGCCCCTTGCCAAAAAAGGATTATGATTACCGATGAATTATTACTGTTTACGCTCTCGCGAGCGCAGTGCATTAGAGCTCTTGATAAATCATTGATTATGCGAGATGGTCGGCGCAATTTCCGCCCGCGCTGTGTGCTTAAAGCTCTTGGGAAATTTTCGGCTGCAGTTTTGCTTTTCGTCTCGAATTTCATTTGCAAATGATTTTGGAAAGCGAATGAACTTTTCAAAAGAGACGCCGTGCTGACGAGAATTTCGCGGAAAATCCTACCGCCGAGCACTATGTAAATTCGTTCAAGATGCAAGAATGTAGTTTTCTGCTCGGTGAAGTCAGATTTAGAAAATATATAGTATATGCAAGGGGATGAGTATTTTTTTGCTTATTAAAAAATATATGTTTGCTTCGCGTATGCAACATGTTGTTTGAACTAGATACATTTTTCATGAGGTGTATACAATTAAGAGACTTCATGACTGTATATTTTATTCTTTATTCATACTTATCTGAGATTTATTTATATAAATAAAAACATGCTAGAGTACGAAGTAGAACATTGATGTTTCATCCTATACATTATTCGCGTAACTCTTTGGGTATGAACAGGTTAATATTTCATGTGCCGTTTTTATTCCTTAGTTATCTTGGACGGTGGAGTCTAGTGAACTTCCGCCCAACTAACTTACCACTCTCCAGAGAGGGTAAACGTAATTAAAAGTTACTTACCGCCCTCCCACCTTTTGCTATTAGGTGACGGCATTCCGGGATACACTACAATACAAATGGAAAACCCCTTTGTGTTCGACATGGCCAAACTTTCGCGATAGTTTGCGAAATAATTATGTAATATCCATAATTCAATAAGCGCGAAACACTAACCAGAATTGCGATGAACAGGATCCGCTTTGATTGAGATCCGTTCAATAAACTGAAAATACATTAGATCGACAAGCCAGCGGTTGATAACAAAACTAAGTTGATACAGACATTAAATTGAAAAATAAAAGACCGACACGTCAAGTCCTTAACTTTCAAATTAAAATAACTGATTCTTCAGGTGTCAGAAAAAATTATTCACGTAATTATTTTAAGTTTATATTGTGTCTTGAGCTCTCTATTCTAAATGTTATTTCAATAAATATATGTATAACAAAAATCATATCTCTATATACAAAGTTTAGAAAGCATACATATGTATATACGTAATATAATACATAGATATATTAGATATATAATTATTTAGTAATTCTCCAGCTATAATTTTTAGTGTATATACGCCAAAATAGGTTTCTTTAACAAAAATTGAATGGCACTGAAAATAACTTGGGCCTGTGACTTTTATGCCTGTAGAAAAATTAATACTAAGTGGTGAAATGGGATTAATATCATGGCGGTGTAATGGGACCAACTAAATATGAAGTAAGATATTTATTATCTTCACTATCACTTGTATTTGAAATCCATTATACGAGGGTAGGTGAATAATTCCTTAGAAAATCTAAGAGAGACTGCTGTCAAATTTTCAGTCATTTCCATCGCGTGCTTTCATTTTTACAATCCATTGAAGCAAACAACCTTTGATATTTTCGAACAATGGAAAAAACGAATTTCGTGTAGTGATTACATACTTTCATTTAAAAAGCAAAACACCGTAAAATAATTAAAGTTCATGGCATATCTGCACCAGCGTTTAAAATTGCTTACAATTGGGTGAATGAGTTTAAGCGTTGTCGTACATCCACAAGTGATGAACATCTTTCGGGACGTCCAATTGAGGTGACTACGCCAAAAATGATCGACAAAATGCGCGAACTTGTTAAGGCCACAGGCATATCACATAGCTCAGTGGTTTCAATTTTTTACGAAAATTTGGGTATGAAAAAGATATTGAAAAGATGATGTGAGCCGCGTTTGCTCACAGTGCAGAATAAACGCAATTCAATGACGTTTGAATTTTAACGAGTTTCTGGGTCGATACATAATCGATGATAAAACATACATTCACCACTACACTCCAAACACAAAGGAACAGTCGAAACAGTATGTTTCAGGACTTAGTACTTTGAATTATATTATTGTGCGTAGATATTTTAAAAACCAGGACATATTCGGTATTTTTTAAATTCTATATCTATATACAATAGATGAAAACTTAGATTTGTAACTGGCGTATTTATGTCATTAATAAATAACGTGAAGAGCAGAAAACTCAGGTTGGACCTTTAGAAACCCTTGGGGATAAAATATATTATCGATAATCGGCCGCCATAAGTTACGATCGTTCAAATAACTCGAGTTAAATTATCCCAGCAACGGAGGTCCGACAGTGATTTTACTAATAACCAATGACGAACCTTGTCAAATGCCTTTTCAAAACTCGTATTCCCATATATATTTAATTTAATTTAAATGTAGTTGTTATTATTTTATCCATTATTTATTCTTGCTTCACTGGTTTGCTATTCTTGAAAAATTCTTGCACCAAGTAATCCCGCTTTGATTGTATGATGAAAAAGAAGCGTACGATTGAGGCATTTGATCGTGTCGAGTGGCAGGGCAAACATATTAAACGTCGGCCCTTTGGGCTTTCGAAGGACAGCTCGCAGATAGGACCTAGGGTGAGGTTCATCTCTGACGAATTTAAAATTGAAAAATACCATTGCAAAACCGACGAATATCGGTGGGGGATCCCGTGTCACTGGGGCGACATGTTAGAATTTTAAATTCTCATCTGTCTCCGACAGTGTGCCGCCCCGAGCCAGTACAGTGATTCAAACAAGTTTCTCTGTCGTCCGGAACAATATATTTTTTCAAAGAATCGCTATAAAAAATATTATTATTTATGATTACTGGCGTCATATCGATAATTACAACAACAAAAAATAATAAAATTATAGGCATCGGTAAATCGGCCTACAGCAAAATTAACAAAAACACGTTCATCATAATGACAGTTTTGATTTTGTTTACTTACGGAATTATGTAGCCATAAGATGAGATGCCTGCCGATACTTTTTCTTCCGCTTATTTTCCCCTAAATAATCAATTAATTTAGTTTTTATTTTGCTCTTCCCGTAATATGGCCGAGATATTAAAGCTTTCTTATATAGATACGTATATACGTCGGAGGACTTCAATATTCGTAATTCTAACCACTCAGGAAATTTTAAGCATACCATCTATAATAAATATTTATATCTTAAAGGTCTCTACTTTTCGCTTTAAATATTGATCTAAGGTCCATACCTCCACTCCGTAAAGGAGAATGGGAAAATATATAACAACAAACCATGCACATTCTCAGCTGAAGACTTGGGTCACGTTTAATGAATGAAGTCTTATTCTGAAAAATGCACATATTTCCATTTATATTTGAGCTCTTACTTCTGGAGATGCGATCTATTTCACATTTACATACCAAACTAATTGTACTGTGTGATTCGTTTTATTTGTTGTGTTTGATGTAGAAAGTGATATTTTTCTTGCAATTAATAATTGAGTTTTACCACCTTTTTACCAATATTCAGAGATAACTGACAATATTGCAAATATTACTGTATCATCCACGAATCTAATATTATTTGTTGGTTTACAATAGAAGCTCCACATCATTCTCAATTAGCATTTAATTTAAACATATTGGCTGAAATTAGCTGTTTATTCTATTCCAGTACAGGTTTTTAATAATGCAGATGGCATTATCATCAATTCCTTTTTTTATTTATTTACAGCATAGAACTTTATTGAAAGCTTTTTCATAATCTATAAACAGCGGCGTAGCTATGGTGAGGTGGAGGGGCGGACCACCCCGGGCGGCACTTGCTTGGGGGCGGCATATTCGCGATGGGATCGTCTAATGTGGTTCTTAAGCCTGAATGCACTAAAACATATACAAATCCACGAATAGCAAAAGCTTAATAGTAACCAATTTATTATTTTAAGAAATGCTGATTTTATGACCCTGTAAAAAATGTATGGGGGGGCGGCAATTTTAAGGGTCGCCCTGGGTGGCACATACCCTAGCTACTCTACTGCTATATGTATAATATATTAACATCCAGACATATGTTTACTTGAACATTTACATTAAATAGATGTTATTTTTTGCTTGAGCCATTTCTGAAACCAATAAATATAACTTCAAAAAAATCTCGCTACTCGGCCGAAAGTGCAGTATACGGTATTTTATTAAATTAAAAGGCAATAAGTTTATGTGTATTTAAACAACCAGAGTGACATCGAAAGGGTTTCAATTTAGGGGATAGTTATTAGAAGCACCGTACGCGGTCAGGTCATCCGTTGTGTTGTGGGTGTGTGATTGAGTGACGCCACCAGTGTATCGCGCCATTGTCATAGTTGAAGCGAATTATCCGGTCGGTCGCGCTGTAATTACAGCGGCACCGGCCATAGACACGAATACACGCTTTCGCGCATATTGTCTATGACACCGGAAATGACACGTGATGGACGCCATTTTTCACGAGTGTTGCAAATTTGCAAAACTTGCGATTATATTTCCAAATTGAAAATGGCAATATTAGCTACGGTGTCCACCAGGGACGTCATTTGCATCTCCCTCAATTTTGCCCAGAAAATTGCATTCCATTTAATAAAGTACTATGTATTTTTAATAAAATTGAAATATTACAAAACGACCACTGATTGGCCCACTTTTGCCCCCTCCTAAAAAATCTGAAATTAAAGTTAGTGTTAAAAGGACCTTCTTCGAGACAATCAAAATAATTTATATGAAAATTCATTGCAAGATATTTATTTATTTAAATTAAATTTAGACCATCAAAACCAAACAGGTTATCCCCAATGCGTCACTATGGTTGAAAACAATACATTGTATTATTTCAATACACAAAAAAGAGG
The DNA here is from genome assembly GCF_051122295.1 of Plectrocnemia conspersa. Taxonomy (NCBI): domain Eukaryota; kingdom Metazoa; phylum Arthropoda; class Insecta; order Trichoptera; family Polycentropodidae; genus Plectrocnemia; species Plectrocnemia conspersa. Next base: position 10,737,718 of record NW_028277167.1, read on the forward strand.
TCCAACAAAACTTGCCGAATTAAAGACGTATTAGCAGGAGCTGACAACACTGTTACTGGTCTATAGTTCTTTATGCACAATTTGTCACCCTTTTTATGATTAGTGTGCATTTCCAAAGATCGTGAAATGACGATGTCTTGAGAATTTGATCAAAAATACGTTTTAGAGGAACAGCGAGACTGATTTCACAACCCTTCTAAATGGATCGGGAATCAAATCAGGCCCAGAAGAACGAATATAATATATAAATAATTAGAAAAGACTTGCATCTTTTTTAATTATAAATAAATATACTTAAGAATCCTGTATACTTCAATCGTGAATATATGAAATTACTGTTTACATGTTTTTTGAATAAATTATATTATCATATATTATATAATATACTTATAGTTCTAATTATCATACCTTTAATCAATTGATAATTATTATTTATTTTTCATTATTGTATCAAAATTCTTATAAACAATAGAAAAATTTAGAGCGAGTTTTCGAAAGTCTGTATAGCCATTGTATGTTTAGATGCACTTGGGTGTTCCGAGATAATAATTTCTCTTGCGTTTTTGCTTAGCAAAGCACTTTTCTTCAATGGAGAATTTATATATTGTAGAAACCCAATTATTTTTTTTATATAATACATAATTTAAAGGCAAATAATTGTATTTAATATGAAATACAACTTTATGACATGATAAATATCATTCAATTTTATTTGGGCATATGTATGATGATAATAGGAAAAATAAAAAAGCCATTAAAAATAATATTCAAATTTAATTAATCACAAATGTACAATAACTGGTAATTCGTCGTCTTCTTCAATTGCCAAATTACCAAAACTCCACATAAATTGCTCAGTTAAACACTGCTGAAAGAACTCTATCGCTGATTTTAATTTTGGTTGAATATCAGCATTATAAACTGTTCTGAAGAACTTTTTTAATGAAACGTAAATGAAATTCTCATTCATCACAATGTCTGCTAGAAATTCTTCAGGTATTTCAGTCAATTGAACTTTAAGCACTGATATAAAATGCATGTACACATTACAATACTTCTTTAGAGCTTCTTCGCATGAACAGAACAAATGAACAAGTTTCTTCCAATACTCGAATGAATCTAAGGAATGTCCTATTAAAAAACATACGTATGCAAACTCCAATTCTCCAACGATATCGATCGGCCTATAAATACAGAAAATAGTATTAGAAAAACAAATTCACAATAAAAACAAATATTGATTTTTTTTCATTTACCGTGAATGTCTTTTGATTATCAAATCCAACACATACGAATGATCTAAATGATGTTTAGTAATTTCTGCAGGGGTAGCGTCATCTGGACAAACTTTTTCAGGAAATGAACTAAATCTTATCGAGCTTCCTAAAATATACATTATATTATAATTTATATTTTTTCAATTAAAAAATAATTAAATAATACCTGGCTTTGGTTTTAGATTAGGTAGTAGTTCTTCCTCTTTTTCTTCTGCTGTTAATGTTCGACTCCTTCTCTTTATCAAATTAATATTATCGGGAGTACTTGAGGTTGACGCTTCTTTATTATTTTCATCGGCAATTGACTCTTCGTTTGACTCCAACTTTTGTTCTGAATTTGTTTCTTCGTTACTATCTACTTCAGTAATTTTCAATTTAGATCTATTTTCACCCTTTGGACGATCCTCATCCTTACAAGATTCTAATTCCAGCGCTGATCTAATACAGCCGTTTTCTGGAGTTAATTTTGTCACTAATTCATCTATAAATATACATTAAATGCATTAGAAAATGTTTTATTTATATTATATATAGACATAGATGAAGACAACGCTTTAATTAAAATAAAAGACTGAAAGCATCGCAAGTTGAATATCTGTTCAATATAATATTTTTTTAAATACCAATAGAATATTACAGGAATTGTTTTATTGATTACAAAATACCACAACATGACAATAATTTGTCATAAAAATATGAAATTATAATTTTTAATTCAATTTCCAACGTATGGTCACCCTACCCTTAAAACAGCCCTGATTTAATATTGGTAACGTTCTGCTATCGGTGTAAATAAATTCGCGGAAAACTGTGTATGTATGCATGCATGCGTACACGCACCCTTATTTCCAACACAACGATGATGAGCGCTAACATCTTGGATGGACTATACAGTTCGATTGTTTCTTTCGAGACTATAAACTATAAAAAGTACAATTCTCATACTAATAATAAAATCATACCTGTAATATGCAACGATAAAGAATTCCATTTTGCTAGAATCTCGTAAGGATAAGGCGCTAGAAACTTATCGAGATTATATAAATTTGTGCGTAATCTTGCTATAGTCTCGTCGCTAACTACTTCATCACTCAATTCTTCAGTTTTTTTATCCCACATTCTAACTAGCATCTCTTTCGGTTTAAAATTATATAGAAACCCGATTCTGAAACAAATGTACAATTCATATTTAAGGATTGATATACATATATTTAAAATATACAATATTAAAGATAATGATAAAGCTCTACAAAAATGTACGTTTTTGATGAGCAAGTGTGTAAATTTACCAACCTAGGCGCTGTGTCTCCTGTGTCAATGTCTGAAGAAGAATAATGCACATAATGCAGACCAGGGGGAATCATTTTGAGTCCTCTAAACTCCGCTTCTGTGTTCCAAGCTTTAAGGTCCATCCCAAAATAAGATCCTCTCGGAGCTCCCAATATAACCAAAGTTGCACATTCTTCTAAAAGTTGGCGCGCAGTTTCTGGCGGAATATCCTCCATGGCGACTTAAACGTCAAACAAAAAATAACCTCAAATTTCAGACATAAGAGCATTAATCTTGACCATAGCTTGTAAGTGTCAAATAAAAAAATATTATAAATGAATAATATAAACGCGAACGGATTTTTTATACACTTTTTTATAAATTTATATTTAACGTTAATTTACATAAAAACTACCTTTTTATAAAAAAATTTAAATAATAATTTGACTAACTTTATTGTATTTTGTGGATTTTATAAAAAATAATTTTGCACAAATATGTGAAATCTAAAGCTTTAATCATTTTATTTCTAATAATTATTGAATAAATGCTTTTTATATTTAAAAAATTTTGTCCCCACAATATATTTATATTAGTAATTATACCAAATGAAATATGTGTGTTAAAATAGAACAGGGATTCTTAAAATACAATGTGTTTGTTTTCTACATAAATTCTCAGAATTTTAAATAATACCCAATCGTTAACATTTTTCATTAGAAAAGAAAAGAGTCCAAGTCGGTCGAATTTTAACGACTCTGACTCTGCCTAATATGTGGCGGCTTATTGACTTCAACTCCTCGTTGCTTTATGATTTGAAAAATACCAGGCTGATCAGCAGAGATCAGCGACTTACCACTCTTTCTTTAGTTTCACCATTATGATGACGATCAACCTGGACTCTTTAGGGTCTAAAAATGTGAATAAATCCCACCACTCAGTATCAAAGAAACATTTAAATATGTTTTTGTTTTTATTTTGCAATTAAAAATACAAATTATGTTTACAATCCTTATTTAAATAATTTAATACTATAGTACACATTTACCCTAGACTACTTAAAATTGGGAACGGCTGCTGTTTGCTAACAACAACTTTTCTGTGTTGGTACGAAATGTAACCTCTTATTTTACCATCATAAATAAGATTGGCTACAATACACTGGGTTTCGTCCAATCCGACGTCGACTTGACCCGTAAATTCCAAGGCAGCTTGCAACGAACTCACAGGAATCTGGTGAGTATTCTCAATGAGGTACACCTTCCGAAATAGATTGCGATACGCCAATATCTTTATCTTCTCAACGATCAAATATATTCCAACTTTAATAAAAAAAGACTCGTATTTATTAATCACGCTATCGATCGTTTTCAAATTTCCTTGTTTGACCGCTTCCACCAGCTCCCAAAATTGTAACAAATCGTACTTTTCCAAAACGCTTCTAGACGGCATATATCCCAACAACATTTTAACGGGAACTAGATAAATCAATATCAGCCTTTTATTTTTTCTACTCATCTTGTGGCACTTTTCAAAAGCGTACGTTAAATATTCGTCGGCCGATTTGTAATCAGAGTCGAACATAGCTTTTCTTCCGACGAAATAGCGATACGTGATCTGTTGCGATAATGAAAAATGATCTTTATACGCCGACGAGTCTATAGCTCTGATTAAAGGTCGGCACAGATGCAATTTATTGATGCTGAAGTATACTTTGAACAGTTGGTTGACTAAGTTGAGCATTCCTAATCTTTTTGTATCCATATCGGAAGCTCGACTATCAGCGGCGCAAATTCTGAAGCAACCCATTAGACATTCTGCAGCATTTTCTAAAATACTTCCAGGTGTCTGAGACACTCCTGCAAAAAGAAATAAAAAAAATTGAATATAAGATTGCTGTTAGAATACCAAACTTTAACCCTTTCACATTTCGAAATCTGTTAATATGAAGAGGGCACCTATTTACGCCATATTTTTAAAAATATTATGGTTCAATAAATTCAACTGATTTACTGCCTTAAATTATACTAAATAACCATATTGTTAGGCTCAAAGGTTTATGGCACCTTTAGGTGCCCAATGAGTACTGGCGATTTTCTTGATGACAAATATAGAAGCCATCCGTAGTGAAAGGGTTAATTATCATTAAAAAAATTGAGCATGCCGATGGTATTTTTATACTAATTGTATCTACTTTATATTATTTTTTTACTGGGAATGATAATATTAGATATACCTAAAGATTTTTCAGCTTTTTGAGCAACCTGTCGTAAATCGAGGCACACTGTGTACATTACAGGTAGACCCCAGTTTTCATCCTTTTGGTATTGTAATAATTTTGAAACGGCAGTCGTGCATGCACTTTGATGTGTGTAAGCGTCCATATATTTTCTTTCTAAGAGAGCCTGAATAACAAATTGTTAATATAATAATTGACTAGTAGATTGTACAATAGTTAAGAACTTACTTTGACGCATTTCAAATGCGCTATTAATATTTCGTGGAGCGGACTCGACACGTTGTTTTCAATTATGATCTCAAAATTGCTGTTAGCGAGTAAACTTCTGTTCAAGACATGATCGTCCCTGAGACTAACCATACGAGCCAATATAGATCCTTGTTGGTTTTGCGCTGCTCTCTCCGCAGACTGGGAGTAGTTATTGACGGCGTTCATTATTACTGCACATTAATAAAAACGCATAAATAAAAATCACTTGAGTACTTTTATGGATATAAAATCAGTTCAAAGTTGAGTTAAATTCAACTTAATAATATATTGAAGGTGGATTAATCAATATTAACTTAATTCATGCATCGTTAATACATTATTCTAAATACAAACAAAACTTACCAGCCAAATCGCAGCTGTCAACTTCGTTGAGAACACAATTTTAAGGTTAGTGTTTGGCGACTTTAGTAACAGTGTTGTCATTTTGAAAAAAAAAAACATTTTGATTTTATTTATTTTATTAAAACAATTTATGTTATGAGGTGTAAAAATATACTAGTTTTGCAATATTTCATATCTAATCGGGATATGAAATATTGCAAAACATTAGAGCATTTTATGTTTTATTAAATAAATAATTAATAAAAATACATTAGGCTTTCTTATAAATAAATTATAATTAGTGACGTCACATTTTTTAAAGACCCTCCTTTCCCCTCCCCCCCCCCCCCCAATTTATTCACAGACCATCTCAATTCCGCTGACCTCTTCATAGTGCGACAATAGCAGGTAAAACATTTGTAATGCAATGGGCATGGATGAGATTAAATTTAAGAAGTGTCAAATATGGTTTTAAAAATTTCGTTTCGGGAATCTTGACATTGAATATCCACGAGCTCAATGTGTCGAATTAACACATTTCCTATTTATTTAAATGTCTGTGAACTGACTATTAATGTGTTAATTTGCAGACTATGAGTATTTCATAATTTGTTTGAGAAAAACCTTGCGCAGTGAATCTCATTATGCCAATAATTAATGATTCTACAACAGAAAGATTAATTTTTGAATTGAATTGTTACTGAAGGTAAGAATTAAATCCTATATGGGAGCCGAATTTAGATGTGTTATGGCCAAAACTGGTCGGCGCTAGAGTGGCATTGCGTGGCGGTTTCGCTCTCTCTACCGGCAAGCTTGTAAGGGTTCGGACGCGTGCCGTCGCGCAAAGACTTATGGAACAATCTGATAATATATAGTTCTAAAATATATTACTTTGATATTGGAAATTACAAACAATTTTTTGCAGTGTGCGTAGTCTATTTGCTATACATAGTAATTTGCAATTAATTTTGGTACTGTGACGTGACGTACGGAAAGAGGGAGTATCTGGCATGGTGTGACACCTTGTTACGTTACACATAGTTAGGAGGGGGGGAGGAGGCGGTGTTAAAATTTCGCTTTAATCAAATGTGTTGTGATACGTAGGCAATTAGATGCAAGCTACGTAGATGAACTGATATCAACTGATTGTAAATAAGAAATTTATTTTCGTACAAACAAAACTATTGATCATTTAATATTTTTTCATAATAATGCTTTGTTGTATCCAGTTATTGTGGGAGTTCATGCAATTACATATATTATAATTATACAGAAATAAAATAATAAACACTGATTTTAAAATGAAATATTAAAAATTGAACCAATTATATCCAATTTTAGATGTTGCCATACATCACATACGACATGGACGTCGGTTCGTAGTGTTTGGACCTAAGAAATACAGTTGTCAAGCATTTAACTGCAACCGAACCTTATTAAATATTTCTTTGCTCTTTCAAATGATAAGTTGTTAAAATGTCGTGTTTTAGTAAAATTAAAAGTGGTATGTGCATACTAAACTAAATCACAATTTATAAATGATATAATATAATTTTGATATTCTTTACCTTTAGAACTAAACATTGAACCCGAAGAACAAACTACCTGCAGTTTCATTAAGGTAAACGCATTAATCATACTGATAAACTTAAATAAATATCTTAACGATTATTTATTTTTTCAGTCCGAGGATATAAAAATTGAATATGAGCCCAACGGCGAAAATACCGACGAAGATGTGGACGATATGTTGGAAATAGGTAAGCAATACTTTTTTATAATATAGCATGTTTTAAGTAACAAATACTATAATGTTCTTTTCAGATATGCTTGATATTAAAACAGAAATTAAAAAAGAAAAAATCGACAACAACGACAATATTCAACAGATTGACACTAAGGTGAGAATACAAGCATAATTTTGAATTCCGCAGTTTTAAAAGATTCCCTAAAATTGTATAACAATAAGCTATTAATCCATGAATCCATTTAATATATTTAAGTGTTTTTTGTCATCAATTTCTGCCAATGTTCTGATTTATATTATGCGCCAATAGTTGTGTTTATTGTACTCTTTTTCACTAAAAGAAAAGATAATTTTCACTTGGTTCAGTTTCTCTTTAGGATCAATTTTATTTACTTATATACATTAGAACAGTAAGTACCCCATGAATCTACTTAAAATTTCTTATTTATAATTGTAAATAAATAAATTAAATTAAGAAATATTTTTTTAGAATAAATTTGACCCCTAAACAAACTGAATATATTGGATTGAGCCATAAACAACTTGATAAGAAGCATTGTTTACGTATCTTGTCTGTCATCAAACTCACTCCTTGTATCCAAATTAAAACAATAATTAGGCTGTATAAGATATTTGTCCCATATATAAGATTACATAATTTATTATTATAAATAATAAAATACAAAGTTATCAAATTATTATTCTTTTCACAACAGTTTTTAAATTACGTATAATTTATGCAATTAGTACTGAAATATGTTCTCGAAGTCTTCCAAGATTGGGTTAAACCATTTGATTTTTGCTTGTGTAGCTGTATCAAGATTAGCATTAAGAGTAAAGTAGCTATTTGATCTTCCTAATTTCATATTGGTCAGCGTAGCTTTACTTAGTACGAGTTTGGCTTAACTCTCGTGTCTCCCAAGTCGGAAGCGAAATAATAGAAATGTCATGTTCTGACTTGTATCTGGTGGAAGTGCCATTAGTATGCTGTGTTTCTGCTTATAAATTCTTTAATGTTTAAGGAAGGTGCTTAATTTTTCTGTTTTTCACTTATTTTCTACTGTGCCTTTTCGTAACTATCACAGTTTAAACAGCTAGAGATTTGGCAATGTTGTGATTTCAGTTATCTGCTAGAATTTGTCGACACTTGTAGAGACAGTGCATTCCTTTGTATTTATTAGCATCGCCATCGAATTATTTTGTTAAAGTCCATTTGCAAGTGATCCTAATCCACCCAAATCGGCTTACTAAGAACAAATATTTTGTGACAAATATTTGTTCTTAGTAAGTCGTATTAACTATAACATTTAATTTTATTATGCATTTTAAAAAAATTCACCGGGGAGTCAAATCTCCAGCTATTTGTAAAATAGTCAATACAAAAGCATCCTTATAAGAGAAGTAACAGATAACAAAACAGTATGCTTACATCCTAATCGTTGAATTGGCTCGAGAGTCAAGAAAATGAAGGAGTGAATCCTTTATCTTAAAAAGAGAATATAAGCGCGATCGTAATGTTCTGACGACACTTCCTTTCGGAATACGCTTCACCAGATACTCCCACTTGGAACACCTGAGATTTTAGCCGAACTCGCACCAAGCGAACAGTCACTCTTCACTTCACGTACTGATCTACATTGATCTAGATATGAAATTCAAAAATTCAAATCTTTGGAAACGACATACATAGCGTCCTACGTGAGCAAATGCGAAGCGGCGCGATCACAATGAGATGCGGTTCGCGTCGAATTCGCTCACGTAGGACGCCACCTTAGAGACTACGAGATGCTGACAGAAACTAACTACACAAATCATACTTGATTGTGTTTATTTAGAAATTAAATAACTTTGTGTCATATAAATAAATGCGCGATAGCAAAGTAAGCTCATGATTTATAAACTAAATATTACAATATTTATACAAAAACTTTATTTTTTTTATATTAAAAAAATCTCTTATAAATTACTATTATGTATCATTGTCTATAATAATTAATTTTACAAATACAACTAAAAATATTTTTAGGTATTTTGTTAACAAAGATGTTTTAAAAAAATAATTTTTCATTTTTTTTGCCAATAAAATTAAATTAAAAATTTATTTTACTTTAGTGGCAAAAAAATTTTAAAATTATTGTCAATGTGTTATGGCCTTATTTATAGAATTGCTATTTTTTTATTTCATCTAAGAAGAGTAAAAATTTAAAGCTTTCTATAATTCTTACACATTGAAAATATAATTTATTTCGAACTTTATAAAGTATTAATCTATTCCTTAATAATTAACAACTCTCTCAATTATCTCTGTTGACTGTAAGGCGGACCCGTTGTGCATTCAGTTCTCTTGAGACCAAGCCCATTTCTTTCGCTGCTTGTTACAGGTCAATAAATGCTTCCATAGCAGCTTGCTTGGACCTTGGATATGATGTCAATATCATCTGCATACACCAAAATTCGTATTGACTTGATATTGACGCGTTCAGGTCGTGGGTCGTTGACGCTTCGATATAAAGTTTTCGGCAGTGCCAGTCGATGATTTGTAGTAGAACGTTTGTACAGCGAACTGTACAAAGTGGCCCTTATGAAACGACGTAGGGTCAACCTTTGCTACGTTGCTAAACCCTTCTAGTAGTCGTCAGTATTTGTCTCGAGCGCGTGTCCTGGAGATGGTTGCTCAGACACGAGGCGAGGGTTCGAAGGAGTCCGTTTAGCGAAGATGTAATCCGAGCGTCGAGGTGCAGTAGAGTCAAATGTGTCGAGTGAGGTTTTGGCACTGCATTATTTTTGCAGTCGGGTGTGTCAAATGTATTCCTACTCCGCGCGTTGTAAGAAGTAACAGGAATGCGACGTCATTGTAGAGAGCCATTTAGTTTGCGAGCATAGCTCAGCGGAACTTCATATTCCAGTCTGCTTAGTCTCCTGACTAACATTGTATATGTGTCACTACGATATAAATTGTCCCATGTAAGTTTATTTTCAAATCCCGGACCACCATTGGAAGAATGAGACTCAAATTTCGTGGTTTGCACATCCTTTCTTTTTGCCAACAACTCATAGTTCTCAACAATAACTATACTTAAAATATCCTCCATTAATATCATATATAACTTTCCTTGCAGCTGCCTATGAACATGGAAAATTTTATTGGCAATTACAAAAGTAACCAATTATGGACGGAAGAGCATGAGAGACGCGTAATCGGCATATTAAAAACAGATAAAAATCCAAACAAGAGTAGACAATTTTATCACATCAAAAGTGCATTTAAATTAATAAAAAATGCAGGAATCACCAAAGTGTCAAGAATTAAAGACAATAGAATCATGGCTACTAAAAGCAATGTGTACTCGATTATTAAGGACTTGCATGAAGCTTGTGGGCATAAGGGAGAAAAAAAGACACATAAAAAAATATCCGAACATTATGCGAACATCCCAATGCCTATCATTAAGCATTGTATTGAACAATGTGAGAGATGTTCAGAAAAAATGAAAAGGAAATCTCAAATGGAAGTAGTCCGTCCTATCATTTCCAAAGACCTGAATGATCGAGGCCAAGCGAATTTAGTAGAGTTCAAATGTTTATCAGATGGAAACTTTAGATTTATTTTGTATTATATAGAAAATTTGACCAAATATAGCTTTTTAAGACCGCTGACTTCAAAAAGTGCTGCGGAAATAGCAAAAGAGCTCTTGTATATATTTCTAGATTTTAGAGCCCCGTATGTGTTGCAATCAAATATTAGCAGGGAATTTACTGCTGAAATTATAAAAGAATTAGGAACTTTGTGGCCGGATTTAATTATAATTAACGGCAAGCCTAGACATTCAGCCGATGAGAATAATTTATCTATGATAGATTTATTAACCGCTTGGATGCGCGATAACAATACAAAATCCTGGTCAGTTGGACTACGGTTCGTTCAATGGAAAATGAACATAGCATGTCATGAAACAAATAAAATAGAACCATACAAAGCTATGTTCGGACATCAAGCTAAAATGGAGCTGAATTTCAAGATTCCGCCCGAGTGTTTAATTAAAATGAATAATGGGGTTTTGGAAGAAGAAATGAAAGAGTTAATGAATATTGAAGAACAAGATAGCAAAATGGTGAATAACATTAAAAAAGAAACGGTACCTTAAGAAGATACTTGGAATGAAAAAAAAATATTTTTATATCATTAAAGTATTCGAAAAATAAATTTTCATATAATATCAAAAATGAAACTTTTATTTTACATAAATCCTTTGCTGTTCTATTTAATTTTCGTTTTTTACCTAACTAATTTTGACTGTCGGTTGCAACTTAAAAAATCAGACCCAGCTGCAAAGTTACATCTATTGACTATAAATAATATTACAATAATAATTTATAATTAATAATATGATGGCACCGATTCCCAGTCTTTTTTTCTGGTGGCTGCTGAGAGAAAAATTGGGCCATGGTGCTTATTGTTACTGCGCCCCGGCCCCCTAACATTTAAGTGACATCTAAAATAAAATATTTAAACAGCTCCCACAATTATACATTTTCTTGTATAAATAAAAATAAAAACCATTTGCCCCTGTTACCATCTGACTCATAAAAATTGTAAAAAGTCATTGACTAATTCACTAATATATAAAAAGGAGAATTTAAATGAGCAATATATAAAATAATTTCATTACTGTGTTTGTGCACTACTGTTGAACAGATTAGATGCGAGAGAGCATTGGTCAGAACAGTGAACACCTTTTGAATAACTGTAATGAATCCTTATCCGTAGTAAAAATCAGAAGCTTTTCTTTACATAAATGTACAAATGATTTGTTTTATGGAACAAAGTATTTATTTAAATGCACATATCTCTTAAAATAATTCCCTGTTAAATCTCTCATAGAAAAAGAAATGGAGACCCAGTATTCAGAAACTCAGACTCTGAAATAAAGCAATTTATACCTCTCTGTCGGTCTACATCATATAATAATAAGTGCACATGATACAATCAAAGTTGCAAACTTTCACAATTTTTTATTTTTTTCTATATATGTATTTTATTCTTATAAAAATATATCGATAGATCGCTCAAATTAAGAATAAAATTTTCGTAATTTTTTCACTTCATAAAAAATGATCTGGGCCCCAGTTATTTACTGGGGCCCAGATCATTTTTTATGACGGGCTGGTCCCTCCCTCACGTTGGGCCTGTTTAATACTTGACTTACCCACTTACCCACGCATTAAGGGATAATAGCAAAGCGACATGTGTTCGAATGTGTGACACTAGCTGCGCAAGAAACAAATACACATTTTTTGCATTGTATGGTAACTTAGCACAAAAAAACTATAAAAACAAAAACGCCAAATGCAATGGTTATCAAAAAACCAAGTAACAAAACAACCCCAAAACTTGGCATTACTTAAAAACCTTGGAGGTTCAAGTAGAGTTCATTCAAATAAGTTAAAATAACAGTAAAGTAAGCAACCATAGCTAACTAACAAAAATCATTCTAACATTCGCTCAATTCAAATACTATATCTATTAAAAATAATCATATCATTCATCATAAAGCTCCATGAAGCGATTGAGCACTTTTCCATGTGATAACCAATGTACTTCTGTGTATAATAATAGATGTTTATGTTGACTTCCCATCTCTTCCTACAAAACTTTAAAAACTCAGGAATTAAGTGGATGAGCCTTAATGAAATTGACAATGTTTTTTCAAACCTGTTGATATATATTTAGATGCTAATGATTTATTGTGTTCACAGCAATAGTTCCAAACGACTTGAGGTAGACTTGCTTATAAAATTATTCAAACTATTAAACATGGCATCAGCTGTAATATGCAAAAGTAATCACAAAATATTTGTTTTACCTTTCGATAATATAATCAAACTTATATATTTTCCTACTTTAGCCCCCAATAATGTATTCGTTGTTACTTTTGTGGCAGGAAGAATTAATAATTAGAATTAGTGGCAGGAAGTAGTATGTACTAAAAAAACTAATCTCTTCGGTGAAACTCACAATGAGAAATGACAAATAATAAATAATAATAATCTGTTCAACATTGCCCTAGAAAAGGTGAGAAACATTTGACGCCATTGAATCATCAGCCAGGAAAATGAGGTTGAAGATCAATGAAACAAAATACATGTCGGTTGTGCCTAGTTTGAGGAGCCAGTATCCTGAAAATCTCGAAATGAACGAGTACACTTTTGAGTCTTTGTTTTTCAGGATCTATCTTTATTAAAAACTTATTATGATTTGTCCCTATATGTATAACACATATTATGTTTAGTTCGATAAAAAATAAATATAATTTCTTGGCCCTTGGCTCCACTTGTTTCTATTTTCACCAGCCGTCACTGATTATCACTATATAGCACAATAAACGTAAGAATAAAGAAGACAAGCGCCCACGACTGATATTTTAGGACGATTATAAAATTAATTTAAAAATTCTCTTTGGGAATATTGCACTTAGAATCTAATTATTGTGCATAGTTTTTATGGTTCATAATTATTTTTCAGAAGCCATGAGCGATTAATAAGATGACTACGCCGAAATGGAACCAAACTTATTCAGTTAAATAACCGCCTGTTATGTGATCGCCATGACAAATCCCAGAATATCACAAGATAAAAAATACGTTTTATTAGCATTTAGGTAGTTTGATCCGCATTAACTTTCAATCCTCGTACATAATACTAAATATCTATAACATGTTTACCTGGTTTACACATACCTGGTTTACACATACCTGGTTTAATTACAATTCGAATAATTATATTAAATCGGTAAATCAATGGAAAATACTTTTATCAACAGATGTCATTGCGTTATCGGCCATCTTTTTTATTTTATATTAATTATTTCAATTATATTTTATGATTACTCATTGTAAGCTCTTAAACTTAAAAAATAACATAATACACGCATTCAATAGTGAGCCTTGTGTATTTTGTTTATTTATGTACATAGTAACCGTTTTCTAAGATCATGCGTCTCCATGGATATTTAAAATATTTAAATTCTTTTTTCTGATTGGTCGAAACCGTTGAAAACTAAGGTTATGCAATAATAGGCTTTATGTATATGTAAATAGATACTATTATTTCATAGCAGAAAGCTTTTAAAACAAAATATTTAATAATAAATAATTTATTAGCTCCACTACCTCCTCACGTATTCTATGCTCCTGGTAGATTATGACAAAAAACCATACAAAAACGGTAGTTTGAAGCGTTTTTTCTTTCTGAATATGCTTTGCCGCGACTCTTGGGGTGCATTTGCAATCCAAGCATAATTGCAGAAATTGAAAAAAAATAGTATTCCTAATAATTAAAATAATAAATTAATTGTCAGCTACCTTCTCACTCATATGCACTCCTGGTAGATTATGACAAAAAACCCATACAAAAACCGTTTCGTGTGTCACAAAATAGTAGTTTGAGGCGATAATTTTTTAGCATATGCTTCAACGCTACTTTTGTGATTGCAGGAATTAAGAAAAAACTTTTTTTGCAATTATTAAAACAATAAATTAATTGTCTGCTTCACCGATCGACTAATGAGAGATCCGCTAAGGTGTTACCAGAGTGCCACCTAATTTTTGACAAAATGAATAAATAGGTCTTCATAATAAAATATTTAATTTATAATAAAATCAATTTAACGTAAAAGTAAAATTTTAAGTTGAAAGTAAAGTTAAACAGCAACGTGCTACTGCATTAGGTGAAGACAAGAGACTAAAAATATTGTAATAAAATTAATTTGTAATAACAGGATGAATAAGAGCAATTAATATTTAAACATAATGAGTTTGTAACTATCACGAGCAGTGTTTTAGTGTTTAAAATATTTTTTGTCTATTATATTTAATTTACATTATTGCATAAAAAAAGTAGTGAGTTTAGAAATAATAAAATGTCTTTAATCAAATTATAAATGGTAGCGTTTCTCAGAAAAATCTCATGTTATTTTTTACTTTAACTGTATTTTGTATTTATTTCTGGATTTATACATCATTTATTCTCTTAGTCTTGTCTGTATCTCTGTTTTTTCAGTATCTGTCGTTGTTAAAAACTTATTATGATTTGTCACTATATGTATAATTTATATTATGTTAGCAAATAAATACTATTTCAGCCTAATTTCTTTCTTTTTTTCGTAAATTTGCGCAAAAAGCTATTATACATATTTGGCATTGCGCATAGTTTTATTAACATAGATACTATTCAAAATATAGAGATATTTTTTGAAAACATTGAAGTAAAATATTATTTTTAAGTGCGATTAACAGGGAATTATTTTAAGAGATATATGCACTTAAATAAATAATTTGTTCCATAAAACGAATTTCTTGTAACTTTATGTAAGGTAAATCTTCGGATTTGTTCTTTGGAAAAGGATTCGTTGCAGAGAGTTATTCATAATGTGTACACTGTTCTAACCAATCAGTCCAACAATATTGCACTAACGATTTGTTTTATGGAACAATTATTTTATACATTGCTCGTTTAAATTGTCCTTTTATTTTTTCAGATCTGTAAGGAAGAACACGAAGACTCTTTTGGTAATTAATATAAATTTATCAGAATTATTTTATTATATGTATAAATTTAATATGAATTATTATTGTTTTAGTTGACAAATGTTATAAAGGAGCTGATTTACCTAAATATGTATGTGACCTATGTGGAAAAACATACAAAGTGAAGTGGTATCTTCAACAGCATAAATACAGAGGCCTTTGTAAAAGAATATCATGTAATATATGTAAAAAAGAATTCTTAAACAACGATTTATTCCAAAGACATTTAGCTACTCATGAAATATATAATGAGATGTTTAAATGCGGCAAATGTGAAAAAGAATTTAAAAGTAAAATGTGGTTAGATAATCACTTGAAGAATTGCTTAGGAAACCGAATATTCAAGTGTAAAAAGTGCAGACAGATTTTTTTAAGCAGTAGAGCTTTACAAAAACATAAAATAAATTCTCTACAAGCTTGCTATGTTAAATGTAACATTTGTGGAAAAAACTTTAAGGAAAAATCTTTTCTCATTATTCATAAAAGATTTCACTTTCATTTTGATCATTTTGAATGTGACATGTGTGGAGAAAAATTCAACACCAAAGTATTCCTCGAACTACACATTAAAATCAATCATTCCGACACTGGAGTAATCTTTAACTGTCAACAATGCGATGAACAATTTAATATTAAACACAACCTCGTGGCGCACATGAAGACTCACATATTTGATTATAATCTGAAATGCCACGATTGTGAAAGAACGTTTAGATATATAGGAAGCCTTAGAAAGCACCAAAAAACTCACCTATTTTATCCTTGCCAATTGTGTGGAAAAGTTTTAAAAAGTAAACGTGAATTCGCGATACATAAATTGACTCACAAGTTTGGTCGTAGAGTAGAATATAGTAATGATCATAATTTTAAATCTGAAGACAACAGAGATAAAGAAGTACTCAAAAATTGTAAATCAATTTCTGTTGACTCTAAAAAAATAGAAGAAATATTCGGAAGCAAATTTGTACAATTTAAATGTGACAAATGTGAAAAAGCTTTTGTAAATTTGTTATACCTTGAAAAGCATGAAATAAATGTTCATAATTAGGTTTAGTTAAGTTTAACCACATTCAATATAAACGGATAGTCCGTAGCCTTATGTTTGATTTCTGCAGAATAATCTAATTTTTATTTATATAAAAATCGATCTGAGCTGCATGATTATAACTATTTCATTAAATTTTTCATTATATCTTAAGTGTCTTTTCTATACCTAATCGTAAGTGCTAATTGTAACCCTGTTGTAACCAACTGCACTTACGTTTAGAATTACTCATGCCTAAATTTATAATGATAATTTGTCAAGCTTAGTAAATCTCGGCTCATAATCGATTCCCCGCCACCGAATTAAATGTATCACATAAAATACATTTTTGTGCCGCTAGAGACATCTATCGATTGAATCTATATTATATTCAAGGAAAATATGTCTCAGATTTATAGGCTAATTTTAGTCTGAATATTTATATATTCACAATGTATGCGTTAAATGTATTGTATATTCTACTTTATTTTAAAATTATTACATCACTACATTTTAAAACTATTTTTACCACAAAAATAAAAAAAACTGTGTAGAATTATTACACAAATATATTATAAAAAAAGTCATACAATAATTTTTTCCTTATGTCATTGTATTATGATATCGTTAGTTTTATTATTAGTTTTTTATTTTTAATGGAATTCATCATTGTAATAAAATACTCAAAAATAATTGTTTTGAGATCTGGATTTTTAAATTAAAATATTATTTAGATTACACAAGAACAGAGACAGCGAAGAATTTTTGCTGATTGTGTGTTTAGAGCAACAGGAAGTTGATGCTGATTTTTCAAAAAAAATGTCTCTTATGAGGCACATTTTCACTTCTCTAAGTATATTAATTAGCAAAATTTTCGCATATGGGGCGAGGAAAATCCTCATGTGATTCACGAGAAACCATTACATGCACAAAAAGTGACTGGTGCCATTGTGGTCAGGCGACATCATCATGCCTTACTTTTTTGAAAACGAAGAAGATCGTACTGTAACGGTCAATGGTGAGCGCTATAGGCCCTTGATCGATTATTTTTGGCACGAAATTGAAAATATTGCTGTGGTTTCAACAAGATGACGCAACTTGCCACACATCGGATGCAACGTTGGATCTTTTGCGTGAAAAATTTCCAGATCGCATTATTTCACGTTTGGTGATGTCAAATGGCCGCAAGATCGTTGGATTTATTTTTGTGGGGTTAAGCTAAGATTGTATCTACGCCAACAAACCCGAAACGTTAGATCACCAAAAACCAATATCCGCCCAAAGTGTACGAGAAAGTCATCCAGGATCGGCTGCTGCAAAAGGTTCAGAAGCGCCCATTTAATTAATATTATTTTTCTTAATTAATGAAATACACCAAATGTTTGATTAATAAATATATCTTTTATGTTTTTTCTAAAAAGTTCTGAAACACTAATGTTGGATCATCCTTTATATTCTCTGCATATTTTTTAGTGTTATTTTTTGTCATTTAGATGTAGCGTATTGCATTGAGTGATTATTTGTACTACCTAATAAACTTTTATATTGTATATAAAATCGTCTTTCCTTTCATAGTGAGGTAGTCAAATGAAAACATTAAATGAGTGCTAGAAATTCAATAGTCATGGGTCTCAAAAGAGCACCAACATGGAACAGTTTTTTAGAAGAAAATGAGTGAAACTTCAGTAGGGTGATGCATGTATGTCATTCAAGCAAGTGTACTAGTGTCCTAGAAAGTTTAACACACAAATGGTAACATAAAAGGCGTTGTTATGGAAAATTTATGAGAAACAGTGAATAAATTATCATGGATCAACACACTACATCGTTCATACTATTCTACAGTTCCACAAAGTATACGTAGGTATCTCACTTTAACTAACACTACCGAATATTTCATATAAAGTTATGGATGTACATCAATATATAATTCAAAGCAAGCATTATTATTTGTTAATTTTAATTTAATTAATATTTGCACGTTGATCTTAGATTTGTAAGGAATCCTACACTTCCACTAGAAAGGTTCAAAATTTAACATTTGCGTTTTACGGATAAATCCTCATGAGAAATCGTCATATTAGGGATACCCAAGAGCAAGAAGTAAACGATGAACACAGACTATTGAAAACCATAAACATTAATCACCGTAACCATAACTTATCTAACAATACGGCCTAAATAATAATTTTTACTTTCGTCCAAGCTTTTTTGAAAGAAAATTTCTAAGAGCTGAAGCTTTCATTTCGAGATTGTGACAACAACCTTCTACAAACCTTTTGATTAACCTGAAGTTGATGCTTCTATATTCAACACTGCCGCTCAATATTGACAATATATAAATATATGGATATATTAGGAAATGATTGGAGCCGCTGACATAGGTTATACAGCATAAAGCAATAAAAAAAAATTGTGGCCAATCTTATTTATGGTGTTAAAATCAAAGGATACAATCATCATTCCATCACAGGAAAGTATTCGTAAGCAAACAGAATCCATTCTTTACATTCAATAGCTTATTTTACAATATATATTATAATAAAATTATAAACACATTATCATATAAGATACATACCACTTATCATATTATTTTATATGTATTTTAAACATTCATTTATAAAATAAAGTAAATTGAAAAAGTACGTTTACAATTTGTGTATATAATTTAAATACATAGTACAAATATTTTGGTATCATAATATGTAATACTTTATCATATATATATTTGATATTTAACACTACATAGATGCTCTTTTTATATATGTACACAACATCAGCCTTAGATTAAAATACGTAAAATCTTGTTTGAGAGAAATGTTACAGATATGCTCAGATCGCTCTTGATAATATATTAATATGATTTGCTCTGATCGTTATAGTAGTAATTAAAAATACATTGATAGGTTTTTTTCATAATGACCCGCATTTTTAATGATGCTCTGAAGATTTTTTAATCATAAACGATTTACTCAATTGATGACTAAAGTGTGATATTAATCGTTTCCGCTATATTACTATTCCTTTAAATAGACATCTTGAATCGCTTGATCGCTTGCATTGGTATGACAGACGACTGGTGTTCTCCGACTGATTGTTCTTTAGACTTCATCCATAGTGGAACATGCATGAACTGAAACAAAATTTGATATGTATTGATTTGTTTTAAATAGTATATAAACTAACATATTATTATAAAGCACTAAGAGCTTTAAAAAAAAATGTTCAGCATAACTCCTCTGGTGTTTGATATTTTAGTATTGCACTATGGCAGCACTCCGTTTCAGTCCGCGGACCACAATCATGAACTCTTTAGGATTCACAATAAACTATGTTTATAATAACCTTGTTTTGTTGCACTTGAGCCTTCGACACTTCTTCTCTAAAGTTCCCCATCATTCCTGTCTGCATTGGTGAATTCATCTCCAAAAGTTGACGCAAAACCCTGTGATTTTTATAAATGAGTTTACTAATGATTTTAATTAATACTGTTAAATGCAATTATCTTCTTAATGCATACTTATTTCCAGGTAAAATGGAGTTACTTCCACCCAATCCAGTCCTGGCGACACTAACAAACTCCGGATGTTCAGTCAAAGTATCAGTTAATGACTCGATTAGGACATCTGTTGTTTTATTCAAAAAAACATCTTTGTTATAACCAAGAATATATTTATAAATAAATATGTGTGTATAACTACCTAAAACTTTTTTTTCCAGACTTTTCGAAATCCTACCCTGTTCTGCCTCAGCTTCTAAGTAGTTAGTAAACTTTTGCAAAGCCAGTTGTGCCTCCGTTGAGCCTCTTGACAACGACTGAGAAAACATCACCTAAAATATACATTTATTTATTAAATTTATACCATTATGATTTAACTGATTACCCCAATGCGTCACAATGGTCGAAAACAAAAATTATAGAATAAAATGAAATTAAACAACATGATATATGAAGAATTACATTTTAAATATTATATAAAATATTGAATTAAACTATAATTATTTATTATAACATGACAAACGTTAACCCAGTGCGTTACAAAGGGAGTTTAGAAAAAAATACAGTTTCTATCAAACGTAATTATGATATATTTAATGAAAGTCTTTCATGTTTCAGTTAATTTTTACCTAGGTAATAATAAAACGCCACCGGCAATAAATATCTGTAAAATGACACAATATGACACTTTTCGAAACGTTTGACACAATATGACACAATATTTGACACAATATGACACAATATGACACAATATATATATATTTGACACAATATGACACAATATGACACTTTTCGAAACGTAAAATGACACAATATGACACTTTTCGAAACGCAGTCCATCTCAAAGACAATAATAATTTTTATGAATAATATAAATAACAGTGGTTCCCTGTGGAACTCTAGAAAGGGTGAAATACTTCTTTGAAGTACATATTTTAAAAAATATTTTTATATTTTATTGCCAACTCACCTTTGCCAATTGATAGATTATTTCTTCCAAAGAATATTCAGTGTATAAAACGTCAGCAACTCTCAACTTCTCCAGCATTTCTTCATATTCTTCTTCAGTTATCGCAGGCGATACATCTTTTTCGTATTGCTCTGGTACTGGATTATTAAAAAAAATATATTTACTAAATGTAATAAACTTTCACAAATGTATTATAATACTTACATTTATATGTTGTTTGTAATAAATTATCTTGAACGCTCTTTTTGTATAACTCTTGTCTCATATCAGAGAACAATGGCATCTGTGGCACATTCAAAGGCGCTATATTGTTGTTCCTTTCATAAACTCCCGTAGCGATAGTATTCAGCATATTTTCATGATTAAATTTCCTCAACGGACTTGCTTTCTGGCTGTTGTAGTCGAAATTTTGCTACAAACATAATACAACATCGTTAATAAATCAAATACATTGCACATTATAAATTACATTGCTTACTTTGTACTGCGATTCTTGCATTTGCCTATCTTGCTGTAACCTTTCTTCGGCAGCACTCCTAAGTCTTTGTTGTGCATAGTGAGTTTGGAGATAATCCATATTATATTTTATTTCTTGAAGAAATGCTATGGCTTCCTCACGCGTCATCTGTAAACATGAGATTTTAGCATTATATAAACGGTGGTAAGTGGTAATGACTCATAATCTGAAGGTCTTCTGTTTCAAGTGAGCATTAATTACTATTTACATTAGCGAAATGAGAGTGGGTTAATTTTGGAGCTCTTAAGCAAATTTTCCATACAACCTTGACAGAAATAGTGTGACACTAAAATTTTGCACTATCTTTTAAATAAATTTAAAAATCACGTATCACTGGAAAATTGTAATTAATGATTATTATGTAAGTATAATTTCGATTGATAATCGCAAACTAGGTTTTCATGGATTTTCCTGATCTCACGGACAGGGCCGCCAAGAGCAAACCCGGGCCCTGGGAAAACGATGATTCCGGGCCTCATGACAAAAATTGTAATTATATTTTTTTAACGTCGTAATATAATTTCTTAAATAAATAATAATAGGTATGGGTTAACCCTTTCTATGCTAAAAATAAATATAAAAATTAGCCACCGTTGCGACATATTTTCTGAAATCATATTTTATGCGAAATATTTTAATTATGTATTAAAAAATATTAAAAATAACTACTCATAATATTTATCTGATAATTAGTCATGTTTTCTTTGCTGCTCAGTGTTGCCATATAGTGAATTTTCAGTCCAGGTCAAAAACGATAAAAACGTGTCATCGCGGTGAAACTTTTTATAACAATATTACGAGTGAGAATATACTTTGATGCTCCTTCTTATATTAGAAGTCCATAAAATTCGGTAAGGATAGCTATCATATTTTTAAAACATAGTGTAGTATAGAAATGCAGACAAACTATGGATAGAGATCGCATCTCACATATTGCTCCACAAATATGTGAGATGCGATCTCTATCTGTACTTATTTTCCCCTGAGAGATGAGTTGCCTTAGTTTGTATTTTGGACTTGACCTAATGAAAGTTCTAAAACTATAATTTCTTTTAGAAATTTAATTAGGTTAGGTTTGGGTTTGTACATCAAATTAACGTTTCGCAACTGTCAACTTGAGTTTCATAGACATTTTAAAGGAGCATATTAGCGCCTATCAGTTAAATTATATTTTCGCTATTAGAAACACATATCTTTTGGTGAAAATATATTTGGATTTTACTAGTGAAAATATAACTTTATAAAAAAATACACATTCATTGTAACATTGGATGAAAATAAATATTAATAAGTATGTAAATATATATATTACTAGTATTTTCAATCATGTTTCCGAAATAAAAAGGTCACTCAATATAACTAGAAATTATAAGTAGAGCTATGCTAAAAATTGTAGACGTTGCTGGGTAAAATCTCTCTCTATCTGTAAGTCATTAGTAATAAGTACATATATAAAAATTTTCATATTTCCTTGTTAGAAAGCTTCATTTCATAAATAAAATATTGAGAGGAGAAATCGCCATATATGAACACACAATAAATAGAAAACGTCAACATTGAATACCCAAGACCATAAACATTAATCAATGTGGTCTAAACTCTATAACCGCTTATCACCACTACACAATGTATTGTACTCATTCAATAGCGTGAAAGAACCGTTATGACAATCATCACAATATTTTTTTTTTAAATCTTTTGTTGTAACCTGACAGGCGTCAGCCCGATGCGTTACATTAATATTAGTATATAAATAAAAATTTGAGTGCCGGGGCTTGAACCTGCAACCTCAAAGTTACTAATCAGAGACTTTAGTTTTACAATACTGTATATTAAATATAAGTGTATTAAAGTTCCTTAGTTTTACTATAATCACGTTGAATAATGATATAATTATTTACCAATCCATCTTGTAAGAATTCTTCTATAGCCAATGTAACGCCTTTTTCATCGCCAGTCCAAAATATATACTCAGCCATATCCAATGGAGAATATTGAATTCCAGAATAAGAAGAATAGTGGTCCACCTATAATAATTTATTGTTATATTATAATGATGTATTACTCGTATTATTAATATTTTAATATAGAACTTACATTGTTGTTTTCTTCTTGTGTTATATCAGCATTGAATGATCTACGATTACCATTTTCTGTGGTTTCGTGTACTCCCAAAATTGGTGGTGGTTGTGGGATTGCATCACTGTTGGGTGTCATTAAGCGAGCTGCTCCAGGAAAAGCCTACCAATAATTAAAAAAAAAACACATATGATTTATAAAATGCAACAATACTATTTTCTAGCACTAGTTAGTAATTAATATACTGTTAATTTATTTACAAAAAATATGATTCTAGTAAAATTCGTACTTATTTTAAATTACAAATCAATTTTATGTAAATGTTATTTTTATTGCCTTAATTTATCTAATACATATATAATAAAATTAATAATAATAATTTAATATACTAAATAATAAAATAACACACCTTTACACTCTCCTTTTGACCCTCGTTATCGCTGTCATGAATTATAGTCTGGTGAACTCCTTCGCTGGGTACTTCCAATTCGGTACTGATTTTTTCGTGAGGTTTTCCACCTACCACACTCGACGACTCAGAATGTTGATGAACACGAGCTACTAATTTTCCATTTTCGTCGACTAAATTGAAATATTTATTAAATAGCAAAATAAGAAGATAATGATGATTAATGTGTTTTTCTTAACTTACTATATTCGCTTAAGTCATGCCTCTCGTTGTGCTTTCCATTTTCGTTTATAATCGACGTTGATTGACTTTTGACGATTTGTACCGCTTTACCTGCATCAATAAAATATTATAAATTATGCGTTAATGGTTTCAGGAAATATTCCAATTATTTATAGGACTATTAATCATTTTAACCCTCGTTAATGATCCACTTTGCTGTTTTCTTCCCCTTAATGGAGATGTCTCAATGGGAAAATCGTGTTAGAACACAGACGAATGAATAAAATAATAAACCATTCTGAGAACAAGCGTTTATCGAATTTCCTAAATGTGGTATCATTGTTTTAACACATTGATATAATATAATGGAGTACCATTGTATATATATAATATGTGTTTATTTCTTTTGTGACGATACAAATGTTGAAATGTATTTCATTTATAAAACAAATATATCACCTTCTTTTTCTTGTGGGTGTTTCAAGCTCTCCAATTCTCGCACTTCCACATCCTGGAAAAAAATAAAACTTTACTTTAGATATTTGTATTTGCAGAATAACAAATCAAAGTTTCTGAATACACCAGAGAGAAATAGCTACGTGTTTGAAAATTTAATCAAATTGTATAAGAGGAAAAAAAATGTACTTCAAATATATACTAATTTGAAAGAAATATTTATTTTTAACAAATAATAACTATACAAATAGTTAGGTTATACACATTGCTTAATAATTACGACATTATGTTAAACTATTATTTCATATTTCTATTAAAACTTAAAAATATAGTTGGCATCCTATAAGGATGATATATTTTAGTTGTTTGCAGTTGAATTGTCCAGTTATGGTTCTCACCACAATGCATCAAATCATTTAGATTTAGAAAATTGTGCTAGCTGAATTTTGAAATAGCTTTGACTGAAAATACAATTATAGAAAACATTCTATAAATGTTGGAAAATGTAGATACTTGTAATTAGAACAGTATCTATGCATATGTTTACAATAAGAAACATGTATGTATGTCTTGTAATATATTAATATTTTTTTTACACAATTTCCCTATTTTTTATGAAGTATTCTGTAATTTTATTATTTAATCATATTTAAAAAAAATGTTTTGTGAAGTATTCCCTTACATATCGTCCTATTTACTTCATTAAATAACTGATAATGTTTGCCTGGAATAGTTTTTTTATTACTAGCTAACCAAAGATGGTGTGATTCGATAGTAAGCCTGTATATGATCTTGCATTTGGATAATTTAATAAAGCTCGAGCTTGCACCTTACCTCGTCGCTTCTTAATCGAATTTAGTCGTAGTGTAAATAAAAGTGAATCTTAATCCTTCCTTACACAAGAAGCAAATAATTGCTCTGTGTAAATCAAGTGCTTCAAAATTATTACAAATTCATATAACTAAATCTAACAAAGCGACTAAATTTTCTATATTCTTAATTAACAGTAAGCATGTTAAGAATCCTGTTCCGTTTGCGCAAGTTATATTAAATAGAATAACGAAATTCCTTAAACTTTGGAAACATCTCCCGTTATTTCAGATAAGTATTGCTTATAAATTATATAATTACAATACACTGGTATTGTAATTATTGAATCTTGATTGAAGATTGATAAATTAAATGTACAAAAGACAAAAATAATGATTACAAACTATGAATCAGGTGAAAATTTAAATGAGTAATGTAATTTATATATAGTTAAAAAATAAGCAAAATATTGGCGTATTTAGTAGGGTAAGAAATATTTTCAGTATTGACTATAAGATAATTATAATACAATTAAAAAATTGCATGAGAGAAATATGAGAACAGTTTTCAATAAAAATAAAAGTATATATGCAAGTATAAGAAGCATGAAATAAAAATAAAGTTAAATAAAAATAAATGTATAATATTTTAATAAAGTTTAAATGTATAATATTTTATTAGCATGTGCATATTTATATAAAATAATATAATATAATTCTAAATAATAAAGAATAATACACTAAAAGGATTTATCAGTGGGGAAAATGAATTTAGTTATGTTTAGTTATACAGGTATATTATAAAATTATTGTTCCAATTGAGCATTGGTCAGAACAGTGAATACCCCATGAATAACTGTATGCAACGAATCCTTTTTCAAAAAAAATCCGAAAATTAACCTTACATAAATGCACAAATAATTAATTTTATGGAACAAAATATTTATTTCAATGCATATGTCTCTTAAAATAAATATATATTAAATCACACCCTTATAATAACGCCTGGTATATGTGTTGAATAATGGCTTGATAGAGTATGGCTTTCTTGACGGTCTAATGTTTTTGTAGCATAACTTAACATAAATAATAATTTATTATTGTGAATATTTGTCTACACAACAACATGAAATATTACATAATAAAACCATAAAAAATATAAACAATTTATAAAATATATGTAGTATAAATTTGGTTGTGGTTTAAGTAATAAATACTATTTCGCTATTTATATTCGTTGATTGCTCTGACCCTTACTATTATATATTAAATTGCTTATAAACTAAAATACAAATAATGAAGACTTATCAGAAACAAATAAAAACACAATTTTATATTTATATAAGAAACGCAAACCTGCGTCACCTGAAACCATAAAAAAATAATGGCCACTTTACTTTCAACCAAATAAAACTCGATACATATACAATTGCTATTTTTTCAATGCTTAAAAGTAATGAATAATAATTGTTTTTAACTGAAAAGGGAAAAACTGCTTTGATACATATTTGATTACTTAATGTCTGGGATTGAAAACATCCATAATAAATTGTACTTAAATTAAGCTTGATTCGAATCTTTTATTTTAAATTTTAACTTATATATATATATATATTATCTGACGTACAAAGATTTGTCAGGTTCAGACTGAAGGGGTGTGACTTTTCAGTCGGCTGTGATTTCATGTCGCCAGTGCAGCTTCTCGCTTTGATCCAGTGTCACAGGACAGTTCTGGCGAATCCCAGATGGGGATGTTTGTGAGACACTTGCATTGCGTAACGGCCCAGATGGCCAGACGATCAATAACCAAAGAGTCAAAGGACACTAGTAATGTACGCAGGGTAAAATGCATTGTCTAGTGCGCGTCCTTTCCAAACTAAGAGTAGTTTTCGGTGATGCTATTGGGTGATTAATAGCTTATTTGGTCAC
Source organism: Plectrocnemia conspersa (assembly GCF_051122295.1). Taxonomy (NCBI): domain Eukaryota; kingdom Metazoa; phylum Arthropoda; class Insecta; order Trichoptera; family Polycentropodidae; genus Plectrocnemia; species Plectrocnemia conspersa. The sequence goes on from NW_028277167.1 coordinate 10,765,341, forward strand.
AAGATGTGAATATATTATGTGTGGCACTTTCGAGACTTGTTGCTTTTTTTTCGTTTGTTCGAAATTATCATTATATAACAAATTGTGCAGGTGAATGAAACCTAAACAGATTAGCACACTTTATCTTAGATCGTTTTACACCGAACACGAAAGATCTGTGACTATACTATCAATAACATAAATATATTTTTTAAATGTTTTCTTTATTGACATTCACCGATATATTTTGATATTTATTAGCACTACAGTACTTGATAGTTTATAAAGAAAATATATTGCTATACTGTTTGTTACGAAAGTTACATCATGAGCACGCTGCTGATACAGTGAGTTAATCTTCAATATTGTGTAATTAATTCGCTTCGAGTTTTCACTTGAACAAAACCTTTCGAAGTGTGTACACAAAGGAAGCCATAATCTTCGAGGCTCAATTCAAAAGTATTGTAGAAGTTTTTAGACAATAAATTCATAAGCAAACCCCTACTTTGCTTGCGTAAAAGCTGCGTCGTAGATATTTTGTTTCGTTTTATTTTTCATGCACGACTTTGTTTTTTAGTAAGTATCAACAACGTACCCAATCACAATATATGTCACACACTTGTTTGTTGTTGTCACGTGATCACGTGATCCATAGAAAACATTTTCAAGAATTGTTATTTCGCAAAAATATGAATTTCCTAAATTTAGCGAATCAATCTGTTTAACACTAGCCTCAAATTTACCGATAACCCACCCATTTTGGATTTGGGGTGTGTGTAAACAAAAGAATACATTTCGTGTTTAATTTACTGGTTATAAAAATAACCTTCCACCGGTCAGTTTTTAATCGATTATGGAACATGGCAAACACCTGTCGGTTTAATTAACATCATAAAGCTTGCGTTAATCAACATTTAACCCGTTATGAAAGGGTTGCGTCACGCTTATCGACTGGAGATAATTGGGTCATCGTTATCTGGGAACAGTGATGTAGTTATTGACCCGTTGATTTAACGACCTCATCGGCTTACCAAAAGTAACGTTGTTAATAATTATTGCCTTTACGTAATAATTTAAAGGGAAAACGTCTGGTCTTTAACCATGAGACTACCCGACATTTCTACTCACTTACTTATAAAGCTTTAAAACTCAATCATAACGAACTTAATACTATGTTTCAAATAAATGTATCTAATATTCGTTTAATGGTGAACTTTTTTAAAACATCATTAACAAGAGCTTGAATTGAAATAATATAACATTGACAATTCATTAGATATAAAAATGAGCTTTTTAAAATATATTTTTGAATAATTTGCATATAATATTGTAGATGTACTAAAAGCAAATATAATACATTAGCGCCTTAGCACTAATTTATTTAATGAAACCTGTACTGATCCAATAACAAATATTTATATTAATTGCTCATAATTAATAAACTGTTCTGTACGATGTTGCCAGGATGGTGCCATGGATAGAAGTTGCGATTTTGGCCTTATAAATCTGATTTTATGCACATGGCAAGTCTGAGGGAAGCTTAGGGCTCGCCCACTTTTTGCTACCACCGCCAATTACAACGATCTGGAAGTGTAATTCGAATAGTTGTGTTCCCGTCTTTTTTATACAAATTTTTGTAACCGTTGCGTAAAGTTTTTAACAAGTTTGAAACGACCGTTAAAATTTAACAATCTCGCAATTTTTGTTTTGAAACCTAAAGTGCTGTCCTTTACTATACTATAACAAAACTTGCAAAAATTCATGAATGAATGGATTAATTGCCTGTATGCGTAAGGTGTTTTGTTACTCACGCTCAGTGCGTCAATTTCAATAAAATATTTTAGAACTGTTGGTTAGACTTGACGGGTAGTCTATTTTATGTACGCGACAGAGCTCTAAAAATAAATATTTTTAACCAAACTCCACACCAGAAAGAGCCCGAAATGCTATGTTCAAATTAGTCCTACTTGGACGCATTAGGTTTTCACTTAGTGGGTGAAGAGAAGGATGTATTGGGCTATATTTGTAGCACATGCTAAAAATGCTTAGAGGACATAATTTGGTTTGGCTCACATTCACCTCCTAATATCACAGACTGTTCTTCTCAACTCATAACATTGGTTCCGTTGTATGTACCCAATCGATTTCACGCCCCATTTAAAGACTGCGAGCTTTCATATTCAATTGTATGCATTATAGTGTTTCCTTCGGTAAGATAATCCGTGCGCAGATGCCAAACCAACCAGACAATTGCTTTTGAGAAGTGAGTTCGGTTTTGACACAAGGCTTTCTGGACCATCCAGTTCTTAACGGGTCACGGAGACCAGATTTTGTCTAAGAAATGACCCAGGCTGCCAATGTTATGTTTTGGGTGTGCCTGCTTTTGAGTAGTAGACGTGCAAATCTCACATTTCACAGATTTTTTGGTAGCATCTATGTGAGGTCTATAAGAAACGGGACGATATTCGCTCCTCTAAGAAAATAGTATTTTTGATTTAGTAAGCGGAGATAATGCGATGTTGAATGATTTCGTTCTAATTAAGAGTGATTCGTAGATACGTGGAGCGCGAATGAGCACTAACTCTCCCTCTTTCATAAATTAATTAATGATTCTGAGTTCCATAAATAATTCCACGTCGGCTAAACGGACCGCGGCAGTCATTCGTGACAGCCCAGGTAGGAGGTCGAGACTAGGTATGGTTCATAGTTGCCAACAGATTGAAACTACTGAACAATAACTGTCTGCCCGGGACATTTTAAAGTACTTTTACTAGAACAAGTATGCATGTGCTCCTCAAAAATGCATATTTAACCTATAACAGTGAGCGTCACACCTTCCACTTCTTACCCAAAACACACAGACGCTGGAACTAACATAACGATATGGTAGGAGCTGACAACTAGTTACTGTGATATTACATGTATATTATGTTTTTACTTATTTTGTGCGAAATGGGCCGAACTATTTATTTTTATAGCTGGATTTGACACAGATGACAAACCTTGAAATAAGCTTTGGCACTTTAACATGAGAAGCGAGAATGTATCGCTTCTCCCTAGCTTAACAAAAAAACGCTGATGCACTGCATTAGGAATTTTCGATGTATCAGTAAACAGCAAACTGTCTTTGGATTCGGTGCACATAGTAACTATTTAAAAATTGAAAATGAACTACCAATCTTCTTGTTCTACATCATTAAAAAGTGACGGAATATGTATCAATAATGATACAAATTACAAAAATTAATAAAATATTTTTGTTATATAGATAACAAAAATATTTTATTAATTTTTGAAATGTTTTTTATTTTATTTTTTAAATAATATATCATACGTGTAAAATTGTTATCGATTTCTGCTTAACTCTCTAAAGTATGCCGATACGCTGCAGTTTCCCGATAATAACCGTTATTGCAGCCCAAGTAGAAACAAAAACAACACACAATCGTATTTTTGTACGACGTATTTAGCACGCACGAATGTATGTATGTAAAAATTGGAAGATGTGACGTTCACTGATCTATAACTTTAAACGATTTTTGTTGAAACTTACCAATGCCTAGCAGTTATATAGAAAGTAAAAAAATAATCTATGAATTTCCTAACCGCTGAAAAGCTTTTAACTAACACCACAAGACGATTACAAAAAAATGTGTTACAAACTTTTAAATTTTTTTTTTTAACTAATTTTTAATTTTTTGTTAATTATATAGATATTCATTTGCATCTTTTTTAACGTTAATATCAGTGAATAACGTTATTTTAGCATAACACAACATTATTTTTTGAAAGAAGCTTCTCTGTCAAGCTTATTTAACTTAGATATTAATAATAAACACAACGCGCATATAATATGATAGTATTCTATATGTTTTCACGGATAAAAAACGTAATATATCACATCACGTAACTGTGTTACAAACACAACGCGTGTGTGTAACGATAACGTATTATATATAATAATAAAATTGTATATGTTTTATTACCTGCGTGTTTTCAGGTGAGCCGCCGTTAACGTGGTCGTTCATTACTCCACCTGAAATTGTAATATAAAAAATTCATATAGGTCGAATGTAAATAACGTTCATTAATGCGGCGCATATCGATAGCATATACGTTATAATTATAATTGCCCGTGAATTTATACGAGATTTCTACGTAAATGATAATATACCCGATAACAATAAATCAAGTGTACCCTCTTAGGCTATTTATAATCATTGATTAAACAATAATATAATGTTTACGATCGAGTGAATAAAACGTAATCGTTAAACACTCGTAAAAATATATTATTTTGCAACTGAAAATAACGTTTAATTACTTAATTGAAAAGCATTTGAAAGTCTTGATATTTTATTTGCGTTAATTAAATGACACTTCGAAATTGAAAGAGTCAAACGAGGCTTTGTCTCCTCGGGAATAAATTGCTTCTTAACAAGTTGAAATATCAATTATTGAAGTTTTCCACAATCGACTGGTGTCAAAGTTGGGAGCACAAATTTTGTATAAAATGTAAGTTTTATAAAAAAATAATTAAATACTTTTACATGATAGTATGATAGATGAAAGGATTTAATAGACCGGATAGTTTATTAAGTTATAAAAGCAGTCGGGAAGTTTGTATTGAATTTGCAGGAAAGCAATGTACAATATATCAAATTATTTAGAATTTATAGCATGAATGCGAACTTGATTTAAACCTAAGAAAATTGGTTCATTTCATTCGTTATTCGTTCTCTATTGAGTTAATACTTGAAATAAAATAAATTGTCTACAATAATATATTTTACGGAGACATATACTTTTTTATATTTTAAAAATGGCTTTCATGTGATATACTCAAAAGGAATCCTCATAAACTCTAGTACACACATTCATGTGGCTATTTTTTATTCATGATTGTATTTTCAAGCTTTTTAGATAAAATCCACATATTGTATATAAGCTACTGTTATACAATTTATTAATAAATTGTAGAATACATGTATCTTTGTAAAATAATTTGGTCTATATACATAAAAAAAATTAACAAATTTTCAACAAACCATATCAATATTTTTTTACATTGATTATTATTAAGATATATATAAGAAAATAAATATTATTTTATATTGACATTATGTAGTCTAAAAATAATTTGATTTTAAAAACGACATTGAAATTTTACGTGCTTTATAAAATACAACATCAAAATTATTACTTTTTAAATTTAAATATGTATAATGAATAAATTCTTCATTAGTATTAAATATAGAAAACATTCGATTTATTTACGCTATTTTTCTTTATTTAAATTATAAATTGCATAGAAATACCACTCAAGCTTTAATTTTATATATTATATATTAATAATTATTCTTTATTTATCTTATTTTATAAATATAATAGGCAAACTTGATGTAGCGAAGAGAAGTTTTACGATTCAATTTTACGTATATTGTATGTTTTGCTTAAATTAATACTTATTTAACGATACTGTAAAACCTTTATGCAAAATATGTTTTAAATTTACAATTATTTCCATTCAAATCTATAACATATAAAATGCTATATTATTTTTAAGTCCTCTTTATAACTTTCAAGTACTTTTATTTTATTAAAGCAAAATGGTATGGAACCATAAAAATTTAATACTGGAAATTTTAATTAAAATTATATTTTTATAACCATTTTGAGACCAGGGTCTATAAAATAAATTCCAATTTTTTTTATTAACTTATTTTTTTATAAAGAATATATTTTTTTACATTATAACTAAAAACAGATTTCAATTTACTTTATTTTAAAATAAATTTAACTACCTTTGTGAATTGTTAATTGTATCTTATTCTACCAACCTTATTTATTATAAAGTATTTTTAATTATTTTTTCAACCAGCCTCAAGTAAAGATCTTTAAAATGCTCTGTAAAACGCACAAAGTCGTACTACGTATCCAACTGATTTTAATATATTATACAATATGTTGTTTGCTTAAACTAAAAGTGTATCACCTAAGACAATAATATTTCGTAATACGCATGTCTCCAATTACGTCATAATTGTAAGTAAATTTAACACTTCATGTCATGAGTCATTTGAGTAATACATTCTTAAAGCAACCAGAGTATATACAAATAAATAGAGATGATGTGTGTGATTGTATGTTAGAACAATAACAGTAAAAATGAAAGCGATTTTTTTTATCTAGTTGATAATATATTTTTTTGTTACTGATAAGATTATTATCTTCTATAGGAAATGATAAACTGTCATAAATCTAAAAAAGTAAAAAAAAAATTAAATTCCTATCCTATTTTTAGTCAGTTTGCAGATGAACTCATTAAAAAAAAAAAAAAAAAAATTTTTTATAGGCGTTAAAGGATCGATAAACTTTGTGCTTTCACAAATGGCATCTATCTTTAAAACTGTTTTTATAAACAAGAAAACGTTGCAAAACGGTTAAACGATTTTAAAGCATGGAAAAAGATCATCTGTTACTTATTCAAAAACTATTTGCTAAGCATTTTACGATAGATGTGAATAATGTCAAAAAGTGTCTATAACTGTTATTTGTAAAACATTTACTAATAGTTTAATTTTCTGGTCAAGAAATTAGGTAAAAATAAATAAGTATAAATTATTAATTGAGACGCATGTATTATTTTTTGCCGACACATTTGATTTATTGAAGTTGCTGTACCAGAGGACCCTGTAAGATTTATAGGGCACTTCCTAAACTTCGCACGCATTAAATTTGTAAACAAGGTATATATGTCATCGTTTAGTTGTCAAGAGCTGTAAAAGCTTTTAAAACTGTGCACGACGTAGCGATAAAAAAGCCACTGACTTCGTAACAATTTATCTATAATATTTAAACTCAGTTATAAACATAAGAACAAAGCACGGAAATCTACTGAACCCTGAAGACAGTATCACAATTACTTTTTTTTATCAAAATTTTTGATGTTTTTGTTTTAAAAATGAAATAAAACCATTTTTCAAAAGCTTTACAAAAAAAAAAGTTATTTCTACAGTTAAATAAATTCTTCATATACATAGATCAATCAACTAATTTGCTTTAATCTTAACAAATTTATTTTGTGTTTAGATTACGATCGTTCAAATACAATTTTAATTTATGCAATTTTGGTATTGAGTATTATTTTATTGTTATTCGACCTTTTGTCAAAACGCGTTGCAATTTCCTTTACACAAGTGCGAATGATCTTATATTTAACTGTGAATTTAAGTGGACCTTTTATAATCATATATCGATTACAAAGGACTATGAAGAATAATTGATCCCAAAATGAATAATAACTCTCAATAAATATTTATGAACTTTTTGACTGTTTATAATGCTAATTTAGAATAACACTCGTTATTTCACATTATAATCCACAATATATTTTTAGTCTGCTCCTGCATTGCAGACAAATTTCACGAATTCCAGCAGTCAAACAGAACCGTCGTTACACGACAAAAGAATGACAATAAAGCCACGCTGTCGACAAGGGGTTAAAAGTTCACATCGTTAAAGTCGAAATTTATGTTTTGGCGTGAAATAAAAAGCATTTCAACCTTTTGCATTCGTATATGTGTACCTCTAATACACCGAACGAAAGTGTGGCGGATGAATGAACATATACACAACCCCCAGGGGTGAAATAAGGGATCATAAAAGGAGCCGCTTACGTGTGATTCGCGTAAAATTAACGGCCGATACGCACAAACCCGTCTAAATTTGATCCTTTGAAGGTTTCGGTGTGTATTAGAATTCATGTTTAATACGGGTAGGATAACGGGTTTAATTAAATGATGAGCGACTCGCAATCACGACTGTATAAATGAACATTCTATACAATCATTCCAGTACATCCTTCTAAATTATATTGGTAATAATGTAATATTAGCAGTCCCAGTGGAATCTAAAATTAAAGGGACCGCTACATGAATCAACATACATATATTATGTATACCGCGTGACTCAAATACCATATTAATTTTACTGGTATTATGTAAAAAAATTTAGTGAAAAATTGTGCTAATGAAATATGTACAGCACTATTTTTTTAAATTAGTATTATGTGTTTATTCAACGACTCAAATTGTTTTCATTACAATTATTAAAAAAATGTGATGAAATGTGACATGGTTGTTTTTCCAAGCATTCCTGGAGTATTTTTTTTTGCTAAAGAGCTCATGCGCTTGAGACATATTATCTTTTTTTTTCTCGTGTGGGTCGCTCATGATTCCATCAACTGGAATATAAGTCAAATATTGCGTTTAGGAATTTGTTTATCTAGGCGGAACCCAAAATATATTAAGATACATAAGAAGACCAACGTGGCGAACGTAGTACATATGAATAAATAATAAATATGGTTAGAGATTTTATCCTTTTTTTCAGATAAAATAATAAAACGTAATAATTCTTTAAAAGTTAAGTACTACTCCAACATATTAATTTTAATAAATATACTAATTTACTTATGCATGATACATAATTTACAGTTACATAATACAAAAAGAGCTGTTTTTATTTTATTTCGCAAATTTACAATACAAAGTATTTAACTACTTTTTATATTGTTTACATACACCGTAAAATCGTTGATATCAACAGGAGAGAAAAAATAAGTATTAAAATAAAGATTATCTCCCTGTATAATTAAACTTCTTAAAAACATTCATTGCTATTAAAATATATATGTACTCGGAAAAATAAGTTGCTACTTTTAAGTTATCGTTTTTATGTAAAATGGGATTATTTTTAACAAAATTTATACGCAATAATATATGTTTTACTGTTCGCAATTGTGAACAGTTATATATAAAAATTATGTTTTTTAATGCTTTGTATATATTTTATTTTTAATGGCCATCTTGCAATCTCATTGTCATAAATCAACGATTAGTTAATCTATGTTGATGCATGAGAAATGTATTTTAAAATAAAAATATATAAATCACGATATTAAATCATTTGATTAAATAAATTATATTTTTACATTAATGACGGTCTTTTATTTTTTGGCCAGCATTGTCGGATTAGAAAAGAAACTATTAAGTTTTGATGCAAATAATGTATCCAGAGCTGTTTTTACCTCCCCTGTTCCATTTCTATTATTTTATAAATTTAAAATACGTAAAAATAGAAAGAGACAAGTCAGAAGAATAAGATGGATGCTATAAAACATCCCAGTTGAGCTCCTTTAATTTATGCTGTGTCATCATTGCAGAATAAAGCCGCGCATTGTCGTGTTGAAAAACGACACCATTGCGATTGATTAGTTCATGACATTTTGCTATGAGTACCGAATTTAATATTTGCAGTTATACACAAAATATATCAACATTTTATTTGGTTAGCACCTTTACCGTACACATCACATATGAATTTGATTGGGGCTTTTATAAAATTTAAAAAGTAAATAGTGTGGAAAATGACATTTTAAAAATGTACAAAGGCTCTTTTTAGCTCAACTACATTATCTAAAAGACGTGTTAAATTTGTTTTTTTTTTATATAATACAAAACAAAAATTTAGCCGAGGTACTTGGTTCATAGAAAAAATGTTTTTCGATTATCTATATTATTTTTATCAGTTATATATGGGGTAACTATCTGGGGTACCTCAAAACAGTAAGAGATCGACCGCCGTCCATGTACGGCGATACTCCTCAAAAGGTCAAATGTGGTGGCAATACTTTTATTTCTTAAAGTGTTTAGCAAAACCCAATATTTGTATATTTTTTTTTTATTGATATGTATTTTAACTCGATTTTTATTTTAAGTGATATATAGCGTATTATAAATTTTATTGAACTATTAAATTTAATAAACCATATTTTTTATTTAATTACTATTATATATAATTGAAATGAATTTATTTGTGTAGCGGCTAAACGTGAGCAAGATTATTAGTCAGGAGCAGGGCTCACGAGATTCCATGCATATATTTATCGACGTCTATAAATTACACCATGATAGGTAAAAAATCAGTGAAAATTAAAAACATATGCATTTCATTCACTTTTATGTTGTTATATAGAGCAAAATTAATTTTTGGCCATGAGTAATGCTATACATATTTCATTAGCATAATATCCGTTATCTGTCTCTAAAAATATATTCTAACTTCAATTATTCTCTTTCACATACATACATACAAATCTACCATTCCGGAAAATAACTACAACTAATCTATTTTTCGTGAAAATATATCGCCACTCGCTTGTTAAAAAAGGATTATTATTATATTACAGCAAAATAAAAGTAATATAATTGATTTCTATGTAATAATCTATTTCTGGATTTATCACATAATGTTTAACGCAATATTTTCTCGCTTTACGTGGCGTCACGTTAATATTGCGACGATATTATTTATAAATATAATTGCTGAACGTATATTTTTATGAATGATATTTACGATAACGACGTCGTCAAACGTAATATACACGTTTCGATATATAAACCCACACAGTATTTTCTCCTTTATCGTAGCTGCCAATTTATTGGGAATTGGCAAAACATTTCACTGTATTAACAGACGCTCAATAAAGCGACAATCATCCCATTTTCCTCGATACGACATTGAATTTTCGATTTAAATTCAAATTAAGACAAGAAAAAATATTGAACAGACATTACCATCTGTACGTTATTTATATTATATGCTGTAAAATACTTTTAATTAGTTTTATTTATGGAGTTAAAATGACAGGGGTATTATAATCAATATTTTTGTATAGTATATATAAATAAAATAATAATAATCTAAAATAATAGATTTTAAAATTTCAATATCATTCATTCATGCAAATAAATAAGTTTCCCATTAACCATTTTTGATTTTATTATAAAATAATTTACATATTGAGCGAAGTTTTCTCATTCATATTTGATAGCTATTATGTTTATATATTATACAGACTGACCCGAAAAGCGAAAAAAATAAATTCCGATCAATGATACATAAAAAAACATTCTTTCGTTAACGATCTGTAAATTTGCCTCGAAGCTTCTACCTATTTCGAAGGAAACGGTTTCCAGCTTTGGGTCAAATTCGTTACACACACTTCTAAATATTGTCCGTTTTTGTGTGACAAAAATAACATGTGTTTTTAGTAATAATTGCAAAAAACGTAGTATATGATCCAACCGCTTTCAGGTGGTTTATTTTTTGTATACACTATTCTAATATTTATAAAAGGAATATTAAAAACATTTTATTTTTATATTTAATATACAATTTTTAATTATTTAAAAGGAAATTGTAATTAATACCAAAGCTAGAGATAAAACACTCAAAAATATCACATTTCGTTATATAAACCAAGCAACATTTTGATGCTTAAGTAATTTTTAATACAAAAAAAAAATCACGGGCGAACTTTCAGAGCCTTGATTAATAAATAATAACTTGACTTCCATATAAAAATTCATTTAATATTTTTTCACTTCCTGTATCTACAACTTTTAGCTGTTTTTATACAATGTAATTTGATTTGAATAAGCACACGAAATTTTTAGCAAATATATTCTTGCATATTGCCACAATATGTGTCTAATGAGTATCTGACATATCCGGAAAAAAATATATAAAAATAATGATGCAACAACATTTTCTCATACATTTAATTTTCATGGCGATCATCAATCATGTATATGTGTACCTATATGTTTGACGGCTTCGAGAAAAGGGTCAAGACAAGGATCTTCGGGTCATGTTAGGACGCTGTTAGTAGAAATCCCAAGAGAAAAACATGAAATAATTAATATGTATGAAGATGTTCTTATATCGACCTTTTCCAGAGCTCAAACACTAAAGCGTGCAAACTATGTGACTAACATAGAGGGTAAACGATCGACTGAAAAGCGAACCAAGTTCTAGTAGACCGCCGAGAAGACCGCGACTACCCTGGGGAGATAAAGAGACGACGAAACCTTACATGCTCTGTGAAGAGTATAATCGACGAATTACCATAAATTAATTAAAGTTCATAATAAAAATATGCAAACATGACATTTATCATATGGTGCTGATTAAATTGTATTATTAAATAAAGACAATTTGTTTTCACGCCATATCTAATCAAATTATCGATTAAGTTCTATGAGGGAATTGCAATGTATCACACCATTGCCAAATTGGAAAAATAATTAATATCAAACTGAAAGTAATAACATCAAATTCCATATTATGTTTAATAGTATAATACAAACAACCCGAATGCGTGCCATTTGCTATGCTATATTAAATGAATTATTAACACGCTACATAATATAAATAAGTAAAAAGGCAAAACGAGCAATTCTTGGAAACTACTGCTTATTCTGATAATAAGTGGCTTAGTAGCAAAGCCGCATAGAGATATTTTTTATCTACATTTGTTGCTATGCTAAACTTATGAATCTGATTAGGCTTCTAATCTGAGAAGCGGCAGTTGATGTTAATACAGGAATTAACACTAAAATAATAAACTGCTTATATCATATTTCAATCTCAAAAGAAAATAAAAATCATAATATGCAATGTGATTATTTGAGAGATATTTTTTTAAAAAGAAGCTTTGTATAAAACAATATAACTATCAGCATAATTGTAGAAATAAATACATCAAAAATATATGTGTTTTACGAAAGTCGATCAGGAACAACCAGACATATTCTCAATCGGTTTTGAGGCCAAAAAAGTGTAACTTTGACAACAAAAGATGTTTTCAAAGCTAATAAATCTATCTAGAGCTGCAACAATTGCTAATTTACGAGCGAGTTTTTTTGAGAAACAATTTGTTAAGGAAACATAAATTGAATCCGCGGATTCACTACTTAAAAACATCAAAAACAGAAAGAAAAAGCAAGATATAAATCTCGAAATACAAAAATGAACAAAAAATTAAATGAATGACTCGTGATTTATTAATGAATGTATACTATTTTCCTTACAATTGAGAGGATAAGCGAATGTCATTGATATTGTACAAATGCTAGTATTTATTAGAATGATCTTTACTGATATTTCTATTAAAGAAGAACTAGAAATACATAACTGAGATACAGTTGCCATTGTTAAAACTTGTCTCAATCAAAGCCCAATTATTGATTTATTACCTTATGTCAAAATGACGTAGGTTTTTCAGATATTTTGCGCTTCACTGCATTATTCATAAATTTGTTTTATATAAACACAAAACGTGTAATATAATTGATTTTAAAATTATTAAATCGATTAGAAGAAATTCTTCTCAACGGAGACTTTTTCAAATAAAATGAAAAAATGAAAATTACAGACTTTTTACACACAGATTTCGAAAAGAAGCACTGATTTTTTTCTATAATTGATTATAAATGCAATATAAATACTAATAAATAAATATCAACAAAAATATTTATGGAAAAATACTTCAAATTAACTCACTCCCAGGTGTTTACTAACAAATTAACAAATGTTTATAAATTAACTCACTACTCAAAGGGTTAAGGTTAGCATTAATCAATTATGGTTAGCATTAACTAATTATGTTAGCATTAAGCTTATACAAAGACGCTATGTTCAAGCATTTATAAACATAAATGTTATTTCAAAGAAGGCCGTAAAGACATGAAGTGACTAAAAAATTGTGAGGTAGTTGAGATTTTAACTCGAATATATTTGGCTTTCTTCTACTAGAATATTTGGGCAGTTTTTCGAATAATATTCGTTTTGATTTTTAATAAAAAAAAATTTAAATTTGAGTTAAGATACTTCGTATATTTTAAATATTTCTCAAGGTTTTAATATTGAAGACGCATCCCTTGCTTTTACGAATAATTCATAAGCTTTTACGAATAATTCAGAGACCGAATTAAAATATGAAATCTAAAGCACAGTTTTTTCTCGCAAAAAGCAAAAATTTTGTTAGTCCAAATATTTTTTTATATATATTTAAATAACGAACTTTTTAACCCTTAGCAAAGATATAAAAATGCACTCTGAGCGAAGAAAAGGATGATTGAACCCCAAATCTGTCGCTAATTCTCTGATAAATGTTTGTATTTGGCTACAGCCTTTTTTCTTCTACTTAGGATATTTAAAGTTAAAAAAATGAAGGTATTTAATAATACTCTTGGAATCTATAAGCAACATAAATTGTATTGTTAACTTGACGCAAACATAAGATTCTGTCATTTTATAACACGTGATAAAACTTCTATTTGTTTTTATTTATACAAAACTACTTCTGATATTTTCATTTCGTCTTCTACATAACAATTGTTAAATTGTTAAAAGCAGCTTTATATATTTGGGACATACAGCAGCAAAATAATATGTTATGCTTATTCAACTAGAAACTGATACAAAATATTTATACAGGATTTTATATTTTTTAAATAGTACTAGTAATTTAAATATATGGCAAAACACATGAGGAACAAAAGTTCAGAAACAATAAAGACAAAATTAATAACGTTTAATGCATGGTTATTTTTAATATGCATAGTGCTTACATACTTTATAAACTATATTAATATATTGAAATAGGAAGTGTAACTACTTTTTCCGTTGCGTGCAACACTGCCGTACCGGTACTAGGGCCCTGCGAGTCCAACCCTTATGGGCGGACACCCAGCTTGTGACGGCCAGATGAGCGGGACGCACCCACCGTAGTACTTTATATTTTATTAGAGTTTTATTAAAATTTCTTCCGAGCGCACGGAGAAACGTGATCTCGTTGGCTGGCAGAAAAAAAAAATTTCAAAATAAAAACAGCACATTGATGAGCAACTTGAATTGCTTTAAAGCTTCATAACCGAAGGACTTATTGGTTATGATATTAAAACAAAGTTTCAATCGTCTTAATGGAAGCTTCTTAAACACCCAAGTCCAAAAAGCTCGTCAAGTTTTATCGAATGTCAAGCTTACTACTTTTCCTTATGAATAATTACTATGCACTTTTATGTCATATTTGTAAATAAATCAGGATTGAGATCAAAAAAATTTTTAACATACCGGCTCACACTTTTTGGCAAAATTAGTCCCACGGCAACTTTTCTTGTTCCAAAGTAAAAAGAACACAATTTAACTACAATAGATGATATAGCGCCAAAATCACTAAGTGAGTTACAGACTATATCAAATTGCGCGTTTCACACAAATTGAAAAAAAATGCTAGCCTAAGTATTATAGTACATATATGACAGGGACTACTTTAAAGGGAACAATATAAAATTCATGACTTGATAATGCACATTTAATGCACCAAATTATATATTCAATATTTTCTTGAACAAATATAGCATAACGTTTTGTCAGTTAAAGGGTGTGTACCACACAGCACACAGCAGTGTAATCAGCAAGGCGTGTAGCCTATTGTATAGTTTTGAGATAAACACAATATAAAATTTATGGCTCGAAATTTTCCGCATGACGTAGAAAGACGTGACAGTTATTGACGGTTTTTTTCTATTGACTTGCTTCAAACGCTGTACATCAAAAAATTATTATTTTCATTCTGTTTCTGGTATATATTTTTACTGAAAATAAACTTTAGATGCTAGATATTATATTGACAAGCCATGAAATATTTAATATAATAAACCATTTTTTTTAAAGCTTCCTTTCAAATATAATATTATTGTATTTGCTTGTCAATTCAGCGCATTGACTAATTCATCAAACATAATACTAGGTTCTCACAATTACGCTGGAAATATAATTTTGTACAATGTATATGTAGTAGATAAGATAGAGAGTTACTGATGGACCGCCTGCTAACTATGCTACAAACAATGTAATAATCTGGTACAGTTACTATGTTTGATAATGAATAAATATAATAATATATGTACGTGAAAATATATTAGTGATTGATAAATGGCTTTACTGTTTTTTTATAATTTATTCTAAATCGCATGCAACTTGAACTTTATAAACAGAATAAATATATACATATATATCCTATTTGAAGGATGTAGTGTCACACTTTGCATGTCTCACGCATGTTTTATTTACTCTATCACGTAATATATAAATAAAATATATATTCAAAATCGCAAACATTCGTTTCAACAGTACACATGACGTCTTCCCATTTTAATTACGCGATTAAAGTCTGAGAGCTTCTAGTAGAATAAAATATAATACGGTGCTTTTAGAAACATTGTGTGTATATCCTCAATCCGTATAAAAAAAACACTTGCAACATATCAACAAATCTGTTTATATCCCTTGGAAGGTATTGGCATTTGGGTCACAACTCTCAATACACGTGTAAAGGCTTATATTGTATAATGTGAAAAAATATATGTATTACTTTCTTATGAAACCCAACAAATATAAGAAAATATGATATTCCTTGAAAATTCAGCGTTGTAAAAGTTTATTAGATCTATTAAATTTCAAAAAGATCAGTCAAAATATAATATAGATATGATATGTTTTATTTCCAATAATTTTTTGCGAATATATTTCGTTATTAAATATCAACCCTAATGTATGATTACTATAATACGTATACAGGCGACAAGTAAACAAATTAATATAAGCAAACATGTGCAAGACGTACCACGCAATATATTTCATACATCAATATTTACCAAAATCGAAATTGGATATTCCGTTTGGTCGTTTTCATTACATCTTTTAAAAAATAAATCGTCATAATATTCGTTTATTTTTTGTTGCTTTCAATTTTAAATTACTCAATTCTTCCCTTTAGCACGTTTCTCATTAACGAACTTTTTAATTGAACAACGAAACCAGTCAAAGGGACATATTTCATTTGACGTGTGAATAATTTTTACCCTTCGTTTTTATAAACTTTGTAAACGAAACCAGAAAAAAATGTTATTGTTTATATAATTACTTTGATATCGATCGACTCTGTATTTATTATATTATAATAACCAAATTTATTTTGATAAAGAGAAACATTGCAGTGAAGGGAAAGTAATTGGAAAGCACAAATGTATATTTTTTCGTATTTTTCACATTGGTTATATGTATATTATATTATTCGCCTCTATATATAACTGCCATTGGATAATTTTATTTACTTTAACGTATATTTATATGTACTTATCTCTCAACTTTATATAACAACTCTTAATTAAACCAATAATTCATTACTCCTCCTGCTCTGGTTAACCTAATAAACTCAACGAAGTTTCGACCTGTCATGTACTTCTCAGTAAATTGTATCGCTAAAATTAACTTTTCTTAATAAACATTTAACAAAAATACATTTAAAAAATACGTAAAAAATGTATAAAAAAATTTCATTTACCCTCTTTTCATCTAGTCATTAACAGATCAAAAGAATTTCATATTAAATTTAAGCTCTATATATAGTCGTCCTATTTTTGACTCGTTGTGAATTAAATTGTAGCGATTTACTCTATAAGCCTCTTATCGTTAACGTCTGAGTTTATATTTATAAAAATTCTATTTATAAGTTTTTGCATATCATTTTTTTATGAACTACTTTCAATATTGCTTTTTATATCATCACCAATAAGAACTATATCTCATTTAATTATGATACCTTCATTTACATATACAAAATAGCTGCTATTTCCAATTCATTGATTAAGTTTTGCGATGCATTTTATAATCATGGAGACATGGAAAACGCAACACAGAACGATAATACTATTTCATCATTGAAGCACACTAGACCGAAACTCAAGTGCAAATACTTGACCTAGTTATAGATATCATGATGCCTGCACTACACTCTCTGGAATATGGCCAAAGTTGGCCAAGGATAGAGAATATAGTGGGTTACTTCGGTCGAGTTCGGTTATGCCCGCTCTAAAATCTCTCGGAAGTTGTCCGAGGTTACCGAGAATAGGAGGTAAAGTGGGGGTAATTCAGTCGACTTCCGAACATTGTCGGCAAAAGGACCGAAGTCAGAGCTGCTCTTTCGAGCGCGAGCAGTGAGATACTTCCCCTGTCGCTCTTTCACGTGTTAAGTGACGAAAGTGAAAGAGATAATGATATGGTACTTCGAAAACTGAGATAGAACGAGTAACTCGGTTCAATTTCAGTATGCGAGTAGGCGTCCTATGGTTAACACTCATGTCGAGCGCTGCATCGTAGTCACGTGGTCAAGCTATAATACCACATGCTTATCGGGGATCTCAACAGACTCTTACTGACATCTTTGAATATTTTAGGGCACCAAAAGGGATTAATTATATTTTCGATAGTATATTCTTATAACAAATATCGTTATAATATTTATTTTCATATAAAATTAAATAATTAGTGGTACTTGATTTTGTTAAAATAATCGTTTCGAATATCCTTATGTATTTTTCTAGATCGGCTTATATAAATGTCACACCATAGCGAATTCTTATTTAGAATCGATGGCGACAAATTCTAGGATAGTCACAGATATGGTGTTCGTATTCTGAAGCATCATTTTTATGTCTTATGGCATTTTGCAAAAACCGACAAAGATTTTGCGTAAATTGAATATTTACGACCGAAAAGTTTTCACTGATATTGTATTGGTGAGTGCCCACACAAACTTTTATAATTATCAGTAGCGTAATTTTAATAATATGACAATTTAAAAATTGCGATTATTTGGCACATTTTTCGTTCGCGCGCAAATATGTCAGCTGTACGTGACAGAAGCCGCCGTCCGGACGTCATTTACGCCCGCCGCGCCGTCCGGACGGCATATGAAATTTGCGACAGTGTGGTCGCTTACTCGAAGTCTTAGGTCTCGGCCGACTTCAGTTGTAACTTCGGTTCGGACAACTTCCAAAGAGTGTAGTGCAGGCATGACGCTTTACAGCATCTCTTTGAGTATTATTCGTTCTGCTAGGTGAACAGTAAAAAATTGAGCTGACTTTTTCATGTTGAAATATTATGCTTATCAAGTTGACAGTTCAACTAAGTACAAAAGCGGTACAACGCAATACAATTACTCAATTTCATTATCATACCAACGAATGTGTATATATTGCACAATGAATTACAATATCCGTGGCGAATTATCGCTTCTAGATAATCGGATTAAAACGTTCAACAACTGGCCTTCGGCTTTCGTAAAATAGGACAAATTACCTAAATTTGATTACTTCTATATTAACCATTGAGTCTGAGGAACAGACAGGTTTTTTCTCAGCACAAAAATAAAACCAAGAAAGCACTCTTTAACTACTTTATTTCATTTTGGTAGAAAAGAAAAGGCCATGTGGTCTTGCTGGTGTGATCTATTTATTAGAAACCGAACCGTTTAATCGTACTACAAAAAAATGGTCCCTTTACTGAAAGCTTTGCGATATCCAACTTTATTGACCATTTTAGCCCACCTTTTCTAATAAAATGCTCTTTTCAGCGGTTTCTAAGGTACTCAAAAGCATCTACTTTACATTTATATCCTGATCTGACTAATATAAACAATATTCACTAAGCTTATAATGCAGTTTGAACATTGTGACATCGATAATTAATTTGTTACGGATATTGCTTTGATTAAGTCCCCTCGAATAAAATTAAAATTATACTTGCTATATTCACCACTCGGTATTTAAACAATTAGCAAATTGCGATTTTAGCTATTATATTGTTTGAAAATATACTATTTTTAATTGTATGTATATTAGAAACGTCTAGGTACTCGAAAATTTAAAATACCAGAGTTAACAATGTAAATTAATGAAATTATGTACCGTAAGCAATTTGAGCTAAGAGCGTTGTGTTGTTAGAAAACACATTAAAACAGTAAACTATGTATGCTTAAACATTAGATTCATATTTTATAAACTATGAGTATATTTATTAATACATAATGAATTTTAAATTGAATTTTATTCTATTCTAAATAAATTGAATCGAATTGTGGCAACCGTATTATACATAAATAAAACTAACGTTTTTTACGATCCGATTTCTATTACCTGATAATATATATGTATATATAAAGAACAATAATGAAACTTTCCACGCCAGTTTAATTTTTCAATTTCCAAGCTGCAACACGTCGTTATTGGAAAAGTTTTCCGAAAACGTAATAAATATCAATGCGAGTCAAATGCCTCGACGTTAAACTATTTTCACCCTTCCGTGAAAACGATCCCTCGCTTAAACAAATCCATTTAAAAATGCCAATATATTTAATAAGTCAACGATGGTCACGTAACGTGTTTTATGGCTTCGTAAAACTCGCTCACGTCCCTAGGACCTTTCCCAAAGGCTATACCTTTCACGAGAGACTTCAATTAGCGAAAGCCGTCACACAAAAAACTCTGAATATTAATTTGAACGCTGAATTTCAGGCAAACCTTATAGATTTTTTACCTTCTAAAATATTCAATACAGTATTTTACTAAAATCTTGGTTTATAGAGTACGTATTTTAAATCTCTTACATTTATATTAAAATCTGGTATTTGTATTTTGTACTAATAATTATAATTATAATTTATTTAAACCATATTGGCATTACTAACAACTTCACATAATTTGATATACTAATGATAAATTATTGAACGTTTAAAAAATATTAGACATGTAAATTGTAAATTGGTAGTAGTAAATTTAGGTATTCGATCTGAAAATTCAGATCAAATACCTAAGCAAAGAAATAACGAAAAATCAACAATAGCACCAGCTGAATTATATAAATTATTTAATCGTTAATTTGCCAAATAGATTTAATGCACCAAAATAAATACATTCAGTTTCATGTACTAACAAAAATCTATTAAAAACAGTCTCGAATCTGTCCCAAAAATATTTTTAAAATATGTTATTTCAGTAAAATCATATCGGAATACATATTCACTAGTAGATATATATTTTTTCTAGTGAAAATATAAATTACCTGGCAGGTGCTAGTAAAATAATATGATTTCAACTTTTCTATATGTAACATTTATACATCCGATATATAAATGTTACAGCGAATGTGTATTTTTTGCTAAAGATATATTTTAAATAATAGTAGTCAACAGTAGATATATATTTCTACTAATATATTGCTCTAAAATGCCTATGAAACTCAATTTGACAGCTGCGAAACGTCCATTTGCTGTTCAAACCCAAACCTAACCTAATGAAAGTTCTAAAACTCATAATAGTTTTATAGCTTTCATTAGGTGAAGACCAAAATGCAAACTAAACCAACTCATCTCTCAGAGAAAATAAGCGGAAGTATAAGTACAGACAGACATCGCATCTCACATATTGCTCCACAGTTTATCTGCATTTTGATATTACACTATAATTTAAAAATATGATAGCTATCATTATCGATATACTATGCATTTCTAATATAAGAGGGATGATCAAAGTATATTCAAACCAAATTTTGGTCAATAGGAGAGCACAAAAAACAATTATCACTTCTCAGAAGGCAAAAATTCACGTCAAAAGCAATAAAATCGTGTCGGCGCAGTCGCAGTGGGAACGCTCGGTAACGAGCGTTCCCACTGCGACTGCGACGGCACGATTTTATTGCTTTTGACGTGGATTTTTGACTTCTGAGAAGGGATAATTGTTTTTTGCGCTCTCCTATTGGGCAAAATTTGGTTTAGATGTGCTTTAATCGACTTGTAATATAGTTATAAAAAGTCTTAATATAAACGCCTTGATTTTATTGCTTTTGACCTGGACTAGAAATTCACTATATGGCAACAAATTCATTACTAACAGCTTCAAACATTTGGATAAACTAACGTAAAGATTTTTTTCTATTACATATACAATTTTCCGTACAAATTTTTTTTGAACCATGTTTGGAAATATTTCATAAAATTCAGTATTCACGCTAGCTTCACACATGAACATGATTCCTACCCTTGCTACTGCAATGTAATCTCAGACCATTCAAACTTCATATATAAACTATGTTCAACGCAATTGAATAACTATTCTTACTTCAATGCTTATTATCAAAAACTTGAAAGAGTTATCCTAATAAATAAAAATCAAGACGATAAATAAGTATCATACTAAAAGATTACGAACAAATGATTCTATAAATTTACTATTTCAGCAAATTCTGACCAGTCTATCCATAATTCCCTAGGACAAAAACGGATTAAAATCAGATTGAAGAAAGTCTTTTGTCAAACGAATATCCTTAGTATTGTAAAGGGTACTACATACTACTCAAAAGTACGTCATTAAAGCACCCAAAAGATTGAATATATCAACGATGAGAAATGCCAGACTTTCGACTCTTTTTTTAATGATAACACCGGTTCGTCAATTCTCGCCAAAGTATCAAAATCCAATATATCAGATTTCGGCAACGAAGGGGTTAATAAAATAACGCACTTACAGCAACACATTTAAGAAATATTTCTTAAAAACTATACAGCCAAATATTTTAGATTAAATTATAATTTATTTATATATACAAATGGACATTTTATAGTTAAGCTAACCGATAATAAGCCTAGTGTATTTAGTAATATAACTATAAATAATACGGATGAGCAGATCGTAACTATGTTTACTGAAAAAATTGAGCAAACTCATATTTGTATAAAATACTATGAAACCTCTACTTTAGATTAAACACACATATAAAGGATACATATTTTTATTCGCTATATTTTAAAGTCCTAATACACCGTATATATAATATTACAAGGCCTTAGTTCAAAAGCTTGTTTGTTTTCTTTGTATGTACAATATTTTCCAATAGATGCGCACGTTCCGGCACTTATCTGGCACACTTTGTCAATACGGATCATATTAGATAGATATTATAAGATCAAATTACCTCTCAACCAAATGCAACATCGTAAACTCCTAACAGTATACTCGATTTCATAGCGTATATTCATATTTACCATATTATCAAACTTACAAAATAATATACACAAACATATATATGCCAATTTTATATGAATAATTGTATAATGCTATATAAAGTATTAAATTTCATATTCAGAACATTAAAGTTTTGCTCTCATTAATAACCAAATTTCGATACGGAGGTATCATCTTATAAAATAATTACTCTCGTATTATATATTCAAGACATGTTCGTTAATAATGAATTACGGATATTCGAAAATTGAACACGCAGAGGAGAATTGGAAAGGTCTCTTCTCTTTTATGTGAATCTACGTTGTTAGTCTTGTTTATTAAGCATAAAATGCGCATTTCCACAATACGCTTTTTACTTAGTAACAGAGCATTTATAAAATACATAATTTATATAAAAAATGTTTATTCAATCTTGCTTCTGGATATAGCAGGATAAGCAACGTTTCTTATGTGGTGAGTATTTTCATAATCGAATTTTGATCAATAGGAGAGCGCAAAAACAATTATCCCTTGTCAGAAGAAAAAAATTCACGTTAGAAGCTATAAAATTGTGTCGTTGAAAACACGACTAATTATCAGGTAAATATTATGAGTAGATAATATAAATAGAAATTTAATTCTATATTGCATTAATATAATTATTAAACTACTTTTAAAGGCAATTACAATGTTACAAAATTTTTAATGATGTAATAAGTTTCGTATCTTTTAAAAATATTTATTTTATTAATACAAAAAGTTTTTTAGAACCTTAACGAGAAATAAATAATTACAATTTATTAATTAATGCTTATTGTTAAAGCTCAGATCTCGTTAGTAAAATACTTAAAATAAATATTGATTTATATCATAAATAAAACCATATAAATTCTAAACGCCTTAATTTAGTTTCTCTAGAAAGCTAATGAGAAATAGTGAGTTGACGTTGCTTTCTACACC
Source organism: Plectrocnemia conspersa (assembly GCF_051122295.1). Classification (NCBI taxonomy): domain Eukaryota; kingdom Metazoa; phylum Arthropoda; class Insecta; order Trichoptera; family Polycentropodidae; genus Plectrocnemia; species Plectrocnemia conspersa. The sequence continues at coordinate 10,789,031 of NW_028277167.1, forward strand.
GTATTTGTCGACAAGATATGTGGAAATAAAATGTTAAGCATAGAATAATAAACTTGTTGGGTTTATCAACTTGTACACAACTGTATAAATTATTAATGCTGTCGACATATGTTTACATATTAGTAATTTACTTTATATTGATTTCGAGTCAATATTGTTGTTATTAGTCAAATTTTATATTAATAAAATACAAATTGTATGTGTGCACATACAAATGTTACACATAGTGTTTCTTCTTAATAATTTTTAGAAAAATATGTAAAATTAAGTTTTTTTTTATTATTTCCCAATAATTCCCATTAAATGTTTTTGGTAAAAAAATAATTTTAACGAATATTTTAATAGCTAAATTTACAGTTTTTTCAGAGCCGCTGCTGGGACTCGAACCCGAAACCTCAGAATTACTAGTCTGAGGCGTTACAGACTTAAATTTTTTGACAATATGTTTTACTGTATGTATACTCTAGGAACTATGATTAGCAAACAATTTCTTTCGAATTCTATGAACATTTACTAGACAATAAAACATTTAAAATGCAAAGAATAATAACTTAAGAGTGATTTTATTTTTGAGTCATTGGCTAAGATTCGTTCGCTGGCTAAATGAAACAAGAGTCAATTTTTATATGTAAATGCTATATAATTCATACGAAAAATATAGTGAGATGAAAACTGACCGTTATAAAACATTCATTAAATATTTCAATCAGAATATTAATAATCTCTAATGTGAATATTTTAAGTCAATTAATCCATTCATACGTATGTACTCATGTGTTTTAATAAATGTATTACCATATTTTACGTTCGCTTATATTTCATTTAATAAAATTTAAATCATAAAAGTATATATTATTATAATACCACAGTATAATATTGTAGATATTTTTATAAATTTAAAATATTTACAATAATATTTTAGCATTATTTTAATTATATTAATAATATTTATTAAAATATTCAGGAACTTGAAAAATAGGTAAACATTTATCGTTTATTAAAGCATTTTAGTATGTACATTATTACACATAATTCCTAAAATAACTTTTATAAAACACATACAATCTAAAATGGTATCGGCCATCCTTGTTTATTTTTTTGTTGAGAAATTTTCAGTGAAAAGAATAACGAAGGATAGCTTCCATACAAATGCAATCTGCTAATTTTCACGCTGGGTGTTTTTTTTATTATTATTAATATAGTTTCCCATTTTGAAATACAGGTAAATACCTTCGCATGACAGTGGACTGCGTGGAAGGAACATATAAAAAATATAACAGAATAACTTACTTATATTGACTTTTGGGAAAAAACTCTAAACTATCAAAATACAATTAAATCCTAAAAGCAGTTGGGTCTATGGCATACAACTCTGGGGATGTGCCAAACAGTGTTCAATTAAAATGATTAAAATAATGCAAAATGTTCGCCACCAGTGCTGTTCGCAACATGAAACGAGGCTCCAACAGCACGTCAACATCGAGGCAGCAAACTCCTCAATGTGAACAACTTTAAAAGACTTCGAACTCATTTACTATTAGTGATTTTGTAGTATAGAACAGAAAACTTTTGTTCGCCAATGCATGAATATAGTGTTCAAAATATAAATTATTAAATATATACTAAAATTAATAGTTGGTCATTAAGACCAATTTTAATGGTGAAAATAAAAATATGTAGCTCTTATATTATCTCATCAAAGATAAGGCCGATTAGAGTTGTTATGAAAATCGTAAACATTTTTTTGGTATTTTCTACGCACATTTTCAAATGCATATTTCGTTCAAATTTAATTTTTCACAAAAAAAAACTCATTCCTCTAGAAATCAGTAAATTTCTGTAGGAATGAGAATTTTGATTTAGCATTTTTCTCGAAAAAAACTTGAGAAGAAACACTTACTATAATATAATTTACATGCATAAATCTTAGACGAGATTGTTGTAAATAAAACCAGTTAAAATACTTTACATATACAAAGATATTTTCCTAATACTTTTATATGTCCCGAAAAATTTGGCACAATTTGTCATTTCTCGAGAAATAGAAAACATCCAAAAATGAAAAACACTAGTTACACCATAATGCTCTAAGCACAAACCTTTTGCATTAATAAATTGCCGTCATATTGTACAAATAATAAAAATATATGGAATTAATTTCCTTCTGGAATATAGAAAACATTTATAGAGGATACTGTAAAACCGTATTAACAGCTTAATTACCACATGGGAATAACAAGCAGACCACATCCTTTGAGAAGCATAAATTTAAGGTGTTGTGGTCCAGCTAGTCAGTTGCGAGAATAATTTCGTTTTTAACCCACTCAGCATACTTGTCTTTCATAAGCACTACATAGTAATATCCAGGAAACCATCTAGCATTATTTTTATAAGAATCATAATTCACGTTGTCAGTATGCCACCCTAATAGTATTACATAACCTTGTCTTATACATATAAATTAACAGACTCATACGGACAATTATCGAACGTTTTCAATCGTCAAGAGTTAGTGGATAAGTTTGCGTAATTAGGATATCCGCTTTCCAACTTTACCTTTAGTGGGCTCACATAAGAGCAATTAAGCGATAAAAGCAAATGTCTATTCCTGATTTTCTATTTAATAGAAAAGTACCGCAAGCAAAAATATAATGTCTCCGAGTTGGTGTAGAGAAAACCGGATTCAGCCAATTTGTTCCTGTCTACTTAACCAGAATGCCTTTTAATCAGATTTTCTAGGACTAACAGATCGCCGCGAATAATGATATTTATTATTTTGCTACTCAAATTCGTCGTATTATTATTTATAGACTTATTCTAATGCTAACTTTAGCTGTAATATTTGAAACACGCGTTTTCACTAGGTGATGAGCTTACAGGGCCTTCGCAACATCAACATTGAGCTCAAAATGTCCGTGTCAATATCTAATCCCGTCAAGTAAGAGGTTCGTTTATTTTATGAGGAACTGCTGCTGAAATGTTTTGACAACTTGCTTCTGACGTATTGACAACATTTAGTAGGTGACGTTCATTACAAATAAATGAGTGAAATCATCCATTCTTACTAATGAACTAATTAATAAAAAATGAACGGTGATTCTAAAATTCGTAGATGCATGCAGATTTAATGTATCTCTACATTCACCTAAATCACTTAATCTGTCTCTCTTAAATGTGGTATGGGAAGAATTTCAAGAATGATAAAAATGTGGTGTTATAACATATATCCGTCCCGTTTTTCCGCTTGGTAAAAGCAAAATTTATTCTGTATAAAGGTAAAGCAAACACCTTGTCACTACAGATGTAGATAAATCAAGATGATTGACAGTAACCGCCATTTGACAAATAAGATTAATCAAGAAATATGTTACTACTAGTGGTTCCATCGATTATCAGCGGGTACAAGAAGCTTTCATTAAAATTTACTGTGAGAAAAAAAGCAAATCTCATATTTTGCGTTAAAAGCGGCATAAACCATTAGTCATGCCAGTGAATCGGTATGCTTTTTGCTATGCCATACATAACAAAAGAAATATAAGCTAACAACATTGCCCTGTAAACACGCACAAGAATGTATTAAGTTGGCAATAAGTTGAATGCGGGACAGCAATTGAGAGGTTGCCAAATCTCCAACGCTCACGCAACGACAAATATTTCAACAATATTAAAAGTACACAGCATCATTAGAGTAAGCCGTGTATATTGGAAGGGATCGTAGTCATACTTATTGACGGCTGCTAGGTTTTGATTTGTGTTGTTATGTATAAGCCGCTACAATATGTTACAAATTATTTGCGCTCAATTAAATAGACATTGACAACATAACTCAACTATAACACAACAAACAAAATATCTAGTATATTCGTCTCCAAATTCACATACATTAAAATTTGAGTTCCATCTGATATCCTCCACTTAATACACAAGAGAGTTCACATCCGAATCTCACTAAGTAGAGTTAAGCCGATCATCGACAAAGACGCTGAAGACAGAAAAAGCAGCTGCTTCACTCTTCACCTCAACCCTGGTCAAACTATTACGTCCAGAATCTAAATTTCAACTTGATCTTCAGAGACAACTGGATTCTATAGACGTACCATTTAAGCGATGAAAAATGGATTCAGCATAACAACATTAGTAAAAAAAGATCATGGTGACTGCGGAATTTGCAGAATTACACCCAAATAAGGCTATGCTATGTATCTGGTAAGATTGAAAGAATATCGTCTACTACAAGATGCTACCATCAAACTAATCTTTGATTCTACTAATAGAAGCGATTGACAGAAAGAGAAATTTATTATATTCCACCATAACAGCAGGTTTCTGTATAAATTCATGACCTTACCCATCAGATTATATTTTGTAAATTAACTTATTTGAACTCTTGATGAAATAAAGTCCCGGAAATCATTTAAAAAATAATATTTTTGCTACAAAAAAAAATAAAAAAGGTCATCAATCAAAATGGAACATAAGTGATTGTTTAAACCTACTTTTATATTTAAACTAAATTATTTGAAAAAAATATGGTACGGATTTTTTAAATTATAGTCTGTAGCACAACCATTAGTGTAAAATGCAGAAAACCTCTGAAGGATCAGATAACATAATTTATTCTGTAAAATGCGTTCGTCGAGCTGATATATAAATACATAACAAAAATTGTTTACGCGGTTTTAAGAGATAAAAATTGATAAGAGGTAAACCACAAAAAATGATAAATCGTAAATATGTTTACTAAATATACCATGGAATATAAATGCTTGTAGGGCAAGCATCATTTATCAGAGGACACAAAGTTGTTTTAAAATGGCAGAGATCTACCGAATCTATAGAAAGGATATGCAAATATAAATATAAAATTTAAAATAAATAATGATATATAATACAACAGACTATGAAGACACGAATAAATAAGCCGACTTTTGCGTATGCGTGGCGGTGGCAGTGATAAAACCGACTTGTATCAGACTTTTTTTTTCAAAACGATTTTTAAGATATATTAATTGTCCTAACAATTATTAGAGTTTCATTATTATTTGTCTGTATTTTATCATTGATTTTTCAAGTTTTATTATTAATATAAATGAGAGTCTATATTAAAAATAACAATATTAACATTAACCTAATATTTAGTGATACGCATACACTCAAACAAATTAAAAGACTTAGAAGATTAAATTTTATGAAGCAATAAAATAAATTAGAACTATGATTTTACAGTTTTGTATACGTATATTTTTAATGTAAGTTCATAAAATACAAATGTTGTGTATGTACATAGTTTAGAGCTTAAATGTGCTATATTACACAGCGCACTCTCAGCTCAAATCGCTTACAGTAAATAATTTCATTAATTTACGTCGCCAACTTTAGCGGTTGAAAGCTTTCTAGCGTCTGTATTTTAATACACACACAATTAAGAGTAATATATTCTCCTCGTGGAATTAGCTTCCTTCTGGCAAATCGGACAATTTTTAACAGATTGCGCGCATAGCGTACAAGTAGCTACATGACCACAAGGGAATAACAAGCAACTCATATTCTTTGAAAAACATATCTTGCAGATGTTGCGGTCCAGCGAGACAGTTTCGAAAGTAGTTTCGTTTTTGACCCCCTCAGCAAACTCTTTGCCTTTCATGAGCAATATGTAGTAACATTCCGGAAACCACCTAGCGTGCTCTTTCCAAGGATCGTCGTTCGTGTTCCAGTGATACACTATTCCACCGCACCAATAGCACATGGCCTTGTCTCCTTCGCCTAAATGAAATAGTCCAGTCAATGATATATTTTTACGTTGACTATCATGAGGCCAATTATTAAACGTTTTCAATCGCCAAGAGTGCGTGGAATAGTCTGCGTAATGAGGAAAACCCTCTCTGCTTTGTTGATTTTCCTTGGGTCGGTTCACATAAGGGCAATTAGGCGACGAGAGCAAATGTGTCTGTTCCACGTCTTCTCCTTCTTTACAATTTAATAGTGAAGTACCGCAAGCAAAACATTCCAACGTTGAGTTGGTGTAGAAAAAACCGGACTCAGCAAATCTGTCCCTGTCTGCCAAACTCGAAGGCCAGTTGTGGTACGTTTTAATACGATTTTCAAGGATCGATAAATCGCCACGAATATTGTAATTCATTATTGAGCAATGTTTACTTTAGCAAGTTTGATAACGATAATTGCGTTGTTTCACACTCGCGAACAAATATTCATTCATGAATTCATTACTATGCTAAGTTGCACTGTCAAAGTCTAATAATACATGATATCTTGTGCCAACACGTAAACCCCACTATCTTTGTCTAGTAATGTGCTCTTGTAACTATTTTGTATTGTGGTTACAATGTAATATTTAATCAATATTAAAAATAATAATATTTAATCAAAAAAATACTTTAAGTATTTAATTATGAAACCAATTTTAAAAATATGAATTTATACAAAAATTAAACATAACCATAGAAAATAATATATTATAAGCGTTATAATTGACTATATTTTCAATTTTAAAACATATGTCATCAAACACAAAAAAAAACATTTTATACAACCGTTTTTTACAATGTACTATTTTTTGAAACAATAAAAGTTTTTTATTTTTTATTACAAATCTGATCATTACTGTCCATTAAAAAAAATATGGTGCACACCTAAGATAGTTTTCCAACTTCTCATGGCTATCGCCCAAAACCTCGTATTTGGCAAGCCCGCTTAGAATCTGGATGTCTAATGCAAAAGAAGCGTTCTCGAGCGCTGACATCTTGGCCGTTAAGAATTAGGGGCGCAATCGCGACTTTCTAGGGCATTTTAAACTTGTATTTAAGAATACCCAAACATTGTCATATTGTCGATACCGCTCCCCGACAACTTTAAAAAGTGCTTTATTGCATATGCTATGCCGAAAGTGCAATTAATTGTATCTCAACGCTCTTATAAAAAAAAGCACTAGGATATAAATACGGATAAGACCCCTACTCCGATTTGTACAAATTTTCTTTGAATTCTCTACAACAACAAGGAGTATTTTTCTGCTTTAGAATTCCAGAGAATGGAGCCAAGTTCGAGAACTCTACGAACTACTGCATCATATAGAACGTGAATCGACAATAAATTATTAGAGTAACAAGCGCTCCGCATAATGAAAGCGAGCATCTTCGACGCTTTATCGCAAACTTTGGTAAGTAAACGAAAATATTTATGTTAAAACACCTCCGTTTAAACTGTAAGAGCATTCTGTCGGACAACGGGATCTAGATAAAATGTGACAAAGTGTCACTTGGCGATGCTAAGAAATAGTCGATTGTCACAACTACCATGATAACGACTTCAGGTATTTTTTTAAAAAAAGAGCGAATCTGAATTTGTGCTAATACTCTTAAACACTTTCAGATAATCAGCATATAATCAATATTCCGAGTATATAATTTCTGCATGTATATCAATGATAAAGACTAAAAAAGCAGAGTATTGGACTCTTGTGGTACCCCAGAATGAGTGAAATATTAATCGGAGATACAATTACCCTAGCGGCGACGAATCAAGTCACCCGAAATTTATATTTTTATCATTTATAAAGCACTGTAAAAACTGACTAGTCTTATTTACAATGATATATATTTTATTTGTCATGGACTATTTAGGTCATTGCAACAATTTTTAATACGCATCCGCTGTGATTGCTTGACCATAATCTCATAATTCATAATCGATTTATGCGGTTTCACTTTAATGCGGTTAAGAAAAAATATTTTTTTTTAAACTATATATTTGAAGATCTTTTATCTTAAATGATAAAATATGTATGTCTTCTTTCTTAAAAATGAATAAGGTTAAAATATTTTTTATTTATATTTTGCGTAAATATAATAATAATTTAGTACAACAAATTGTATATACCTAGTTTCTGTTAAATGGAAGTTGATCACAATTACAAGAGTGAAATAAAGAATAAAATAATGTATGTATAATTTTAGAAACTGTCTACCCTTTTTTGTATAGAAAGATTGAGAAGCTCATATTACAAAAACGCCGCAAAAACACAAGAGCAAACGCATCACGTGCATATACGAAACAGATATTCTCTAGTCTTTGCGCACATATCATGTTTCTGTTAAATCAATAAAATACCGTTTCTTTAAATGAGGTGATCTAATTTATTACATAACCAAAAAAATGTACAACATATACAAATAATCTCTAACCAGATGCATTTTAAATTTGAAAAATACATTAATTGCAAATCGAGTGATTGGGTTGTGATTTTTTAACACTTTACATTCTATAATGGAAAATTCTACGATTAAAAAATTAATAAACAAATAAAAACGCATTTAAAAAAAATAAGAGTTAATTAGAATGGCAAAGGTGAAGGGAAGTTCTCACAATTGCATGTATTTAAGTAATATTTATATTTCATTTAATATGGAATATGAAACCATATTTTTTTATGTTAAACTATTGTTAATGTTGCAGTATTATTTAAGAAATTAAGATAGAAAGTTCAAACAATTTATCATTATTTTCGTTGACAATTGACACATTAACATATATACATACTATATATATGAGGAAAAAATAAAAAGTAATTTATTATTTTTTGTAAAAAAACTAATTTTGACGAATTTTAGGTAACATAATACCTAATGAACCATTTTCTGTTTCATGTTAAAATAAAATCAAATAGTGTTTTGTCAAAATATTATTTTTTTCATAATAATTGTTATTTACTGTAAATGTATCATATGTATTATAAAATTATTTTACAGATGAAATCACTCGAATGAGTTTGTTTAAGCATTTTTATAATATAAAGTCAAAGAACAGAGACACGTATTTATCGGTATTTACCAATAGCTATATAATGATCGCTTAATACACATTTTTCCAATTAGAGGTCAACAATTTTTACCAAACAACACAGAATTTCATTTATTTAACCCTTACAGAAAGAGTGTTCTTGCTGATATACTAAAAGATTGGAAAAAATTATTTTGAAGAAGAGAAAAACACCAATACTTTTCATTCTAGAAAACGGATATTTTTATTCTATGAAAAATACTCATAAACCAAGTTTCCATTCAACATTTAAAACTTAGACAAATTCGTATATCCAAAATTGATCATTCATTAAAAGTTTTTACGAGCATATAAGCTATTTCTTTAAAGGCTCAAAAAAATCTAATTTATTAAGCTTAACAACATACCTTCAAGATCCTGCCAATTTAATGAAAATTCAACATCAGATAATAATACAGTAAAATATATTAAAATAGACAGTGAATGTGTCACGAGTGATGAAGATTAATACTGTACATATAATTGTTATTGTATTATTTGCTCATAATTTTCTGCTAATTTTAATATTTTTTCGTATTTTACATGTTTTTATTAGATAGAATATGTTATCCTTAAGAGGTAAATATATGCAAATTGTATATAAATACATAAAAAAAAAATTATAAGAAAAACAGGCAATGTAAAAAATTGTTGTTGCATATTTTATTGTAACTGACGTTAATGATTATTGCTCTATCATGGAAGAGATCAATATTTATTTTTCTTTGTTTGTTAATATAGCATAACAGCCATTAATCAATCTATCTGTAAGCAGATCTAAAAGATTTTTGCTAAAATGATTCACATTTAATTATAGCTTTTCTATTGTGCGAATATGTAATAGTGATGCTGACAATGAGATACCGCAAGTTGTTTGATATGTAAATACCGAGAGATCTGCGGTTTAAATTACGTTACGTTCTAAGGGCGGTTGTCGTGAAAGTTACAGAAAAAGTATAAGTCATGTTTCGAGTACACATGTGTGACAACATTAGCAAAGTTCACCACAGTACTTAACATAGAAATTTTATTATTTCGAAAATAAAATAGGAAGAGAGACGATGTGGAGTATAATTTTTTTATTACTATAATTTTATTTTGTACCAGAAGAAAAATATTAATTTAATAAGGTAAATATTTTTTTGTAAAACATATTGTGAACTTTTGTTATAAAATAAACTATTAAGCATCACAGATATAAAGATTAAATAAAATCTGGAATAAAACGTGATACACTTGCCCAAAGTTATGGATACAGCTTGTTAAAATTTTCTCGTTAGTTCCGAGGCTTAATCAACACGTGATTGGCTTTGTTAACGATAACATGACACATTTAATCCTTTGTCAACGTAAATACTCATTGTTATGGATTGATTCAAATAAAGAAAATAATAGTTATCATAATATATTTATAAATACGCTATTTGTTATCAGGTAAATTAAATGCTTAAAAATTTTCTTTTGAAAAAATATGTAGACCAACTTTTTTTGTATATCGAGCTATTAAATATAATACTGAATTTGACTTATTATATTAGTAATTAAATCAGCTACTTTCACCTAAATTTATTTTATCATGAACACCGTAATACATTTGTATTTGTTATTCACCGTAGCGTGAATATTTCGAAAACAATTTTTAAAGCTAAGCTTGCTAAGTTTTGCAAAGCTCTCAGTGGCTTTACTTAATTAAAATTTCATGAGATGATTTGCGTACATCCCTTATTTATTATCTCATAAATCGATCACTAGCGGACGTGGCCTGAAGCTGGCTATATTAATTTTTTCAACATACATTATTGTGATACAAAGGATCAACATTGCGTGGGTTTAATGCGGGTCTAATCACAGATTGTGAATCTTAACCGGATGAAAACTTGTATCTAAAGCTCTAGTAAATTGGTAAAGTTGCTCTTAAAAAAGATTACACCCGATACCGTTTGGACAATAGTAGTCTTTTCATTTGACGCAACATTTTTATTTAAAATATCATCTAGTATCTACTAAAAGCTTTCGATAAAGCTCTTTCTGCGTTCTATGTAATATATAGTATATCAGGTTACGGGGCTGAAAGAAATTTAGCTTAAGCGTATATATTATTATTTGTTTATTATAAATAAATAATAATATATGCGCTTTACTCTTTTAATAAAAAATAATAAAATATGTAGATAAATGAACTATCTTTTAAAGCTAAATATATTACCATATTTTATATCATTATGTATATATTTAAACACTCGAGTTTTAGATTATGAAAAAAGCTTGACCTTAACTTGACGTGTGAAAGTCGCAAAGAGATTGTCTCTGTCGTCTTTTAAGATGCAAATAAGGTTCAACGGCAATAAATCAAACGCGAAATTTATTCATGAAATGATGGAAAAAACAAGTAGATAATTTGCATTCACATACTGATTGTAGTACTTGTGAAAGTAATTAAAATGAATTTTATTTAAGATTTATACTTTTAAATATGATATTATATTTTTATAGCAAGTCTCTTTTATTCAACTCTAACAATACACAAAATTTAAGCCCCGTATGAAAATTTCCCATTGTTAAATCCAATCCCTGATATTTACAATGAATATTCTTATTGTTCCATTTTGAACTTAATTTTCGTTATTTATTGAAGTTATCTTTGATAATTTCACATTATTCGTAAGCCAATTGTTTGTTCGGGAGTTATTTTCAGAATAAATATTCTTATAATTAGCGATTTAATATTTATGAAATGGTTGTGAACGATTTAAAAGAAATTACCTTTATCTGCATGAGTCTGGGGTAGCGCTGCTGGATCCACAAAACTTTTGTGAGATGTCATTACACCGATTACGAACAATAATATCACAAAGCGACCCATTATGCACCTGAAATAAAAAATAAAATATTTATATTATAATATTAAGATTGTACACCATATTCTATCATAATTTTAATTATTTTATCTTTTCAGAGAGCAGATAAATAATTTTAATAATATTTTATAATGTATTTTATACATAAACAATCTAATCCAGGGTTTCACAAATAAAATTCAAACATGTTTGACCTTATAATAACTGGCGATAAAAAAGGGCTATCTTTTCGACGAGACAGACGACTATCATTAGTCTGTCGGCAGTTGCCAAAATAGTCAAGTCTGTTGAAATATCAAAAAACAGCTTGAAAATACGTGTTAATAATTCAGCATAAATTTTATGATTTTTGAAGTGTTTCATTGCAGGAAAAAATTATGATTAAAACTCTGATATAATCAATAACAAAGTGTGCTTAGATAAGATCCTAAATTGTATTGTATTATTACATATTCTAAATATATATATATGATACATATTCTAAACAGAATATAAGAATGATATATCAACTTAATATACACAGAAGATGGACTGTAAAAAATATATCAAAAACTATTCTAATACACTTTTATATTCTTTGCAAAATATAATAGAGATACTTCATTATAACATTTTAAAATAAATGTTTCTCAATATCATGATTATATTATTTCTTGTATTGTAAGATATTTTACAATGTTTATTTAAACATTTAATTCTACAGCAGAATAAATTCAATCTAACCAATAAATATCCTCTTTTTTGGTATTGGCCGTTATTAGAAACGTGAAAAATCAATAACCTTTATTTATTGTGCCGGTGACTTGAAATTAGATATTCTCGATCCCTTTGCAATGTCCATATATATATTTTTTTATATTTCATAACAAAAATATAGTAACTCAAATTCTATTCGGCGCGGACATTTCGCGCTCATACACGCGTATTCAATTTACGCAAAGTCGTAAAACGTAAAAGGGTGTTCGTGCATTACGTAAAAAAAAGATACGTAAATTCAGCTTACAGGAAACTGGGTGGAAAATTTTAACGTTCTTTCGAAATCGAAACTCACAAATACTGCCAATATGTAGGTATATAAGTATAATATGTTTATGTGACGTATGTTTTAAAGGTCGCAATTTATGCGCGACCTTTTTGCAAAAAAGGGGTTTTATTTCGACTATGTCTATTGCGTGGAGTCATTAATTTGTTACTGTTTTTTACTGGATGTCTAAAGAACTAAATATCTCCCAGGAGAATATTTATTATAAATGATAAAAACAACATATTTACAGGGTTGTTAGAAGGGTAAACAGTATACAATATTTATATATAAGGCAGCTCTCGGAAAGGATACATAGTGGCGTTGTAAAGATTTATACTGTATGCATCTCAAGATAAATGAGCTCAAAGGAGCTATTTTCCATTTTTCATGGGAAAATAGAGCGTAAAGAATGAAGAAAATCCTTTCTTGAAATTCTCATTATTGTGCAAATCTTGCTTGGCCTTTAGAACATGAAAATTATTACTTATCTTGAAACTAATGGTACGGTATATTATTTTATCAATTTAATATTATAGTATAACGAAATATACGTATAGTATTATATAATTCTATATACTTCAGAAATCAATTTACCTTTTACCACACTTGTAAGCTCTCCAAATGATCTTATCAAACCCCCTAATAGACTCGCCTCTTATCAAAAAGGCAAAATGGTAGTTCAATAGTATTTTCCCATGCTATCTATATTTTTATAGGAAGGTACACAAATATAATATAAAGAAATATGTTATGATCATCTTGAAGCGCTATAGAGTTTTCAACTTTATTTTAAACTTTTTTTTAGTTATTCTTTATATAAAATATTACAGCATCCATTATCCAATTTTTTATTTTTTCCATGTGTGATATCACTGATATTTACATTTGAAGCATAAAAAAATATTTATTGAATTAATCATATCGACATATAATGCAAAATCATTTATTTGTTACCTTAAATTGATACCAGACCATTCGTTTCATTTATCAACTTAAGATCAAAACAATATTATATTATAGTTAATATTATTTTTTGAGAAAAATGTCAAATCGAGAATTTTCATCTCTCGAGAAATTTTATAAGTCATTTTTTATTATATAAAATTTAATTTATACTAATATTTTTAAAAGCTTTACAACCAGTGCCCTTTTTAAAAAGATAGGTTCATGCCTAATATGCAAACTTCTTGAAAGGTTTTAGGGGTCTGGGAATGTTTAATTCTTAAAAAATAAATTTGTAAAATATTATTAAAAAATTTTCAACACTCGAATTATTTTTGCATAAGTAATAAAATGAGACACTCAGATAATTAAATGTTTGAAAAGATGCATACTTTCTCGGAAGATCTACATTATTTAAATGACCAACAATTTTTGCGATTTTTTTTATTACTATAACCGGCCGGCGGCTTTATCTTTGCTTTGATGATCTAAAAACCCGCTCTGATAAGAAAAAATTACGCATGGGGAGAATACAAAATAATTGAGGGTTTTTTTTTCTTTATTGATAATCCAAAAAGTTTCTTTTATATTTGTTTGTGAAGAAGCAACAGCTATTATTGCCAATTGTCTCACGATTATTTTTGACAGCCAAAGGGCCCTTAAATTTTTTGTTGAAACGATTGGAAAATATCAATTCTGTATAAATTGATTTCTTTAGTTTTTCTTCAAAAGCATAAATATATGTAATGGGGAAAGAAATTATTCGCAGACTATTTAATGGTCCGCGAATTCTAAGAACCGTCGCAACTCCATTAAAGAAAATGAAAATGTATCATTGGCGCAACAATTAGAGAAAGAAATTTCTTTCAGTCTTACAGAAAGTAGTGTAAGAAAACCAACATCTTACGAATTAATGGAAAAATAATTTAAAATATTTTAATCGACGGGGAAGAGAAGAAATAATTTACAGTGGTTATTTAAAGCTTTGTTGTCGAATAAACCAACATCAACATAAAACGAGAGGATTTTTTCCACGGTAGAAATATTTTTACCAAAAAAAGGACAAGGATGTTTGATTCTACTTTAGATGGCATGTGTTTTAAAGGGTTATTTTAAGAATTATATGTAATAATGTAGCTGCAATATTTGCATACATTTTTTTATCCATTAAAATTTCTTAAGAATTCTCCAAAATTTGAGAAGTCGGGGTAATAAAACTTTGCATATAAATACATACTACAAAAAAATAATCGCGACCAAGGAGCAACTCAACCAAGAAAAACGTTTAAAAATTATAGTTTTTTATACGTTTAAAAAATTATAAGATATTCAACTGTAGCTGTTAGTAGTGTTTGATAAAATCTCAGAGAGGAGGTCCTTAGATGTGTCTGAAATGAAGTGATAAGTTCCTGGTTCTTCGCGTATTAGTATTTATATCCATGATATTTTTTTAATTTGCTCCTTTTCAGTAGGATGACTAATTATAGAAGGGTTTTTTGTAAATTAATTGCTGTTAGCCAATAAACATTACGAACGGTCATCTTGAGGTTTAACCAGAATTTGCGGTTTATCGCTCCTCATGGCGATGTATATTTAAATCTTTTCTGATTTATGGCGTGTACCTTGTAACCAGTGGCGCAGCTATGGTATGTGCCGCTTAAAATTGCCGCCCCCCCCCCACCCATACATTTTTTGCAGGGTCATAAAATCAGCATTTTTTTAAATAATAAATTGCTTAATATTAAGCTCTTGTTATTCGTGGGTTTATATATGTTTTAGTGCATTCAGGGTTAAGAACCACACTAGACGATCCCATCGCGAATATGCCGCCCCTAAGCAAGTGCCGCACGGGGCGGCCCGCCCCCCATAGCTACGCCACTTCTTGTAACTTAATTAGTTATGTCATAAGGTACGCCCAAAGAAGCCTCGAACAGGCATATTTTATTAATAAATTAGATTATGAATAGAAGATGGTTTAATTGACGAACCCGCAAAGGTATATTCGAGAACTCTAGCGTATTGTACAAAACTCGAATTATTTCAAACTTTGACAATGTGCATACAAAATCTTCATCCATGCTCAAATGTCACTTCAGTCATTTACGGAAGTATTTCTGCTTAAAACACCTCCGACAAAATTATAGGAAAATTCCGCTGGATCTAGAAAATGTGACAACGTGACACTTGGGGGTGCTGAAGGAGAATCGATTGTCAATCGACTTTTTTTTTTTGAAAAAAAAAAATCCATATTTCATCATTAGCATATAATAATTATTCCGAGTTTCTAATTGCCGCATGTATGTCATTGATGAAGATAAAAAAACAAAGGACCCAGATTAGATCCTTGTGGTACGCTAGAATGAGCGACGACTACCATAGTCCACATACTGACGGTGGTAACTTGAACTAACAAGGCTGTTTTAGAAATCAAAGTTGATTAACTTCTGAAGAAGTAGTTCATGACAAACTTTGTCTGATCCTTTTTGAAAGCCGGTATAGGCTACATCAGTCTGGATTTTAGAATCGAGGGATTTTGTCACAATATAAAATTTATGAACAAAAACCATTAATAAGTATTTAAGTTAATATATAAAAAAATCAAATAACTATAATATTATCATATTTTATGATTAATATTCATTCAACGTGTATTGTTACTTGTAATACATATATATGTCTAGTCTTATACTATTTTATGTTATTTTAGATGTTAATTTGAATAGATGCTTATTTAGGATAGCTGTGCTGTTTCATCAGTTCTAATAGACAATACATAGTACAAATTACATTCGTCTATTTTAGTCCAAATTAAAGAATGACCAAATACATAGATTACTTTGAAAAAAGTCGGTTTTTAATATAGGCATATTTGTCGAAACGCGTTTGTCTTTGGTAAATTCAAACACACACCCTAAACTGAAAAGCCGTTGGACGTTTGGAGCGTGGGCGAACGAGAGGGGTGGTCTATGGAGGCGTTTTCCTCCCGAAAAGGCACCTCAAGGGTGTTTTTGGGGGATGGTTAGAGTCGTGATGGGTAAGCTTTGGAAGCTTACGCCCACGCAAAGCGTCGGCTTGCTGGCGTCACACAACAAAACGCACCATCTTGTCCGACCAACCCATCTTTTGTGCTGAACAATCAAATTTTATTGTTCCGGCGTGCTAATTAATCTCGAACAACCGCAAAAAGCGTTTCTCCACTACTCAAAACCGGTAATAACAATCAACAACATTGGGGCGAGTGAAAAAGCTGTTTAAAAGATTGCTGTGTGAATCGTAATTTTATAAATAAACACTAATAATTTACATTAGAATTAAATCATAAATAATTCATGGTAATTTAATACGTGCTTTTTTATTTTAGTAAATAAATTTCTCTTCTTAATAAAACTTTTTCGGTTACGCCTATTGCTTCTTGTTATTCTTTGAAAAATATTCATGTTCGTTGCTTTGAATGTACTACTAAAGTCTAATTTGTCTGTATCTCGTTTTATTTTATAGCTATTCCACGTTAAATGAAGGTTTTACGGTATCATTTATTTAAAGTACATAGACTTTATATTAAAAATATTTTATATTATTACTTAAAATTTGCAATATTAACATTCTGTACTAATAAATATTGTATTTGATTTTCAAATGTATTTTTAAAATCATATATTTGGGAATTCAGAAATAAATTAATAATGTTATAGTATCAATTATGTATGAACCATTTTTATCGATGATGTCGAGTTAAGACCGTGTGTGGTGCTCTTATTGCTCGTATTCTGCTGTAACGTTACGTAATTATATTTCATCAGCGGCTTCAGTGTCCCGTGTGATTTTTGCAATATGTATTTACTTATGAATATGTCACTGTCAAAGCCAAATAATAAGAGACATGTGGACTTTTAATTTCATGCTTTTAAAGCAGAGTATGAGTTAATTTGCTATCGGATTAGATAACAAAGTATTGTTAATTGTGCGATGATATTATGTCTGTACTAAAACAATACAATATACATCGTCAATACCAGACTAAGCACCCAAAACAATATTCAAAGCTCGCAAAAAGCAACGATCATAAAAGTTGGAAAGCTTAAAACATTTTTTTGCGAAAACCTAAAATAAATTCACGGGTAGCTTATCTAATAAGCAATAAAGGAAAACTATTTACTGATGGTAAATTAATTCGTAGACATTTTATTATATACACTAACGCTTCTTAGTTCATCGATCGTTTCTATTTCCTGACCTATTTTTTATAAATCAATGAAGTTGCTATAAAGAGTAGTTTTCACCTTTAAAAAATTTACAAAATGCGCTTTGAAAAGTCACGTTTCGTATATGAAAATTTTTCAAAATATCATTGTTAAATATTTTTTAATGTGATATTTTTACAAATTAAATTACTACAATACATATTCTAAAAGTATATCGTTATCATTATATAATAAGAATTTTCATAGCAATAAAATATCAAACTATTTGCGATTTAAAAAATAAATTGTTTGCAAGAAACTTAATAAAACATCTATTGAAAACCATCGAGGTGTAAAGGATGAAATGTGTTCTAGGATTAAAATTAAAACCTGGAATATATCTCTCGTTATGTATGCAAATCTTAAACCACGGTCGAGTTATTCCACTGTGTAAGCACAATGGTTATATTTAGATTTACTTTGTTGTAATACATTATTTGATATTCACGCATTTCAAATTTTAAAAATAAAATGATAAACGACTACTGAAATTCATCTCCAGCCTGTTTCTGTTGGACAATGACGTTATAAAACGTGAATTATAAACAACAAAAGACCTGAATAATCAAAGAAAGTCCATTTATTTATATAAAACACTGATAAACTCATTGCAAAAATTTAATAAAATGAGAACCGCTATTTTCAAAACGGTTACTAATATATTAATATGTTGTATATAGTGCCGACAAAGATAATGTTGAAATCGCTCATTAAACATATCGCAAAACTTAAAAATCGATATTAAACATTGCTTTAACAAAATAATCACTATTTAAACAGCTAATTAAACTAGTAATAACATACGCTTGCCTAGTAAAGAGTTAAGTCAGTAATACATTCTAAGCTTCATCGAAAATAATATATAACACACCTTTGTATACTAATATTAAAAAAGTCTATTTGACAAACTAAAACAAGTTTTCTAATACTAACAATTAAAAAACATTGCCATAATCATATCGAAAAATATTATATATAAAAACAACTCGAAACCATAATATAAAATTGGTGATTATGAAAATACTGAACATAAATTTAAGTATAAAAAATTAATGTCCGAACACATCTTGCTTTAGAATAGAAGTATAAATATATTTTTCTGTAGCTCCAGCTCTCCAGTCAAGTATAATAAATAGTTAAAAACAGTCCTAAGCTTAAAAAAATATAAAATTAGAATCTTTTAACTTGATCTAATATTAAAACTTCTGGTAAAAAATAATGAAACTGTTACAAATAATACAATAAATACGAATGAACTGTTTGATGAAGTTGTGATTGTAAAAGTTTTTCGATCGGCAATATATGACACTTTGAAAAATACAAATTGCAAAGGAAAATGGATACAACTATTCAGTCATTTCGTGGAAAAAACATTTCATAGCCAAATCTTGCCCAAATTAAAGAATACATTTTTAGCCTGCCAGGCACATCAGGCATATCCTGCCAGGAAAGGGTGTTTTTGAAAATCAAAGAAGTAGAATGGGTGAATCAACACTAAAAGCTTTATTGCGCTACAAAATTGAAGTGAATTTATCGATGCGATTAAAAATAAAGATTTTTAATAAACGTTAAAGCTGGTGATAAATATGCTTAACTTTTCATTAATAAGTTATGTTCAGTTAAAATGAATTAAAAATTGTTTCTACGTAATTATTTTTTATTTATGTACTTAAACTAAGACACGTTACTTTCTGTTTTGAGCAACTCCCAAAATTCTCGGTTTGAGAAAAAAAATATTATGGTTAGTCTACAATTAATGATATTTATCTGTAATACTGTAATAATAACTATGCACGGAAATCGAGATGAGGAGATACATTTACAGTTTTTAATAACTTTATATTAGAAACGAAATTTTCTATTTATAAATTATTTCCATTTCAAAGGTTTTGTGCCAACAATATGATAATCATCTAAACTTTTAACCATACCACTACATTATCCGCCAAAGTTTCATGTTAAAAAAAACTTAATACACATAATGCTATGGAAATTATCTTTAAAATATTCTATTCGAAGCAGTGCCCTTCAGAGACGCATATTTACATCAAAAATAAGGATAATGTAATGGAACTTTTGTTGTACACTAATGTACGTTGGCGTAGCAGAAATCGATTATCCGTGATGTTTTTAATTTATTATAAAACATAAAAAATTATAGTTACCCACAATTAGCAAGCAAAAATTTGTTATTGAATTAGCAGAAATTAACTCAATTACAATCTTTCGTCATATAATCCAGAAGAAAAATATTGCCAATAATTTCTAATTTACTATTTGCTATATTTTAAATTGTATTTTTTTGTACTGAAATTTTAAATAAATATTCTTTATTTGTAAACAGTATATATTGGTAGATCGCGCTGATTTTTTATAAAAATAGATTGCAACTACGAAAAGGTTGAGCTGCCCTGATACATAACATGAAACATACAGCACATTAGCCAATTCTTGGCGATTCAGTTTTTTGCCCCATTTTACTTTGTTTTAACATGTTATTATTTAAATTCTTTTAACACATTATATATATTCAACAACTTTATTTGTTTCTTTCAATTACTACTTTAAAAGCACTTGATAGTCCAGCATCACAATCCAATATAAATTCTTTAACTACCACAATGGAATTCGAATTAAATTCTTTATATTATGTGGAATACTCGTACGTATCTGAACTATGTAATTAATCTAGTTTTATTTCAATTTACGTCAAATTTATTTCTATTACATATAAATGAATCTGTGAGAATATTTAATACCTTCTTTTCATATTTACAGTTAAAAGGTTTTTCATTTAGCTGCGGGCTTTTATGTTTACTCAAGTCACTGAAATAGATTTTCAATGCGATCCTATGCAAAATCGGAATGGAATAAAATATGACGTCATCTCGTAGAGTGCATCCATTACAATAGCACCAATTGAATGCAAAGTCAGAAATAAAACTAGTCTTATTAAAGCTTTCATCATAATGGAGGTCAGTCGTTTATTAGAGGGAAATGCCACAAAGTGTATATGTGTACAACTGTTCCAATCTTTTGTTTGCACAAAAGTAGAGTAAAAACAATCGGTGGCTATTTTCTACCTTCATTTGCCGATCTTTTACACAACCAGTGACTAAAAATACACACTTGAGATATATTTTTATCCTTATTTAATTTAGATTTACTTTGTCGATGTGTACCTTTGTAGGTATATATTTGCAAATGTTTTTAAATACATTCCTTTCAATGCCTTCGGGCTCGTTAAGGGCGGAGACTCCCTAAGAGTAATTACCTACGATCAAATTACCGTGGTATTGGATGTTCTCCACGACGAAAAAGACCGAAAGAGAAAATTAATCGTGGGATTTATTTGGAAGCGAATTTCCATTAGGCGGACGTCAAATATTTTCTGGCTGCGACCTTCGTAGAAAATTGCGTGTAAAAATTTTACACGCAAGGAAACTTTACCATCTAATAATGCGTTTTGAGACATTTTGCAATTTTCATTGTGAAAAAAGGGGATCGGTTTACAAGTCAGATAAGGATTAGTTATTAAGCAATTTCAACTCGATTTGCAGTAAAAAGTAATACAATTTTTTTTTAAACGATAAAACTTTGAACGCCGGCTTTATATTTTATTTTAGTTTAATTATATTGAAAATTCATAAATTAACTGATATTATTTTATTGAGTATTCTGTAATAGAAGCAAAATAGAAAACAATCAACAAAGTACACTTGTCACTCGATTTACGCATTACTTCACCCTGTTTCACTTTTACTCGGCTTAAAAAAAACATTTTTTAAAATACTACAAATAGAACCATATAATGTACTACACGTGAAGCGCATTTAATTGCTTACTACCACTGCTTGCACTTGACTTACATATGGAACCTCTTCCACTGCCCATGCAGTGTCCGAAGTTGCATTTTGGAATACACGATATTTTCAGGAACTTATCTACCACGTAAATCAAGAGATAGGTGTAAGCATATGACATTTTTATTCTCGTATATTTAAGTAAAATTAAGTACAAATTACTGGTTTATAATCATTTTCTAATTAAAAAAAATATTAAAAAAAACTCTTTTAAAAATCAGCATAACAGTGTTATTACTTTAGTAATAAGTCTATATAAATGTCATTAATACAAAAAATTAACAAAAATATCACTATGCTGCAAGCATTTTTTATGTGCTGCGTTGCCACGAAGCATAATTAATAAAATTTCAATTTAAATTAGTAACATTTCTCTAAAAAATTTTTTACGCATTCCTTACAAATAATATAATAGTATATATGTATTCAAAATTTTCATTCTAAGCAAAAAAAAACTTTTCCATAACAGTTTTTAAAAAAATTCTAGCAATGTGGCTTAATTAAGTATGATTTTTTTGCCTAAAAATTTACTATTGTATATATAGTGTCTAATATGTGTATATTTCGACCCACGAGTAGTTTAAAAGCTTAAAAGACTTGACACTTACTCACATCAGCACTCGGATAAAGAGAGCAAGGAGCGGTTATTTTATTTTTTACTTAAAAAAACTGTTCATATATTTCAAATAAATTTAATAAATAAACTTCTTGCAACGACTATTTTTATAAATGGAAAATAATAAAAAAAATATTTTTTATACATTTTGTATTTAACTAACTTAAGATTTTTAAAATAACATTCGTAACTCAAAACCATATCGATGTGTTTTCAAGAATTATTGACGGCAATTTGTAACAAGTTAAATATTTTGCAAATATTAATGAAATATAATTAAATAAGCAATTTTTTTATTGACTTGTAAATGTAAACCTTCTGATGACTAAATGAGCCTTTGTATTTTAATTTTTAAGGCCATTAAACACACCTTGAACAACTTTTAATTTGCGATGCTATGTTCCTTGAACTGGCACATTTTATATATCAAAAATATCCATTTACAAATTTAAAGTCCTTTTTATTAAGTAAAGAGCGAAATATTCACTCCTTTTGTATATTTATTTTCTGTAAATAAATATTTATCTTTTGCATAAAAAATCATAGAGATCCAATTTAACCCTTCGGCTACAAAAAAAATATAATATAATACATTTCAGACGACACAGACTCGTGTATGCAGAATATATATTATTCACAATGTAGTATTTTTATACATCTCCGAAACAGAAAACTATTTCGGGACCGGACGTGTTTATGTAAATTTATTTACATGCGTTTATAAGACTCGACAGAGTTAGACTTGTCGGTTAGAAGACAATTTAGCGGAAACACGAAGCGCTTAAGCAAATTCTAGACGTTTTTCGCTTTTGAGGAAACGGGGTTAAAATGAAAATTTTCATGTTTCGCGTCGGAAAAACGCGGTCGTGGAAAATACGTGCTTCACTACAGCCTCATGGTTGTGTATGACCCAATTATTTTTATATCACACAATACCCATAAATCATGGAGGGATGCTGTTGATTTTTAAAATATATAATGGAATGTACAGGTACTATTATATTATAGTTCATTTCTAAGGGAGATAAATTTAATATAAAACACCTTATAAGTAATTTACAAATATTGAATACCACAACCACACTAAAACGATTAAAAAGTCAAACTTAATAATAAATACTAACGTTTTTATACTATTAGAATATATGTAAATATTTATATTAATAATTTATAATATATACCAATAGCTTCATATATATATATGAAGTTATTGGAAACAAATAACGATTTTAACACTGTGAATCTTTGAGGGCATCCTAGTATGGTTGAGTAAAGTTAGTGGAGACCTTTACCCGATAGCTGCTGCTACTCGCGACGACCCAGGTAGGAGGTTGGGCTTAGCTTCAGTCAACACAATGTACTGAAGTGAAGACTACTAAGCGAGGACAAACTGCTCAGGGCCAGTATTTTATATTTTATATCGCATGGTTTCAATAGAGTTTTTCACTGACCCTTTTATAATTAAAAAAATGTAATTTTGCTGTTATATGGTAATGCAAATAAGAGACAATTATGTGTAATACCAAACACTTAACATACAATATAATTGATACTGTTTAATCTTTCAGAAAATTAAATTTTACTTAACCCCTTAAATTAATTTATATAATGTTCCAATTCATTAAAACTTAGCGTCCATTATACATTACAAGGTCGTTCACCATTACCAAGTTAATTTGCGTATACTCATATAAACATTTTATATGCAAGCACACGTGCTCCATAATTAATTCATATGGAAGTTTTCCCTCGTTGCTACGCGCAACTTTTTTAACGTCGTATTTGCTAAACCTTAGTTTTTATATGTATAATATTCACAACAATTATAACCAAAGTCGCTTCCAGTTTAGAAACATAATTAACTATACTACAACATGAACTTCCTTTGAAACAGAGATTGCCCTATTTTGAAAAGCCCTGTCACCGACAGACGTCCGACTATTCAGAATATTAATTTAAAAAGTCAATTATATCGCAGACATCGTAGATATTGTGATGGTAAATTAGGTTTTTCACCAATTATACTTAAAGCGAACGATTTAAGATAATAATATTTTTAGAGATGTGAATGGAAAAAATGTGTCCCTAATGGATGAAATGGGTTAGCGCAAAAAAGTTCATACTGCGCATTTTATTTGAAGATGTAAAATATAGTTATGCAAACTTGAGATAAAAGTAGAGAGTATGGGCGTTTTATGAAGGGAGCGAAAGCTCGTGTGTGAGCTTTTATGACGTCGAAGGTAATGTTTAGCATAATGAAACGTTCGTAAAATGTTCCTATGTTTATTTTTAGCGTGTGGTTTATGATTTAAAATTATATAAATATCGTTATAATATATGAGGGATAAACATAAAACCGTAATAACACAACTAATTTGTTTTAACAAATATTTGACATTCTAAGATAAGCATCTACAAATATTCTTATGCTCTATAAAAAAATAGATTCTAAACATAAAAAACTTTCTTATTAAAAAAAATCTAATGTCTAAGGCAAGTAAAAATAATAAAGAATAGAACTAATATGTATATTATTTATTTTTAACTTGCCAATTGATCGTCAGCTTTCGTGGTGAAACAAATTACTTGGTCCACAAATTAGTTAAAGTAAAAATTGTTACATTACTGTGTATTCATAATTTAGATCTCAATAGATAATAACAGAAAAAAATACAGTCTGTCGGTTATACCCAAAGAGTTTTAGAAAATTTTCAAAATGGGTTTAATAAATTGGGCCAAGTGTGAAAATAAACCCTTCGTAAAAGTATATTCTGTAAATTTTACTGGTAAGTATTTTGAGCATATTGATAAACAGACAAATGTGGACAACACTTGTAGAAAAAATGGGTTTACACAGTATACAGTCGTATACATCCATTAATGACCATAGAAATGCGTCTAAAACGCATGCTAATGGCTTAATAGATACAAAATGTAGATTGTTTTATGCTTGCACTACACTCTATGGAAGTTGTCCAAACCGAAGTTAAACTGAAGTCGGTCGAGGTTGCCGACTTCCGAGTAGTGGCCACACTGCCACAAATTTCATATGCCGTCCGGACGGCGGTCGAGAATGACATCCGCACGGCGGCTGCTGTCACGTACAGCTGGCATATTTGCGCGCGATCGAAAAATGTGCCAAATAATTGCAATTTTTAAATTGTCATATTATTAAAATTACGCCACTAAAAATTATAAAACTTTGTGTGGGTACTCACCAATACAATATCAGTGAAAACTTTTCGGTCGTAAATATTCAATTTACGCAAAATCTTTGTCGGCTTTTGCATAATGCCATAAGGCATCAAAATGAGACTTTAGAATAGGAACACCACATCTGTGACTATCCTAGAATTTGTCGCCATCGATTCTAAATAAAAAATCGTAATGGTGTGACATTTATATAAACTGATCTAGGAAAATACATATGGATATTCGAAACGATTTTTTTTAACAAAATTAAGTACCACTAATTATTTTTTAATTATTCAATTTAATATGAAAAAAAAATATAATAACGATATCTGTTACAAGAATATACTATCAAAAATATAATTAATCCCTTTTGGTGCCCTAAAATATTCAAAGATGTCAGTAAGAGTCTGTTGAAGTCCCCGATAAGCATGTGGTATTATAACTTGATCACGTGACCACGATGCAGCGCTCGACATGCGTGTTAACCATAGGACGCCTACGCGCATACTGAAATTGAAGCGAGTTACTCGTTCTATCTCAGTTTGCGAAACACTATATCATTATCTTTATCACTCTCGTCACTTAACACGCGAGAGAGCGAAGGGGGAAGTATCTCACCGCTCGCGCTCGAAAGAGCAGCTACGATTCAAATAAGGTACAGTAAGTTTATCGTCAAATTGGCGAAGGATTCAGCGTAAATTGCCTTCATGCAACTGTGCAGAATTCAGATAGACAAATATCTGAGGGTGCTTTTTATATTCCGGAATGGAAGGTATCCACTTCATTGACGGAATAGTAAAAAGGGATTCTATTTATACTACAACAATATACCTTTTATTATGTAAAATATTCAGTAATGTATATTTTATCAATTCAATTAATGCATTTAAGATAAAATAAAAAAAAAATTAAGCAAAACTCAAAAAAATACATATATATAATAGTCTTCAATTAAATATATGAAATTTAATATTTTTAACTATGATTAAGAAAATCGATTACACGGTTCAACAAGCAAACTAATACTTAGTTAAGTTTAACTTTAAATATAAGTTACCAAAAAAGTTTGCCACGACAAATTATACCAAAAACTCGTTAAATCATTGATAAATTTAATGCTATTCCGTATTTTTGCAGTAATTAAAGCTAAAGGTGGTGCAAAAAATAATATTTTACGTAAATACTATATATTAGTGGTAATAAAAGATATTAAAATAATTTTACAAAACATAATGTTTTAGAATTAAATAATAATTTTTTCGTAATTTTTGACCAAATTTTCCTATTTTATCATTAATTTTGTATTCTTTGTATATTATATTTGTTAATATTAAAAATAAATTATAATTTAAATATAAATTCACTATAATAATAATATATCTTTGGTTATATACATAGTATGATTATTTTGAAGTTGATTTTTTGTGTTTTTTTTTTTGTACTCTATTATATATCTGGTTATATTTTCAATTTTAATTAATATTTTATACTTAATTTGTAATTAAATATTATCAAATGGCTCTTGCTTAATATTTTCCCTCTTCGCTCAAATTGAATATCGAAATTTTATCCTTGAGCAAAGAACGGTGGAAGGTTAAGGATTAGATAATAATTACATGGTTCGCCTATGTGTTGCCTTTCATTAAGATTCAGAATTAAAAGCTTAACTTTTGATAGACAAAATGTGGTTTGAGAATAATAGTTAAAATCATAAGTCTTAATCCTATTATAAAACATAATAGGAATAATGTTTAATTTAATTTCAAACATTATATAATATAATATATGTAATCGCCTCGAGGCTTATTCACTTTTCAATGACTGTACTTTTAACTTTTCGGTTCAAATTTACCGTGGAGAAATGAATAAATTTTAATTTTCTTTATTAACAGTTCCTCTTTTGTTGTTTGCCTTTATTATTAAAAAATACACAATATAATATTTTTTAATAATGAATACAAGCAAGATGAAAAAAATTTAGTGCCATGATGCGCAATTTCAAATTTTCCTAACGACGCGTCTCGTTGATTAAGCGACGGCTAAAACTCGATTAGTGTTCTTAATAGAGGATTTTAGAGCGCTAATAATCAAGTCATGCATTATGTACATTTTTTATTTAAAATAAGGGCTTCGCACAAAGGGTATTGTATGATTCAATACGAATTCCCGCGGGAAATTCGCTTTGCGTTCTTAGCCGAGCCGTGGTTAATTTGATTTGCATAAATGAACATCGAAGCGTTTATTGCGGGTACAGTCGAACGCAATAAATTATGTATATGTGTTTGTCGTTCATGTAAATGCATGTATAATGTATGGAAATTGCGTCAGTTATTGATCTAACTCAATTATATTTGACTGACAACTAATTGCTAGAATAGGTGTATATTGATCATTGTTGAATGAATGTATGTAATTGACTGGTATCTGACGATGTTATTATGTAGAACAATTGGAAAATGCTATTATTAGCTGCGTATTGTAATATGATTTGGATATAATGTGAGTAGTTTTTTCTCGATGTTTTTCATGAATGAATACACTTTTTGATTTTTTCGAGAAATCTCAAAAAAATTTGAAAATAAAAAAATATATGTAATATATAGTATGTGATTATAATAATACAGTATACTATTGTAGATATATTTATCAGGGCTTTGCACCAGAACTGATCCGATAACAGAGCAAAACCGAAAAAATATCAGTTTATTTCGGTTCAGCCCCAAAACATTTAAAAAATATCTGGAACAAATTATAATTTTTAAAGAAATCAATTCCAACCTCAAACATAATCTAGTGAAACATCCAATGAAAAGGATTTTTTAGAAGTAAAGAATTGGCAACAGAGACACAAATATTCATATTTCTACAGATGTGGACATTGATTCATATTGAATAACCTTAACCATGTACAAATATTATACAGAAAAAAACATTTTGGGAGAGCAATAAAAATACATATCCGCATTTATACAAAATTGCAGTGCTGGTTTTAGGAGCTCCAGCAACACTAGTTAGTGTTGAAAGGGCTTTCTCTGGCTTGAAGTTTATTCTACGAGACAATCAAAATAATTTGAATGAAAATACATACATTGAGAGTTACATTAATAATTAGATATACCTAAGAATCCTCTATAATTCAACCGTGAACACACGAATTTGCTTTGTTTACATATGTTTCGTTGAATACACTATATTGTTATCATATATTAAATACTTATAGTTAATTATTAATAATTATTATTTATAATATATGATTGTATCATTTAATATAGTTTGAAGCCCCTGGCCCATAAAATATATACAATTTTGTTTTTTTACAAACAAATTTGTCTAATACAGAAAACTCATTTCAGTTTTTTTTGCGGGGAAGGGCAAAATTGGCTGGTCTGAGGTATTTTTTTTAATATTCCGATTTCATTAGAATTCACAGTATTTTACTAAATGCGTTTTAAGTATTTATGTGGAAAGTATCAAATTTATAGTGGAAACTATAAAAAAAAAGTTTTCATTTAACTACTCAATTCAAAAGAGAGTCGACAAAAACTACGCTAGAAATTACAACGATTAAATTATTTAATCTAGTTGGATTGTGACCGCTAGTTTATTTCTGAAAAATTTTAATCCACTAAAAATGTAATAAATCATGGTTAGTAGTAAAGGCACTGACCACATATATTTATTCCCAGAATCGTATCGATTCATAGCGATTTGCCTTTTCGTTTTAATTCCCAAATCGAGTTTTATACGCCATGAACAGTCACTCAACGTTACAATAATTTACATAAGAGATGAATGTTTCCCTCGTGTCAATTTTGTGTCGCAATGTGATGAGCAGAGCATCTAAAATACATATTTATATATGCAAAGAGGTTCAAGTATTGAAGTATACGATATAACTGGAATCAAACCGGGTACGAAAGCAAGTATTATATATTTTTTGTAATATTTTAGGGTAACGTTAAATTTTGATTTAAAATCGTTGGCGCTTTACTGTCACTGTGTAAAATTGCTATAGGTGAACATATAATAAGTTAATGCCTTAACGCTTATCTACCCGCAAACTATCGCTTGGCTTCCCTCTAATCGAAAAACACGGCACGACATTTCTTCGCAAAGAATTTACCCCCCGCGTGACGTCACAGTGACGCCATCTGTCGAAGCGGTTAATTCAGTTTTACGCCGTCGTTGAAATTATTTTCTTTCCATCAGCGACAGCTCGGAATTTTCCTGGCAGACAAAAGCACAGAAGATCCTAATTCCATTTGCCGCCTTGCCTTTGAGCCTCGCGTTTTGAATGCGCGACGGGGATTAAATTTTGAACGATACCGTAAAAAAATATAAAATGTATTTTTGTCTAAAATATAAAAAAAATACACAGAGCCTTTGCGCAAAGCCAGCGACAAAATGCCAGCTTAAATCTGGCTATTATATATTATTATTATGTAATAATATAATAAAACGAGGCTCTATCCTCAAAACGGTGTTAAACGATCTTGTATCATGTACGACGGCTTCCGAAAGATTTAAGATAGACTTTTATGATTGATCTGCTCACTCAGATGATATTTTTTGCTTCTTTTTCATTTACAATTTTTTTATCCAATGTAATGCTCACTTTATATTTTACCATTTTACTTGGGCAAAGTTCTTAGAATACACCATTAGGGTATCATAAAATTTTAAAAATGCTCCATAAAAAGTTAAAAAAGCCTCTACCTTTTGTCTATAGCAGTGGTTGCTTTGACACATTTGAAAAATCCTTATGTCTGCACTACACTCTCTGGAAGTTGGCCAAGGTTAGCCAAGGACGGAGAATATAGTGGGTTACTTCGATCGAGTTCGGTTCTGCCCGCTCTAAAATCTCTCGGAAGTAGGGGTAATTCAGTCGACTTGGCAAGCTTCGAGCGCTTCCGAATATTGTCGGCATTATTTCATCTTTGAGTCAAAGGGACCGAAGTCGGAGCTGCTCTTTCGAGCGCGAGCGGTGAGATACTTCCTCTTTCGCTCTCTCTCGTGCTAAGTGACGAGAGAGAGAGATAATGATATGGTACTTCGCAAACTGAGATAGAACGAGTATTTCGGTTCAATTTCAGTATGCGTCCTATGGTTAACATGCACGTCGAGCGCTGCATAGTGGTCACGTGGTCAAGTTATAATACCACATGCAATTTTCATGTAAAATTAAATATTTAAAAATAATTAGTGAAACTTGATTTTGGTAAAAATCATTTCGAATATCATAACGAATTCTTATTTAGAATCGATGGCTACAAATTCTAGGATAGTCACAGATGTGGTGTTCGTATTCTGAAGTATCATTTTTATGCCTTATGGCATTTTGCAAAAGCCGACAAAGATTTTGCGTAAATTGAATATTTACGACCGAAAAGTTTTCACTGATATTGTATTGGTGAGTGCCCACACAAACTTTTATAATTATCAGTAGCGTAATTTTAATAATATGACAATTTAAAAATTGCGATTATTTGGCACATTTTTCGAGCGCGCGCAAATATGCCGGCTGTGCGTGACAGAAGCCGCCGTCCGGACGCCATATGAAATTTGCGACAGTGTGGTCGCTTACTCGAAGTCATAGGTCTCGGCCGACTTCGGTTCGGACAACTTCCAGAGAGTGTAGTGCAGGCATTATGATCCACACCTCTAATAATTCTGACATGAATTTTAATTTCTGCCTTATTAGACTGAAAAAAAACTAAAGACTATTCCATATGAGAGTCAGCTCACGTCTGTGTAATAAAACAACACTTAATAGAAGAATGTGATTCTAAGTCATGTGAAGTCTACCATTTGAATAGCCGTGCATATACATATAATATTTGATTGCACTATTGAATGAAATATTTTTAATACCAGTGCATGATAACTATTCACCAGATGAACCACATACACAATTGGACACAATTTAGAGATCACTATAATGACCACTTGAACAACGAATAGAGAAATCTCATCATCAAGTACATAACACAACGAAATGGAGATCTTAGCAGCACAAAAACTAGAATTTCTAAAAGAAGATAGGCATCAGAGACATACGTTTGACCCTGCGTATATAAAACTCTCTGACTTTTAAGAGCCGCATTCGTGATACAACACTGTCGATACTGTGATAAATTGCATCTATAAAATAAACTATTATTATCAATTTCGGCGTTGTAAATAACATTTTTGAATATAAAAACTGAAGTGCACCCAAATTTCAAGCAATCTTCACAGCATCTACTTTTTTTAATTTATATAAATACAGATATATACTATTTCAAAAAAAAACACTGTTTGTGAACCCTTGATGTCGAGTCTATTCATGCTTTTCAAGAGTATAGTTAAAGTTTCACATCCGTGTTAAAGGAGACACTGCTCTTTTGGCACGCTCCTGTTTTAAAAAGACATCCTTCTTGTGCGAGAGTTTTATGTTGTTTGCACAACAAACTTTTTGTTGTGTTCTTCATTGTACGGCGATAGTATTCAGGTAATGGGTTTTAATGCAACTCTGTGGTCAATAATATTTGCCTATTATTTTTCCTTCCACTTGCTTTTATTGATGAGTATAATTTTGTTATTTTGCAGACAACTGGAATAATATTAATTATGGTTCTGCTTTTCATAGTTTCTAACGCTTTATTTACAAGCTGTTATAAATGACTTTGTAAATTTATATGGCACCTTTTTCCGAGACTATGTTGTAGAAATTTTGCGAGTGTATTTTGACGTGCAGCGCAACATTTTTCTATATTCTTCTAATAAATTATTGTTTTCTTTTATCCTTGAATGCAGTCATTAGATTAATATTTTACATGGCCAATTTCTGCCCTCAAACTCTTGTCATCCAGTGCGTTTGTGTTTCTTCAGGGTGACAATTTATAAATGAGTATTATTTTATGGCTTCAATATCATTTTACGCCATTATATAATATTTTTTTTAATATAGACAATTTTTTTTGGAGGATCAAGTAGAGGTTATATTTTTAGGTTCTAGAAAATCTGTGGCGATCTCTACTTCTGGAGGTCCTCATATCGCGTTATGTTTAAATAGAGAGTCCTAGTTTGCGTTAAGTAGTTTTCTTTAGCGTGATATTATGTAGTATATCTTTAAAAGTATTTGCAAACATATAATATTATATAGGAAGTGAGGCGTACACCTTGGTTGATACAAATTTTAAAGCAGTCAATAAAGGATACAAATAATATACGCTCTAAAATAGTTTCCCTTTGAAAACAAGTTTCACTTAAATAAGGTAAAATATAATATGGTGGGGGACTTAAGAAGAAATAGTTTAATGAAAAATATTCGTGAAACAAAAAATACTCTTTTCTCGGAATCTTTA
This sequence comes from Plectrocnemia conspersa, assembly GCF_051122295.1. NCBI lineage: Eukaryota > Metazoa > Arthropoda > Insecta > Trichoptera > Polycentropodidae > Plectrocnemia > Plectrocnemia conspersa. The sequence continues at coordinate 10,821,951 of NW_028277167.1, forward strand.
TCTCACCTTAACATTCATAACAATTTACTTGAATTATGTATTTGCTTAAATCAAAAACAGAAACTTAAACTTCTGCCGTAATTTAATAACGATATGTTCTACCATAACTATAGTGATTAAATATGTTATACATATTGTAATCTTATACATCCTCACGTCCATATTTGAGACGTTTAAACCATTCAAACAAAGTGGAACGACTTAAGTGTTCAACGTGTCGTATACAGTTTTCAACAGTTTAAGTTGTAGTTTCCCCTAATTTACAGCAAAGTTTATTATTCTCCGAGACATAAACACGAGTACGCGCTAGTTTAATGCTAGACTGCTTTTCGATATTCATTTACATCTGTTGAATTTGTAAGTTGTCTTTCAGATTTATTTTTGACTGCATTGCTGCAGCATGCCACATGTGCAGAACAGTAAAGCAAGAACAAATTATTATATATAAGATGAAGCATAATATTTTTTAAATAAAATTCCCCTGGATAAATCCCATAGTTAACATATTACAAAGTGTATTTAACTTCTCCTACGCTCACTTACCGAGAAATTAAACTAATTTAAATATCATATTTCAAGGCTGAAGTGATAAATATAAACACGTATCGAAATTCTATTTATATCACTTTTTAACATATGTTTTATATGCGTATGTATATGAATTCAAATGTAAATGCTTTGAAAAATGCTCACGATTTTCTATTCATGCTTTCAAGAGAAAAGTTACGCCAGTGCGCGTCAGTTTGATTTGATTCGATTGGAAGAAAATTGTCAAAGTGAGGAAAGTTGTTTGCGAACGTGCCCGAAAATTGATACGAAGAATATGTGTAATGTACTGAGCTATAAATAGAGTGTTAATATAATGACTACTCTACATACACAATTAAATATTTTTCCGCCCTCTACTTATGGGAACTTGTTATTACTATTATATAATACGTACGTATCTAATATGTATATATGTCAACCCATATCTAACCCTTAATCAAATTTATATATTTTAAATTATCATTAAAAGCTTGCTATATTATATAATAATTTTGTAATGCTTGACATTTCTGTATCATATCATTGACATTTAAGTAAAATATTACGCAATAAGCTAGAATCTAGAGCAATTATTTTTATTGTAAACTTTAAATGTCAATTTTGTCATGAACATAATAAAATACATAAATGTATCATTCAAGTGATGAAACAGTTTAATAGTTAATCTAGGGTAATTTTTGTAGTTTAGATCAGAGGTCACCAAACCATCCAAGCTGCGAGCTGGGAATTGAATTCATATTTTCAAACTCCTTAAAATTGTAAAATATGTCCTATATGACCTATATGTGGTGCTCCTATTGCTTCGCAATTCACTATCTTCAGTGTCCCGTGTAACGCTTTTTGCAATATTTTGTTCTAATTTTATGGATACCCGTGGATATTTATCTTGTCATTGAAAAGAAGAAAAGAAAAAAAGAGAGTAATGGACATTAAATGTCGTGTTTTTAAAGCAGAGTGAATAGCGAATTATTTTGTTGTCGAATTAGATGACAAAGCATTACTAATTTTGCGACAACATTATATCTGTACTAAAATAATACAATATATGTCAGCATTACCAGACTAAGCACTCGACACGATAATCACAACTGATAAGAAAAGTTTCAAAGTTTAAAAAGGATTTTTTTTTATCGTGTATGATTGTCGCAGCCTTATTTTCATCTACCAGTCTTTCGATGTGAGTAGTTGCTAAAAATATTGAGCACATTGTGAGTAACATCAATAGGCAATTTAATAGCAAAGGAAATGATTTTGAAAGATTATTTCTGACTTTCCTCATAAATTTTAACTCTCAACGCCCTTGTTAATTCCGTTTTTTCTAAAGACAAGATATGTCAAATTATCAAATGCACTGTGCCAAACAACGAATATGTTGTATAATTAAAGAGTTACATAATTTAATACCATTTTTAAAGGCTTACAAAAACAGTTGGTTACTAATTTGTACCACATGGAAATTATAAACTAATAAAACTTTTGTAAGGAAGCCGCGGTGCTCTAGTGAGCAGCTGTTTATTTTATACTAGCAATACTTTATTTGAAGTGACTGAAAAATTAGTTTGGAAAATATTTTTAATACAGTTGAGAAAACATTAAAAATGTGTCACATCTGATGGTTATAAAAATATATTCGGAACAAGTTGAGGCTCATACTTAATATTCATTGTACTAGCGGGTTCTTTGTGGGATATATCTCAATCTATCATGTGTTATTGCACCAGTTGTGTCAGCGGTAAACTTAACAATCGTCAGTTTCGTGACTTTTTTCATCAGAAATGGAAGTCGAATATACTGACTTGCTCTAGCATACAGTAGTTCAATGGCTCTTTTTGAAATCAGAGGAGCGATTAAAATTTTTCTCATCCAAAATATCTGAGCATAGCTATTTATATCGAATACTAAATGGCTTTGAAAATCAGCTTTTGTTGCAAATTTCATTATATTTGATCAATATTAATAGCTAAACTTAAATTGCGTCAGTAATTTTTACTTTATAATTGCTACGCGTTATTAAATTTACTAACCCCATCAAAAATCGAACGCTTTAATTAATAATTCAGTTAAAACACGCAGGGCGAAAATAACATTTGCTTGATTTCTGATTAAACGTGAAAGCGCAAAAATATTTACACAACGTCGAACGCATCTATCCTTAAATTTACATATTCAGGAAATCGTAACACGTATCTAATTAAGTACATCGCCTACGTTTAAACGCTACTAAACGCATACCAAAGCAATATGCCACCATTTCTCAAATGGTTATTTTTTTAATTTTATTTGTTGACATCAAACAGGCAAACGGACTAACGCGTAGTTGGTTCAATTTCTTTTTGCTTGAGGTACAAAAACACGGTTAATGTAAATTTATTTACAATAACTGAAAAACTCCGTGAAAAATAAAATATAATTGCTATCATTAAATTATTAATATATAAAAGATAATTACTCTTTTCATGTTTAGACCATTTTAAAAAATATATTTACTAATGACGGCGTACGTTTTCCCTGTGTGATTCATACAGTTGTTTAGTAATCGATTTTATGTAGTTAAATACTAAATTACATCATTCTTAGTATTCGATAAAACAATTCAGCTTAAATAATGAGTAATACTACAGTATTAAATTAAAGAGATTATGACAGTTGCATTAAATTGACAAAATAATATATGATGAAAAATACTACTCTTAATTATCCTGGCTAATACTGGAAACGAATGATACGGATAATTAAAAAATACGGATAATCCAAACTAAGTGCTTGACTAAGATTGTTTCTATACCAATGCCGAAATTTTTCTCCATAAGTCATTTAAGCCATCGTCTTTGACAACAAGACTTTTAAGATGATCATTGATAATATAAATATACGAATATTCGATTATTCGAATAATTGATCGAATATTCGTATATGCTATATATTTGGTCCATGCATAAAAATCCATGGTTCTTTATGAGCTTTCATTTTGTTTCGTATCTATATTTATTATCGATTTGCGTATAGTTGCCCGACAACAAGTTCTAGAAAGTGATAAATGCGGCTAATTAAGTATATTAAGTCACCCCCATATCTGCTATGAAATTAGTAACTATGTATTGCTATATTATATTAATAATAATATATAGATAAGTTTAAAACACAACAGTAAGTTTGATTTTAAAGAAAATATATTTTGGTTACAAGAAAATGTAATTATTTGAATCCTATATAATAAAACTACATATTCGCGTTAGCAAAACCCTTCCGATTTAAAAGCTTTCCGGGGAAAAAGACCACATCAAAATCGTTTCAGCTTTACCAATGCTTTCTGAGGTAAAAGCAGTACTGACAGACATAACTTAATTTTGCCTTTTATATAAGAAATAAAAAGAAAAGAGATACAGGCGCCGCCTTATGCTATAAAAATTTACGCACCACTGCAAGAATATAATGTTAAGTATAGCACCCGATGAGGCGGTAATGTAATTTAAACTTATCTTGATCTAAATACTCTTCTGGGACCATGATATTTTATATGTGAGCTTCATTTATAAGACGAGAGGTAAAAATGAAACGTTTTGAAGTGCACTAAGGCTTCATAAACCCTTATCTGAGGTCGAGCGGAAAGCGCTCAGTCTTATCATAACTACCTTACACATTAAGGACATTCAAGAACCACGGGGTCACATTTGACGGATATCGTGTCGTTTCGGTAATCGCGAACAATAATAATACTATTTTTTTACCGAGTTCTATTTTCGTAAAATAAAGTTCCGAAGCATCACGCAAGCCGATAGAAATGCGGACGTGATTTTTACCACCGGGATCTGGGTAGTAATTGTGTTTGAGGATTTCCAGAACCGAACCGAACCTTTTCAGTCGCGCCAAATTGACTTTGACGGGTGTAAACCTCGCACAAAATGAAATATAGCGAATATTGTATTTTTGTATTGTTATTTTGCTGTAAATAACAAATAATTCCCAAGAGGAAAATTAGATTTACTGCATATGTATGGATGTGTCCGTTTATCGACATTTTCCAGAGCTCAAAATCTCGAGTGGGCAGACCATGTAGCTATACTAACTCTTAATACGTATCTTTAAGACACTTTAAAAGTGGAACAGTATTACAACAGATTATTTCGAGATGATAAAAAGAGTTGCGTTAAACTCTGCTCTTACGGATCTGAGCCATTGGGCAGACAAACTTAAAATAGCAAAGCCATATTACCTACGTTTTTTTTTCAAATAAAAAAATATAAGCTAATCAATCGTTAGTTGAATAATCAACACCGTAAACTGATTTAGTTCGTTAACCAAATGTTCCACAGAAACATATACGGCCCCATAAGCGCCGCATTGCAAAAGCGTGACAAAAAGTACTTGATTTTTGCTTCTTGAATTTGCAAAGTATCGGCGTTTTAGCGGCGGCCCAAAATAAACTAAGAACAATATAATACCAAATGTGCATCTTCTTAGCAAAAACAAAAAATATGACAAGCCAAATACCGTCTCTCTGATTCGAACTAATACAAATTCCATTATTGTCAAACTTGAGCAATCTATAAATTAAAATAAAATATAACAATTACTTCAGTTCTGTCCCAAATCATCTACAATATACAGTAGACCCCCCAATAACACGGTAAATTGAGGACGAAGTATTTGGATGCCCGTTACTTATGGGAAAATATCTCACTATTCGTACGTACGAATTGCAAAAAATTGTTAGTATTTTCTAATCCACCAACTATACGCACACAAATAGCACGTCCCCAATTTACCGTGTTATTGGGGGGTCTAATATATAAATCAAGATATTGAGGAAGAACGTTTCACTTATGATGTATAAAAATGCTGATATATTAGTTTATATATAGAAAAACTTTCATTTTTACTACAAAAGTTCAGTACTGATTACATTAATGTGGAGCTTTCGCTGAATCGACAGAGACTACGTTTATAAGTCCAGATAAATCAGCCGCTTCCACTTCCTGGTCCAGCCAAGCAGTCATTCCGAATCTCTAAGATTTGAACTTTGAGACGACTTTATGGCTCTTACGATACAACATTACAGCGAAAATATCACATCACGTATATCATAATTGTCATTGTGTTGCACAAGAGACAAGGCGTTAAGAACTAAGAAACGTTAAAAAATTAATAATTTACTACAAAAAATTTGCAATTCTAACATAGCCTAGAGAAATATTCTGAAATATGTTCACTATGTTCAAAATGACTAACTTTTTAAGAATTTAGTTTTGATAATTTCAGAAAGATAATCCTGAATTTTGTGATAAAAACAAATTATATAAAAATCTTTCCTATAAACTAAAAACATGGTTAGTAAGAAATTGTATTATAATGTCAAATCTACACAAATATTTCAATAGTATTTGCATATTTAAAATAAGTAATACACATTTATAAAATTAAGTAAGACTGATTCTGTTTTATTTTACATCAACAATCCTCTACGGCTGCAAACTTTTAAGTTAAAAGTACTGAGAAAAATGGCATTTGCCGACGGCGATATAGCAACGAAATACATAAGTTCCTGACGCAGCCAAATATATCCTTGACTTTTCAATAGTTAACCGCTTTGCAGGCAACGAGTCGTTCATGCGGGATAGATGTCCGGCCTATAAAATACAACACCGTGTAACTATCGTGCATTATTAAACGCTCCTTTGATGTCGAGTAAAACTGCGAGTATCAGTTTATGTCTTTAAAAACCGTCCTTATTTTTTTCTGCAGATTCACGAAGAACATCGATAGTGCTTCGTTGTGGCATAAAGCCGTATTGAATATGGCTAAAAGGGAAGGTACAGGCAATGGTCCACGGCAGTCTGTTAATCAAGAATCTGCCAATAGGATGATATTTGTGAGGAATAGCTCACACAAACAAGAAAAAAATAACCAATTCATAAGAAGGTGTTTAAAAATCCTGTAAATATTCTAGGAGAGTCTCTGACAGATTTTTTGCAGTGATCTACTCATGCGCCAGTGTAGAAACTGCAAAAACTGCTAATTTTTTTTTAATTTTCCATTGTAACCTGACAGGCGTAAGCCCAGTGCATGACAACTGGCTCTGTACCAACTTAGTAAGTCATTTACACTTAATGAATACCTACAATTAAGTATTAACCACCAGACTGAAAATCTAGGAATCGGTGACATCTATATTATTATAGGGGACCCGACAATCCCGCGCCGACTAAGCCGCCCCGACATAGCCGCGCAATACAACCCCGACATTGCCGCGACGATAAAGCCGCGCCGACATTGCCGCGCAAATCAAAATTATAAAATGAAAGAAAATGATTTTTTTAATTTTCATTATTTTGTTTTGTGGACAGCTCTATCACTAGTAATTCGCTTTTTGAACAGTTAGTCATAGATTGGATGATGCTGGACAGTAACAAAATATACCGAAATGAGAATAAATTAATACAATATCATTAAAAAAAGGTTAGGTTGTTTGGTTCTACAGTGAAAGTCGGCGCGAGCGGTAGCGAGACGCCTCCCTTTTTCTATATATATTTGTAATTAATAAAAACCATGTTATAAAATGAATTTTGTTTTCACTTTGCGCGGCTATGACGGCGCGGCTTAGGCGGCGCGGGATTGTCCTGCGCGGCTTTGTCGGGGTGCCATTATTATATGTTATACAAGTTATAATCAATAGATATCACTGCAGCTGAGGGCATATACATAAAACATATAATATTTACATATTATAACGTCAAGGTCTTTCATCATAATACTATTTTTAATTTAAATCAAAGTATATATATATATACATATAATACATCAGCTCTTTTTCGAAATATTATGGTTGAATCAACAAAGGTTAGTTAAAAATACATGCTAAATATATTAACACTCTGTTATAAATAGGGATTGGGCTTTTATTATAATAATACTAAGACTAGGCTATGGTTGAAAGACCTTTACATATGTATATTCCCATTGCGTATTCCCTCAATTTTCTTGCAATAATACCACTCGAAGTGTATTAGGATTCGAAAGCAACAATACACAATGCGAACGGATCAAACAAACCCTTTGGGATGAATAACTGATACAATTCAGCCCAGTAATTTTTCATGTGACACATACATACATACATATATATTTTCTGTACATATATCGCGTATTATTTTATTTTCTATTATTCAATCGTGTGGGTCAAGCGGATAAAAAATACGTGCGACACTAAGAGCTTTATTTGCGTTATCTCTCTGACATTATGCGTTTATCAAAATAACTGCGGAATGATAGTGTTATTCTCTTATAAGAAATACAATAGTATAATTAAATATTAATTATTTTTCTGTTAACCATACTAAATGAATTCGGTATGGTTAACAGAAAAATATTTAAATGCAGCTCACCCACCGTGACTCAAAAGGGACACCCTTTTCCCATTAAAGCTTTATGGTTGAATTAAAGATATACTTCGTGGAAGTACCCTCAAATAAACCACTTTAAAGAGGTACGAGCGCAAAATATTAATTTATATATAAACTACAATAATTATGTAAGAATCTGATTAAAATTAAAGTAAGCTGTGTGACCGAGCTAACAATGCCCGTGAGGTATTCAAATAAATGTAAATACCAAGAATTATATTACATAGTCAATGGGTATACAAATATATACAAAGCATTTTCAAAGGCGCTGAAATAATTGAAATGCAACCCGGTGATTCTGAAAATCTTGAACACGACAACAGTTCACTTTAATTATGTTGGTGTAATGTAGTAGTGTTTTAAATTATTGTAAAGTCTTTGAAATAAATAAATATGTCAAAAAACAACCATATTAATTATAAAGAATAATGACAGAAACCTACTGACAAAATAAAATGCGTTTGTAAAACTTAAAATAGCATATTTACTGTAGTTAGGTGTTTGTATTCATACATAATTTATAATAACTTAAACAAACCGGAACCGCATTTCGGTTTTCTCTAATTCATTCCTAATCCTATTTTATACTGACTGACAAATGTTTTTTATTAACATTTTTTGACTGTTTATTTAAATAAAATTAAAATTAATATGAATACCTTTATGGCGTCCAACATGTGTCACACCAACGAAATTCTAATGCCCTCAGTGGCAAGATACGTGATCATTCATCAATGAAAATTACTTTAAAATGTGACAACTTAGCAGATGGGCCCCTATCAATATTCCTAGAGCCGCACCACAGAGACTACACAATCTAAATAATCAACACCACTTGTATGTATATAAATTTAAATAATATATAAATTGAAATTGAAAATAAATATGTTCCAGTTCCCGCAATACCACCGTGACATGAATTTTCCCATTTTCATACAATTTTATGTCAAAAAAATATATCGCTATTTTTATATTGTACTACACGCAATGCTATATTATATCAAAAAATAAAATCATCAACAACACTGAGATCAAATCCTAGATATTCACTTCACATAATATCAAGATTGATTGTATCAAAATAAAATAGCAATACGTATTGTATAAATAATATGTGCTCGAATTTCGCATTTTTGTAATATAATATTAGAAATAAACGAGTTATATTAATAAAAAAGCAATAATGAAATTTAATAAAAGGTATATAAATAAATACAAAATTATGTATTTTTTATTATTATTCTGCTTATATTTCTTACACGGGTTCGCTCACGTTTTGTTCCCATTTATATCATATCGTTTTATCACTTGACAATTGTTGAATAATATATTATTTATGTACTTAACATATACATATACTTTAGTGAAATTGCGACATAATATTATCAATGAGAGAAGCGTTATTCTTTCAAGTAAATTAATGTGACATTGAGCGTCCCTTCTTATGACTTATTTATTATTATAGCAAAGATAAGAAACCGCTTCAAAAGATAATTTAAATCGCTAATGATTATTAAGATTGCTGTATAGTAGTGTTACAACCTTGAGGATTAGTTTTTGATGAGGTAATCCACTTGGATTTATGGAATATAATTAATTAATTGAGTAATTACTAGCTTTTCTGAAACCATTATATTTTCAATATAATTAAAGGAACATGCTAGCTACATAGTCTCTTAAAGCGAATAAAATATTTCCTAAATTTTCACATTGATTGGCGCAAGTAATACTAATTTTAGAAGCATTTAGTTGTTATATAATATATCCTGTATGTTTGTAACTTGAATAATTATATAAATTATTATATTTATATAGAGTTTTGTTAAAATATTTTTTTTATAAATTCACAGCAGAACATTGTGTAAAAGTCATATTACGAGTTTTCAGTAAAATATTATAGCACACTTTAAGAATTATAGTACAAATTCCAGCAATATAGACGAGTGTGAGTCGATGTCTATTACCTGAAAGCCCTGGGTTCGAATCATATATAGACGGTTCGGTTACATGATTATTCCGGATACGAATTTTGCGGATAGAAACTTTCTAAACAGGAGTTTTTGCGGACATAGATTATTCCGGACAAAGAATATTTTTATTATTTTATTAAATAAAATAGCAATCAACTTGAATTAAATCTAATGAATCAATATTTTTACTTCGTGAAAAAATGCAAAAAAACGTCAATCATGAGCTCATCTTAATTACTTTTTTCCATTATTGAAACGTAATTTTTGACTAAGTAATTTCAAAAAGATCTTTATAAAACAAAATGGTAGTGACATATAATAAAATTAATCCCGCGCGTAACTTCAGAAAACTTCTTTCTATTGTCTTGCCTAAATGGCTTATTTCCATTACTACATAGTTTTACGTTACTTTTATAAAATTTACTTTTAATGAAATTATTATTTTATTATCTCAAGTTTAATAATAAACAACATGTAGAATTATAAAATGAATACTTTCATCAATGAAAATTAGTTCTTAAAATTTAATAATAAATAAATATTATTTTCAATTTTTCAACTACATATGCTTGTACCATAGAATTATTACTGATTAATAATAATATTATTTAAAATACAAATGTATTCTTTCGAATACTGTTTTGATATTAAGTATCTACTGAATGGATCAATACTTTTATACGAGAAGTTCTAGTTTAGGTAGTAAAATCATATCCTTAATTAAATTGCGTCATATAAAATACAATGACTTCCAAACAAATACTATTTTTTCCATCGATCATTACTTAATGATAGTATTTATAAACATCTTCAATTTAGTAGAAGAGATAAATATTAAATAAATCATTTCATTAACCCTTTTTCTCAGAAAACTCATAAGGGAAAGCATTTAAGTTACTATTCTCGAGAGATAATTATAAGGACTGAATGACGTAATCCGATCTCCAATATTCCGTTTCAATCTGTCGTTAATCATTACGCATTGGACAAAATTTTATAATGACATTTTTATTATAGGTCTTTATAGAACAGGAATTAACAACTTAATTCAAAATGGCATGAAAAATAATGTACATATATATTTATTCCAAGTGCCTAACTGTCATTATAAATATATTTCGTATTTGCATGCCATGTATATTCGAGACCACCGCCTTGTTACAGAGCGAAAAGGCGGCGAAATTGGCGTTCACACAGATTCGATAAGTCGGGCTTCAGATTTCAAATTGAGCAGTTAGTGCGCCGAACTTGTGCAATAAACTCGGGTTCAGACAAGTTTTTACACCCTTATTCATATTTTGTAGTTGAACATAAATCATACATTTCCTAGGGATACGATACACAGAGAAAGTTAGAAGCCTCTGGGAGCAAAATTGTATTTATTACATGAGTATTATAAAACAATGTCAAATGAGACATATTGTATAAATTTATAGAAACAATGATACAAATTTATGCCATAATACTGTAAACTTACAAAGTATTGCTTATTCAGAACAATGAAAATTCATTGTACACATCATTGTCAGCTGTAGGGGAGGCACATAATATTGAAAACTAATTTATCATCAATAACAGCTGTGCGAAAACGATTTGAAACAATAACTTCAATTGTAATGAAATTACATGCGGAAATTAATCTCGCGCGTACTTCCGACGCCCATCTCGTTTCCATTTTAATATTCAATATATCATTTTTGCGTTGTATTTTCTATTATCGACCGGTCGATATTTTTACAATAAAGAATGCTTTGTGATGGGTACGTTTTGTAGGCAACACACCGTGAACGATTCATCACAAAGGTTGTATTGAGCAACCTTTACATGGGCTTTACGCTAAATTTAATTTTATCGTTACGCTTGACCAGTTAAAAAGATTTTTCTGAAATGTAGCGTTGACACGTATAATACACGTATATATGATTTTATTGTGATTGATTTATGCGTTTTTATACGCACAAATCAATCACAATAAAAATCATTTCCGACGAAAACCTCCATAGAGAACTTCCATTAGTTACTTCCGACTCGGGACACACGAGAGTTCAGAGTTCACCAAACAAATATACGTCAAGCATCGACCGAAAAAGCGGCCGCTTCCCACTTCACGTCAACCCAGTCCGATCTTCAAAGACGTCTGAATGCCTCAGATGCAAACGCGTATTTATAATAATTACACAAAGTGTACGAGACTCATATTCTTGCACAATAATAATCATATTTTTTAACTAAATAACTTTGGCATATTTATAAAAATAAACATGCTGCCTGCTAGATCGGAACAATAATTCTATCATAATAATTAAGAAAAAAATCAAAATATAACCACACAAAGACTATATTATTATATAAAAATAAGAATAGAATACTTTAAAAAAAATTATGCACGCGGAAAAAAAACTATATTGACAACTCATTTATTTTGATGATTTTTTAAATAAAATAAAATTAGCTTATGATTTTGAGGTGTGATTTTTCAAAGTACCGCCATTGTTTTTGAAGTTTATAAATATTATGAATCCCCGAATCCTATTATCCAGCGCTGTCTTACTTGTTTTAGCTTGTGGGTCATTTTTTTTTTCTATCATCTCAGGGGGCAAATTAAAGAGCAGGTAATTTAAGTAATTTCATGTCACTTCAAAAGTGATTTTATTCGTACGAAGAAATTAACTAAAATAATTAGTAGCTGCGAATAATAAAAATAGATATTTAGAATTTTATTAGAAAATAAATTTAATCGCGGACCGTAAAAATATTTCCGTGAACCTCTATAATATATACTATTATAAAAAAAATGTTTTAAAACTGCTACTTTTCTTAACCCTCCATTGAATTTTCTTGGCCCACTATTCAAACACAAAAGATCGCGCGGATGACAAGAGTCACCCATTTCACTTTTATCTTCAATAGACCCATTTTTTATTTTTACTTATTTTATAATAAAACTCATGCATAACAATAGAGATAGCGATTATTTTTTATAGCTTTTCATACAGTAATAAGATACTAAATGTTGTAAAAACAATCGCTCGTTCAATTTTTTTGAGGGCAATTTAAATGTGCATTACAATAATAAAGAAAAACTATTAAATAAATATATCTAGGTTCAATAAAAATATTTAATTGAGCAA